>NW_006792775.1:2564994-2595256 GCF_000442215.2 Lipotes vexillifer
GGGGGGGGCAGGGAAGGGGGATGCTCCAGGCTGGTCTGCAGGATCCCTCGCATCACAGGAGCAGGGGTGGGCAGCCCATGCCCTACCCAGCCCCATGACAACTCGACTCCCACACAGACACGAGGCAGCACTGTCCCTCCTCAGAGATGCTCGTCCTGTCCATTTTCAGGTGCCACAGTCACGAAGTGGGGTATGGGACCATCACCGACATCACCCTCCCAAGGGAGGGGGTGCAGCCCAAGCAGGTTTGAGGGGCTGGGGTCGGACCACTGCTCCCGGGCTGGACCAGAGCAGAGCAGCCACGTCTGTGTCCAAGCTTGCACGAAACATCAGAATTTTGCAGGTTATCCAAGGCTTTCCCTGGGACCCAGATCTTTTTGCGACCCGGTGAAAATTTGATCTGTTCTTCAAGTATCAGTTCCTTCCTCCTCTCACATCCCCTCCCCAATCTCTTCTATTCAGTGTTTACCAAGCACCTAGCAGGCCTGGACCCAATACAGGCAGTGCCGAGTGAGAAACACAGCTCCCGACGCCCATGCTCTCCCGAGCTTGCAAACAGGTGCATATACCTGCAGAGAAGGCTGGTTTCAGGCTACAATTTAGAGACTGAGGTCACATCAGGGGAACCTGGGGACCTGCCCGATGGAGGAGGCTGAGTGTTCATGGGGCTGGGGAGGGAGTGAGGAGCGTGGAGGTGGGTGTAGGGCAGGCTGTGAGCTGAGATGTGGAGCATGGAGGAGGTGAGGGCTGGCTCTCTTCCTCTTGCCTTCCTCTATCCTTGGTAGGGAGCTGGGGGTGCCTTGAGGAGGAGGAGGAGGAATAATGGTGGTGATGGTGGTGATGTTGGTGGTGATGATGATAATCATGGTGGTGGTGATGGTGGTGATGATGGCGATGATGGTGATGTTGGTGGTGACGGTGATGGTGGTGGTGGTGATGGCGATGATGGTGATGTTGGTGGTGACGGTGATGGTGGTGGTGGTGATGGCGATGATGGTGATGTTGGTGGTGACGGTGATGGTGGTGGTGGTGATGGCGATGATGGTGATGTTGGTGGTGACGGTGATGGTGGTGATGGTGCTGGTGGCCATGGTGGTGATAGTGGTGGTGGTGATGGTGGTGTTGATGGTGATGATGGTGATGGTGGTGGTGATGATGGTGATGATTATAATGGCGGTGGTGGTGATGTTGATGGTGATGATGATAATGGTGGTGGTGATGATGGTGATGGGGATGGGGATGGGGATGATGATGGTGATGGTGGTGATGATGGTGATGATGGTGATGGTGGTGATGATGGTGATGGTAATGGTGATGATGATGATGGTGGTGGTGGTGATGGTGGTGGTGATGATGATAATGGTGGTGGTGGTGATGGTGATGATGGTGATGTTGGTGGTGATGCTGGTGATGGTGGTGGTGATGATGGTGATTGTGATGAAGATAATGGTGGCGGGGGTGGTGGCAGTGATGATGGTGATGATGCTAATGGTAGTGATGATGGTGATGGTGATGATGATGACATAATAAAACAATAGAAACAAGTGCTGTGCCAGGCACCTGACATGAGGTGGCATCTCTGACCCTGGGCTCTCCTGGAGGCCTAGTGGGTCCCCTGCTTCCTCTCAGCCTGACAGTGGGGGCCATATGCAACCTTGAAAACCTGCTCTCTCCACTCCACATTTTCTGGCCAGCCCTGGTCCCTGCCCTGCCCTGGGAGCCGATCTCCACTCTGCTGTTTCCCTCTCTAATTTGGCAAATCAGTTTATCCCCCTTTACCCGCAAACTGTGATGCTAAGCGTGGAATTTCAGGCCCTGTGGGGAAAGTGGAGGCAATATTTTGGAGCAGGGAGTTAACCCCTCAAATCCTCTCCAGAAAGGCTTCCCTGTGAGGGGTTGGCCTTCACTCTGCGCACAGGTACTGAGAGGTCTCCTACTGAGATGCTAATGAGGAGGATGCCTGCCCAGCCGGCCTTGCTGGCTGCAGGGGGACCTCTCTGTCTGTCTGCTCCCGGCTCCCTGGTCTCTCTGTCGAGATGGGGCCTGGCTCCCCGCGGGAAGCCGCCAAATGTCCTTCATCAGCGTCTCTGCAGCCACCTCCCCTCCGCCTGCAGCCCATCCTTCCAGGACATTAGCCTGGCGCAGGCCACCTGCGGCCCCCTTGCTGGAGGGTGTGCACGCCTGTCTGCGGGAGGGTGGGCTGGGGGCCGGGGACACCATCTCTCACGGGCCTGCGCCCGCCCCGTCCGCAGGCCCTGTGGGGCTGAGACAGAAGGTCCTCATCGCGGCTCCCAGGGCCTGGGCACCAGCGTCGCAGATGTGCCCACACACCTGTCAGAGGAGGCCCGGCTCTGCTGCAGCCCAGCTGGGGGACCGGGGGCAGCCCCCCGTTGCCTGGGCCTCCGTCTCTCCATCAGCAGAATGATGGGGTCCCATCTGGGCAGGGGAGGGGGAATCTTACCCTTGCAGGGGGTTCAATGACACACACGTTTTGTTGCACATTATACACAAAAGAATGTTCGTTGCGTCCACAAGGAAATGAGCTCCCTCCCATTTTTCTCAAAATGGGGGGCTCCCTGGGTCTGTCTTTCCCCACATTTCACTAAAATAGGGGGCAAAAAGACCCATTCAGGGTCTGTTGTTTCAGTGTGCTGTAGTGGTGTGCCCTGGTCTCAGGGTGACAGTGGAGAAGGGGACTCCAGGAGGCTGGCCCCTCCCCACCCCTGCCTCGTGGGCCAGGGGCAACGCGGGTGAGGTTTGCCAGTCTCTGACATTTAGGAGAGGCGAGAAATTTGGATTTAGATGAGAAATTTCCCAATTGTTAAGTGCTGGAAACTAATTCAGACTTAACCCTTGTGAATGCCAGCAAAGGTACCTGACCTCAGGCTCTTGGGTCCCCAGTGGCTGACCTCTGGCCCAGGGATGACCACTGAGGGCCTGCCCTGTGTGGTGTCTGAGGAGGTCTCAGGCCAAGCAGGGCCCTGATGCCCACTTGAGGTGCAGGGCCGTCTGAGGCTGTGAAACGTCCTTGTCAGCATCTCCACACGGTGAGTTTGGTCTCTTCGCAAAGCCCCCGCCTTGGCACCTGGGGCTGCTGGAGGGTGATCATGCAGACAGACGGGCCCCTGGAAGCTCTGGCTGGCAAAGGTCAGCCTGCAAGTGGGATGTCAGGGCACTGCATGAGGGCAGAGAGGGAAGGCAGACGGGCTGAGGGCCTCCCTGGACTTCAGAGCAGTTTTCCTGGAGGTCCAGGAAGCATCCATTCACTCTGCAAACTCTCAGCCCCTGCGGTCTGCAGGCTGAAGGGGCACAGAGCTGAGCGCTGCAGACTCCACGCCTGAAGGATCAAAAGCCCTGCTGGGAGGGGTGATAACAGCCCTGGGAGACTCCTTCTCTGGGAGAAGTGTATGTTCACCCACAAGCGTCCCATGGGTGGAAGAAACCGATGCTGCAGCCGTGTTTAGTCTGTTGCTAAGCCCAGCTGATTCACCCATAAGTCATGGGCCCAGGTCCTGCCCCTTTTCATTCTTCTGACCATAACCAGCTCCTCTGAACAGGATTCATACGTTGAAGCTCTGACCCCCAGTGGGATGGTATTGGGAGGTAGGCCTTTGGGAGGTGATTAGGTCATGGGGGTGGGGCCCCGTGATGGGATTAGTGTCCTTATAAGAAGGGGCAGGGAGAGACATCTCTCTCTGCTGTGTGAGGACAGAGAGAAGGCACCATCTGCAAACCAGGAAGAGGGCTCTCACCCTCGCTTAACCATGTCAGCACCTTGATCTTGGACTTCCAGCCTCCAGACTGTGAAAAATGCATTTCTGTTATATAAGCCGCCCAGTGTGGGGTGTTCTTGTTATGGCCGTCTGAACCTACAAAGACATTGACATCGCTGGAGGCTTGATTTATGCCAAACCTCATGTACCGTGCTCTCTGTGCAGTGAGTCACCTCATTTAATCCTCATGCAGCCCCAGGAGATGGGTATAGGCCCCCAACCCTTGGGGACATACATGTTTTGGAATTCAGAATTATCCTTATTCTTTTCATTAAAAAAAAAATGCGTACAATGAGAGAAATGGCAGAGTAGCTGAAATCAGACAAACCCTACTGCTTTCAATAATCAGAAACGGCCAACGCAGGGGATACAGGTTTGATCCTTGAGCTGGGAAGATCCCACATGCCACGGAGCAACTAAGCCCATGCGCCACAACTACTGAGCCCACGCACCACAACTACTGACCCCACGTGCCTAGAGCCCATGCTCCGCAACAAGAGAAGACTCCGCTTGCCGTGATTAGGGAAAAGCCCACGTGCAGCAATGAAGACCCAACGCAGCCAAAAATAAAAATAAATAAATTTAAAAACAAAAAAACAAAAAGCAACTGTAGGAAGACACAGGAGAGTAGGTAAATGCAGGCAGAAATTGGAGGGACGCAATCTGGATTAGTTTCTTTTCACTGCTCTGACAAATGAGCATGACCTTGGTGGCTTAAAGGAACAGAACTTCTCACAATTTTAAGGCAATGAATGAATTAGTTAATTAATAACTTTATTATGAATTATAGAGCCTATAGTTCTGGAGGGTAGAAGTCTAAAATGCTGGGCTGTACTCGTCTGTGGGCTCCAGGGGGAATCTGTTCCTGCCTTTTCCAGCTTGTAGGGGCACCTGTGTTCCTTGGCCTGTGGTCCGCTCCTCCATACTCACAGCCACTGGTGTAGCATCTTCTCTTTCTCTGACTCTGCTTCCCTGTGTCTTCCTTCTGCTTGCTGTACCTCCTCTGGTCTTCCTGTCTCCCTTTTATAAGGACCCTTCTGATTACATTGGGCCTACCTGGACAATCCAGGGCAATCTCCTCACCTCAAGATGTTTCACTTAATAACACCTGCAAAGTCCCTTTTGTCGTACAAGGGAACACTCACAGGTCGCATGGATTAGGGCATGGATATCTTTTAGGGGGCATTTTCAGCATACCACAAGCACAGATGTTTATAGGTGTTGTGTTTTTTTGATGGGCTGATCCTTTTATCATCCAAAAAAAGTGTCCTGGTTTATCTCTAGTAACAATTCTTTACTTAAAGTCTGTGTTGTCTGGTATTAGTGTAGCCACCCCTGCTCTCTTTTGGTTATTGTTTGCATTTTATATCATTTTACATTTAGACTATTTGTGCCTTTGAATCTAAAGTGTGTCTCTTGTAGGCAGCTTATAGTCGTATCATTCAAACAAAAAAATCTGGCAACCTATGCTTTCATATGGAGTGTTATTATTACAAAGGGTGTAGACATCTTTGGGGGCATTATTCAGCCTACCACATGATTCTGGGGGGAAGGAAACAAATCGGTGAGCTCCACATCTATCCAGCTTTTCTCCGGCGGTGCGTTGAAGCTCGGGGGCAAGCAGAAAGTGGTCAGTCTTACTGAGATGGAAGACAGAGTTTGGAATTTGGGGCTGCCAGAAGGACTGGAAATTGAAGGAGAAAATCTGAGAACAGAGAGATACACAGAGAGGAGAGGCCCCCCAAATGTGTGTGCAAATACCGCTCAATTCCTTGGGAGCTCCCATTGGATTAAAAAAAAACTACCCAATAACATGCTGTTTACTAGAGACACACTTTAAATTTAAAGATGCAGATAGACTGAAAGAAAAGAATGAAAAAATATGACACGTAAACAATAATCGCAAGATAGTCAATGCAGCTAACTATTACCTTTGAATAAAGTAGACCTCAAGGCATGAACTATCACCAGAGACAAAGAGGAACATTTCATGATTGTATTAGTAATCTGTCGCTTCATAACTAATTACTCTGAAATGTAGCAACTTAAAACAATAAACTTTTATTAGCTCATAGCTTCTGTAAGTCAAGAATTGGGGAGTGACCTATCTGGGGTAGTGCTGGCTCAGGGTCTTGAAATCAAGATTTTGATCCCAGCTGTGGTCATCTGATGTCTTGACTGGGGCTGGAGGGTCTACCTCCAAGATGGCTCATTCACATTTAAGCTAAATTCAAATGGTGAAGTGGAAAAATTCCCTGAAAAATGAGACTTTCTAAAACTGATACAAGAAGAAAAAGAGAATCTGGGTAGCCCTGTATTTTTTAAAGAAACTGAAATTGTATTTTACACTCCTCCCACAAAAGATGGTTTCTCTGGTGAAAGATTACTGGTCTTTTCCAAATTCTTACAGAGTAAGAGGGGATAACTGATGCTCCAAACTGACAAGGGCATTATGAGAAAATAAGCTAGAGAACAGCATCTCCCATGAATGTAACTGCAAATGCCCTTATCAAAAGATTAGCAAATCAAACCCATCAATTTGTAAAAAGGATAATTAATCTACTACGGCCAAGCAAGGTTTATCCAAGGACTACAAAGTCAGCACTGGAAAATGAATCAATGCAATTCAACAAAGTAACAGACCAAAGGAGAAAAACCATATGTCATCTTAATAAGTGAAGAAAAAGATTTGATAATGTTCAATACCCATGCATGAGTAAAAAAAAAAAAACCCAACTCTAAGAAAACTAGGAATAGATGGAAATTATATCAATATGATAAAGGGCATATACAAAAAGCCTACATATAACATCATATTTAATGGTGAAATATTGAACACTTTTCCCTGTAAGACTGGGAATAAGGCAGGGATGCCCATTTTTGCCATTTATTTATTTATTTTTTATGTGGACCATTTTTAAAGTCTTTACTGAATTTGTTACAATATTGCTTCTGTTTTATGTTCTGGCTTTTTGGCCCCAAGGCATGTGGGATCTTAGCTCCCGACCAGGGATAGAACCTGCACCCCCTACATTGGAAGGTGAAGTCTTAACCACTGGACCATCAGGGAAGTCCCCATTTTTTACCATTTCTATTCAACATTGTATGAGAGGTCTTAGCCTGTGCAATAAAGGAAGAAAAGGAAATAAAAGGAAGTGGCAAAATGATCTCTATTTACAAATGACACGTTTGTGTACATAGTACACAAACTAAGTAGACTTCAAAAAAAGTATTAGAACTAATTTAGTAAGTTGGCAGGAGAGTTATTCAATCCTATAAAAAGGCAAGTTCAAACAACTGGAAAATGAAGTTAAAAGATAATTTTGCATAGCATCAAGAAACCTCAAATACCTAGGGGTAAACTTTCCAAAATATGAACAAGATACCTATGCTGAAAACTACAAAAAAATACCTGACAGAAGTCAAAGACTGAAATAAATGGGGGTTAAACATGCTTATCAACTGAAAAACTCCATACTGTTAAGATGTCAGTTCCCCATGATTTTTTTTATAGAATAACTGAATAGATTCAATGCAATCCGAGTCAAATTTTCAGTAGATTTTTGAAAAAATTGTCAAGCTGATTCTAAAATTTATATAGAAATGCAAATCTTGAAGAAGAAATAAAAAATTGTAGGACTTAGACCACCTGACTTCATGATATACTTGAATGCTGGTAATTAAGACAGTGTGATGCTGGTATAAGGACAGACAAATAGACCAACACAGAACAGAGTCCAGAAATAGACCCACCACATACAATCAACTGATTTAAAGTAAAGGCGTCCATGTTATTCATGGGAAAAGGGAAGTCTTTTCAACAAATGTTACTACAATGACTGGTTAGCCACATGGAAAAAAAAATAAAAGAAAACAAAAACCAGCTGAAACTTGGCCTCTGTTTCACACCATCTACATTTTTAAAAAATAATAATTTTATTTATTTATTTATTTGGCTGCATTGAGTCTTTGTTGCTGCACGTGGGCTTTCTCTAGTTGCGGTGAGTGGGGGCTACTCTTCGTTGTGGCGTGCGGGCTTCTCATAGCAGTGGCTTCTGTTGTGGCGCATGGGCTCTAGGCGCGCAGGCTTCAGTAGTTGCAGCACGTGGGCTCAGTAGTTGTGGCACGTAGGCCCTAGAGTGCTTGGGCTTCTGTAGTTGTGGTGTGTGGGCTCAGTAGTTGTGGCGCATGGGCTTCCATTGCAGTGGCTTCTCTTGTTGTGGATCACAGGCTCTAGGCGCGTGGGCTTCAGTAGTTGTGGCACGTGGGCTCAGTAGTTATGGTGCACGGGCTTAGCTGCTCCGAGGCATGTGGGATCTTCCCGGACCAGGGCTTGAACCCGTGTCCCCTGTACTGGCAGGCGGATTCGTACCCACTGTGGCACCAGGGAAGTCCACACCGTCTACATTTTATTTGTGATGAATCACAGGAAATACAGACCCGGGAGGAAGGTCACATGTGTGTCTCATGCCCCATGCCCCCCTGGGGTGTCCTCTGTCCCGTGTTGGTGCACACCTGTTCCCATACCGGGGTCCAGCTGCCACAGCCTCCTCTGGGGATCCCCATCTTTCTTTTCTTCTCAGCAAGTGCCCGTGTTTGGGGCCTTTCAGACTGCCCCCAACTGATGGCAGTCCTTTCCTTACACTACTTTGTGAGGCTCAGCGCAGACACCCCCTCCTCCAGGAAGCCTCCTCTGCTTTCTGAGTGAGGGGCATGAGACCCTCCCTCTTCTGTGCTTCCCTAACACTAAGGTGATGTGATGATTTGTCACCCACACTGGGACACGTGTGGGTAAAAAGGGGCAGGTAACGATTGTCAAGGGTGAGTCGGGACAGAAGGTGCCTGCCTAAACCTCTTCACGTGCCGTCCTTGGATTGTGTCAGTGTGTCTGTCCCTTCTCCAGACGCTGCGCTCCTTGGGGACTGGGGCCACACCATGGCACGACCCTCCCTCGAGCTCCCGCCTAGTGCCTGGCCCCGAGTTGGCTCCGTTGGGGTTTGCTGGCTGAAAGGGGAGAGTGTGGCCGAGAGTAGGTGACAGGCAGTGGTGGCTGGACTCTGCCGTGAGAGCAGATCCCCTCCTTTCTTCACCCCCCTCTCAGGGGTCGGGTCAGTAGTCAGGGCTCTGCTGGCCTGGAATGTCCCAGGATCCAGGACCGACCTGGTCTGAGTCCATCCGGTGGCACTCCATTTCGGCCATGCCCTTGATTCACTTGACACCATCTTTCGCGCCATCACCCGTTCACCCAATCACAGGTCCATCCATTCCACAAATACTTGTCAGGCCCCTCTGCCCGGGCCTCCGGTTCTCGGCCCAGGGAGACAGCTCCCCCCAGGAGCCCACCTTCCTGTGAGACACACGGACACTAACAGGGGTGCAAACATGAGCGCAGGAAATGCAGTGCGTGGTGGGTGGGAGGCCGCTCTGGGCAAGGGGGTCCCGTTGGGTGCTCAGCCAGGGCAGGTGAGCACCAGAGGAGCTGAGGGCAGGGCGCCCGCTGCCAAGGAGCTCCCGGTGTCACAGAACAGACCAGCCCAAGGACGGGTCCTGATGGCCGAGCAGGATGTGCCAGGAGGAGTGACGCCAGCAGGCAGCGTAGGCGGTGTGCCGAGGTGAGGCTGGGCTGGGGCCATCCAGAGGACTGCCCCGAGACAGAGGCGGAGACGGGGGATGCAACGCGGTTGGCCTTGAAGGTGGGGACGGGCCCCAGCACTGTCCGCCCTCTGCCAGCCTGGCTGCCTGCCTCTGCGTCCCGGGAAGGAGATGCTGTTCCCTCTCCTTTTGCAGACACGGCTCCCGGCTGTTCGGTGACTCGCTGGAGGTCACCAAGCTGGAGAGGTGCCAGCGGGATGGGAGCCCAGCCCTGCGACAGCCCCGTCCCTCCAGGTGGCTATCACTTCTCCAGGACTGGGAACACGCTGGCTCTTTGGGCCCAGGCTGGCGCCCGTTAGCCCCAGCAGCGGGTTCCAGGGCCAGAGGTCCCGCACTCCCCATCTGTCTAGACTGGGCTGTTTATCACGCGCCCCAGACACTGCCAGCTGACCGTCTGTCCCCAGTGGCAGCACACAGATGGATGGCCCCTCACGGGGCCTCACAGCTATTTCCTGGGGCTGGGAGGGCGGGGCTTATGCTGGGGCCCCTCTGAAGCTGCCCTCACCCTCATCCCATTTCCAGGCGTTCCAGGGAGGAGGCCACACCCCTCCTTGGGGTCCAGCAGGAAGTGGTCCCACCAATGGATGGCCCCTCGGCACCCTACGCCCCAAAGCCAAGGCTGGGGTCCTCACCCACCTTCCTGAACCTGCCGAACGGGATGGCCTTTAGGCTGCCAGAGCCCTGGCTTCCCTGGGCTGGAGTCATCCAGTCCTAAGGGAAGTCTGGGGAGACCAGGGCAGGGTGACCAGGACTGGCCAGAACCTTGCCCATCCCAGGGAAGGATGGACAACCTGCAAAGTTGTCTCCGGGTTGGGGGGCTATAGGTAAGTCTTTCTTCTTTCCATTTCCTAATGTTCTCTGAAGTTCCCATAAGGAGCAACACATACATCTTCCAGTGAAAAAAGGACTTTTTAAAACAATTCTCCTGGAGTTATAAAATGTTTTATTGTAACAGGTTTCACATAGCATATATAGAATGTTTTCTTTCTGGTAAAAATTGACATTTCTGTGGGTCTCTATTAGAAAAATAAACACAGCTGGAGGGTTCTATGCCCAAAATGTCTCCCTCTAGGTCCAAAGAATTTTGGTGATTTATCTTTTCAATATTTTCTGTAGGACTTGAAAGTCTTGACAATGACTATGAACTGTCATTTAGAAAGAATCATCAGAGGGCTTCCCTGGTAGCGTAGTCGTTAAGAATCTGCCTGCCAATGCAGGGGACACGGGTTTGAGCCCTGGTCCTGGAAGATTCCACATGCCGTGGGGCAACTAAGCCCGTGCGCCACAACTACTGAGCCTGAGCTCTAGAGCCCGTGAGCCACAACTACTGAGCCCACGTGCCACATCTATTGAAGCCCGCGCGCCTAGAGCCCACGCTCGGCAGCAAGAGAAGCCACTGCAGTGAGAAGCCCGTGCACCCCAGGGAAGAGTAGCCCCCGCTCGCCACAGCTAGAGAAAACCCGTGTGCAGCAACGAAGACCTAACACAGTGAAAAATAAAAATAAATGAATTTTTTAAAAAAAATCAGAAACATATAAAATGATTTGTTCTATGAAAGCTAAAAGGAATGGCGGCAGTTCCCTCCCTCCCTTCCTCCCTTCCTTCCCAAGGGAAGCCCTGGGGTGTGGGAGGAGGGTGTTGCAAACACTGTCTGGGCAGGGTCTGCAAGGAGTGGGCAGGGATGGGTGGGGTTGATGAGTGAGCAAAGGATTCCTGGGAGGAGGGGAAGTTGGAGATGGGGGTTGGGGGCAAGAGCACCCTCCAGGCAGCAGGTGTCCAGGACCCCTGTTCCGGGCGACAGGGCTGGAAGGGGCAGGGGAGGGCCCAGCTGGCGCCAGGCTCTGCAGTGACCCTGCTTTGTCTGGCACACTTATGGGTGCGTTTGGTGAGTAAGCAGCGCCATCTGGTGGCTGGCGGGGAGACTGCTGGGCAGGGGTCACGGGGCGCTGGGAGCCTGTGGGTGAGGCAGCCAGAGGACTCTATAGTGGAAGGATCACAGCACCGCCTCGGCGAGGACAGGCCCCGCCCAGCTGCCCACGTGGGCCTTGGGGGGCCGCCTCCCCTCCACCCCAGCCCTCAGCTGGTGGCAGGGGGGGAAGGAGGCGGGAGCTGGGGTGCCCATCCTCACCCCAGTCCTGGGGGCTCCCCGCTTTCCTGCTGTGTCTCTGGCCTTGTCCTCAGGCCTTCCTTGTACTCCACAGGCTGGGCATGTGGGAGTCAAGACCACGGCTCTCATGATGCTCCCGGCCCTTGGGTCCCCAGGGCCAGTGAGCTGGGGGCGGGGGGGCCGGGATGACACATGGCCCTGGAGGGTCTGGTGAAGGGTTAGGGGAACCCTGGCCAGCCCTGACATGCAGCCCATGGGCAGGGACAGGCCCCCGGCCCCCAGCTGGGCCCCCTCCCCCAGGGCCCGCTGGAGGACCACCCGGAGTGGCTCCCGCTTGCCCGGCTTCTGGCCCGTCGCAAAGTAGATGAGCGGCCTGGCGCTGCAGTGGACACAGGCCAGGAGGGAGGCCAGCGGGAGGAGCACAGGCAGCACGAGGTTCAGGATGGGGTGCGGGGTCCAGTAGGGGATGTAGGGGAGGCCACAGAAGAGGAGCAGGAACACGGAGCCCAGGCAGAGGCCGTAGAACTGAGGGCGCGGCCGCTGGGAGCAGCACGTCACCCAGACGAAGAGCGCAAGCCCGGCCACGCAGGCCACGCAGGCCAAGGACAGCAGCCACGTGATACTAGCCACGTGGTACCGCCGGCAGGCGGACAGGCGCATGCCCTTGCACGGCAGGCCGCAGGCGTTGGCGGGCAGCAGCACGGCCGGCGGGGTCAGGGCCCAGATCAGGCCGCAGACGACGCCCGACGTGTGTCTGGCGTGGCAGCCCTGGTAGCAGGCGGGGAAGATGTCGGAGAGGCAGCGCTCGGCGCTGAGGGCGGCCAGCAGCCAGAGCCCCGCGGAGAAGGCAGCAAAGGTGCCGGGGAGGTAGAGGCTGTCCTTGGAGCCCAGGGCCGCCTGGACGGCCGAGAAGCCCAGCTGGCAGCCCAGGAACAGGAATTCCGCAGTCGCCACATGGAGGATGTAGACAGAGAAGGGGCCCTTCTTGATGTGGAAGCCCAGGTGCCAGAGGACCAGCCCGTTGCCCACCAGCCCCCCGAGGCCCACAGCTAGAGTGAGGTAGAAAACCACGCTGGTGAAGGTCCTCCAGAGCCCGAACACGCTGGCTGGCTCCGTGGCCGGTGGGAAGGACCCTGGAGGGAGGCCACAGACGCTGCCGTTGTTATCACCGCCCGGGAAGGCGGGTGGTGTCCCGGCGCAGCTGGACAGATGCAGCTCCAGCCCGGGGCGCCTTCCCGGCCAGTGCCCAACCCTTCAGGCCTCATCACCTCTTTGTAAAAGGAGGATTAGGTAGGATGCGCCCAACACAGGGAGATGAGGATGGCCGACCAGGTGGGCAGGCCTGCCCCCCGCTGGATGTTTAGATTCAGTGCGCAAAGATCGATTGACACGGCTACACCGCGGTAGCCGTGTCGCAGAGGTCAGTGATGGCTGGACAGGTCTCTGCAGGCAAAGGGGGCTCTCGTGAGGACACGACTCAGGGACTCCACGGGGGGGCCTCCCACCCTGGAGGACCAGGACCACACTCCTGCTGGGTCCCCGCCCCAGAGGGTCTGCTGAGCACACTCTGTCCTGCACTTGCCATGGACAAGGATGGGTGCAGATGTTCTGGTGGGGGCAGTAGGCGGTTGGGCGGATGAGGGAAGGCTGGGGGACATGCCCAGCCTCCCCTGCTCTCCCACCTGGGCAGGGATGCGACCCGGGGCTCCCGCTGCCAGCGGGTCGTGCTGAGTACTGCTCTGAAGCCTCAGCAGGTGTGTGGACTTGGCGGCCGGGCCCCGGTCCTCTGGGGGAGAAACTGACACAGGTGTTTGCTGCCTGCGAGAAGCCAAGCCCTGCTCTGGTCCGAGGGGAGAGACCCCGTCACAGGGAAGCAGAGGCAGTGGAGGGTCTCAGAGCAGCCTCTCCCTCCCCTGGGCCCCTCTCCCTGGGGTCCACGTGGCTTTTGTTCTTAGCCTCAGAGATGCAGCGGTGGGGGGGAGGGGGCATCTGGGCCCTGTCTCTGGGGTGAGGAGTCAGGGGAGACAGAGACAGAGACAGAGACAGAGACACAGAGACACGGTGGAGGCGGGGAGCCCACCTGCACACCTTGAGTTTTTCCCATAGTCACACCTTCGCTGGGCTGTGCCCCTGCCGGGACCGCCCTCGCCCCCTCCCCACTCACCCAGGTCCTGCCTCCTTTAAGACCCTGGAACCTCCCACAGACCCCTGGGGCCTCCCTGCCTTGTACCTGAGCGTCCTTGCTGGCACCCTTCTCTGTGGTTGTCCTTGTGCCCCGGTGGGAGGCGGGGTGGGGGGTGGGGGCGTAGATCTCTCGCCTTTACCCCCTCCAGGCTTTCCCCTCGCCAGGCACGCAGTGACGGTGTCTCGGGCCCCAGAGAGCCGAGTTAGGTTCTGGCGTCCCAGGGGGCCTGCATTGACCGCCGCCACCGTGCCCCGGCCTCAGTCTCCCCGGGGTACGTGGAGGGGCTGAGTTAGGTGGAGGTGGAGGGAGGGGTGGAGGAAGGCCGTCCTCACAGCTCTCAGGACAGGCACACCTGCCCGTACATTCAAACGAGGACCCAGAGCGCCGGCTTTTAAATACTGACCCCGCCAGCCTGCTTCCCCATCCTTGCCCCCAACTCCCAGTCCGATGGGAGCCTGAAAGTCCTCAGGGGTGTCTGGTGCAGGTGCCCCAAGCCTTCTTGCCTGCACACTGCCGCCCAGGGCTCCCCCCGGGCCCTGAAACCTCTCGTGTCCCCGGGGCCCGGCTGGCTGGACCTGGGCGCTTGGCCAGGTCGCTGGAAGTGGGAGGGCCCCTCCTGGTCACAGGATGAGCTCAGGTGGAGATAATATCCTCCATGTGGTCCAGCCCTTCTCTTCCTCAGCACCCGAGGGACGTGGCGGGGGGGCGGACAGCAGCCTGGGGGCCGGTGTCCAGTGGGCCGTCACCATTCCTGGACAGCTCGTGCCCGGCCTGGCGCTGGATCCCACGGTGCGTCACTGGACAGTGTCGCTGTGGGATGTCTGGGGCGGCAGATGTTGGTCCCTTTCCCAAGGACCCACCCCAACCGTCTACCTGCCGGCCTCAAACCCTGGGGTCCCAGCTGCTGACAGATTCTTAGGGGTTAAAATACTTTTCTAAACTCTATTCCGCGGAGCTATGTGCTCTGAGCTGGTCCTGCTTAGGACTCACCTCTTCCGTGGGCTGCTCTGTGGCCCTGGGGACTCAGAGTGCGAGTCACAAGTTATGTGTAGAGATGCTGTTTGTTCTAACATTTTTCAAGTGGATTTAGCTTTGAACTCATTTGCGTAACACAAGTGCTGCCCATGGGATAAGTGTTCTGCGCAGCCTGTGATTCCCGGCCGAGGTCCCCCGGCTTCTCCGCGCTTCTGCACGTGGCTTTAAGGAGTGAAGTGTTGCCTGGCCTCCAGGCCCAGGGACAAGGTTTCCACATGCAGGGCCCTGCCGCCGGCCCGCCCGCTCTGCCTGCTGGGTCTTGGGATGCTCTCCCGCTGCCCCTCCCCCTTTCCTCAAAGGCCACCTTCCCTGTGAGCTGTCCCTGGCCTGGATACTGGACACCACACCCCAGCTTGCCCTGCCCTCCTGCCCCCTTTCGTCTTCTCCCCTCCATGTCCCATGCCAGTCCCCGGGTTCTCTGCCCACTGCTGCCAGTGGGGCCTCCTGCACGCCAGGCTCTCAGCATAGCTTCGAGAGGAGCGTCTGCTCTCGGTGTGCTGGCAACGACAGCAGCAAACACCAGGGTGGTGCGTGTCCTGGGCTGAATGGGACCCCCAAAGACACGTCCCCGTCCAATCCCTGGAACCTCACTGAGAAGAAGTGAGGGTTTTGAGATGAGGCCATCCTGGATTACCCAGGTGGACCCTAAACACAATTACAAGTGTCCTTATAAGAGACAGGAGAGGAGAGACACACAGAGGAAGGGCCACGTGACCACGGAGGCAGAGACTGGAGGAACGTGGCCACAAGCCCAGGGATGCCTGGAGCCCCTAGAAGCTGGAAGAGGAAGGAAGGACCCTCCCCTGGAGCCCTGGGGCAACTTGATTTCAGACACTGGCCTCCAGACTGCGAGAAAAGAAATGTCTGTTGTCTTAAGCCTGTGCCATCACCCAAAACACCGAGTGCGTTTGTTTGGACGAATCCTTCCTGAGCTTGCTCACAGGCGGTGGGCTGTGTCCAAGCCCGACCACGCTAGCGGGAGCCTTGACTACACCAAGTGGCCACTACTCAGCCGTTTCTGCCCTACGAAGTGGGCAGCTTCACACAGTGCAGCCTCAACCCAGCCCTGTGGCCCTGGGCAGGCCGGCGTGCCTCTGTCTCTCAGTGCCCATGTCTGCAGGCTGGAACCTGGTTTTGTCACATCTCGGGTGCGTCAACGGGGACTCAGTGAGGAGCACACATTGGGACGAAAAGGGAGCGGGGCGGGGATCGGGGGTGGGGGGATACGGGAGGTCCTGTCGTGACCTGTTCCTGTTCCTGTGGTTCCCGTGGCCACCATGCCATCCGAGGCTCAGGACAAAATCGTCCAACTCTGGGACCCAGCCCCCCCACAGGGGCAGATGGGGAGTGGGGACCAGAGGAGGGTCTCCCCACTCCCCAGCAGCGGGGTGTCCCCGTCCAAGGGCCTGTCTGCGGAAGGCGTGTCTTAACGGAGGCATTATTATTAACGGGAATGGCCAGGCCAGCACCTCAGGAGACAGCTGTCATTCAGTGGATAGAGTGTTACTCACACTTCTCCAGCAGAGGGGGTGCGCCACCGGGGACCACCGCTCAGGGAAGCGCTGTCGGGTCGGGGGGGCAGTGGCAGGGGGGCTGTGTGGTCAGGAGCCTTTATGGTGGTTTCTGCGGGAAGGAACGGTGAGTCAGGGTGAGCAGGCTTCGGGTTGGCTGTTTCGAATCATCTCAGGGGGCTCTGTGGCACAGGCGCTGTCCCTGGCTGTCTGGGACCTGCTCCTGGCTCATCGGGGCGGGAGACAGTGGCCCTGAGTGCTAGAGCCCCATAGGGGAGGTGGGGAGGTGTGGACTGTGCCTTGCTGGGTTTGCATCTGCAAAGCAGGCTGCGGCGCCGTGGTTTGCTATCTAGGAATTGGCTAACCGTGGGAGGGGCAGCCCCTGGTGGGGGGGGGGGGCGGTCAGGAGGCCCCAGCAGTCAGAGCACAGGGGCACAGAAAATAAAAGACAGGGTTTGTATAGGTAGGTGCCGTGAACTGCTGGGGGCGAGTGGGCTCGGGTCTGAGGCTGCGCTTTCTGCTTCCTTTCTCCCTTCTCGTTCCTACTCTGGGGCCTTGCATGGCGAGGGGCTCCCAAGGGGCTGCCCCGGGGAAAGGGGGCAGAAGATCCCGGACTGGGAGCTCGCCGCACCCGGGAAACCGGACCCCCTCGATCGGCGCTCAGCTCTGTTGCCTCCTGTGTGGATCTGGTCGGGAAGTTTGCACGACATCACGCGTGTTACATGCGTGACCCTGTTGTTACATGTATAGCGCGTAGTGCAGACTTCGCGTGCGTTGGCTTTCTTGCCTTTTGTGCCACTCCAGTGACTGTAAAAAGGGTTTTAAAGAATTGGGCCTTTCCGCTCAAAACACTCCTTCATAAAATCACCAAGCCCACGATCACACGAGCAGAAGCCCCACAGTCGCCAGAGCTGAACAGCCCCTCCAGCTGGTCCCTCCCTCCCCCCCGGCCAGACTGGGGCGCAGGGTTTCCGGAAGAATTGTGCAATTCGTGAAAAAAAGATAAAACTCGAGTGGATTTCCTATTTTAGGTTGAATATTTTTGTGGTGTTTTTCCAACTTCGGATGTAATTAAATAGCTGAGGAGGGAGCGTGGCCTCAACACAACGAAAACGGGGTGGGGTCTGGTGAGGGGGCATCTCCCTTGGCCCCAGGCCGACAGGTTGCCTCGTGCCCGAGCAGCCTCCCCTCACGTCCCCGAGGAGGGGCCAGCGTCCCACACCCTTCCCGGGAACGTCTGGCTGCTCAAGCCAAGCAGTGACGTGCCTGTCGCTGGGAGCGCTGTCCTGGCCAGAGCAGCCCCAGGGGTCCTGGGGTCCTGGAGGTGGGGCTAGGGTGGGCACTGGCTCTGGCTCTGGGGGTCCGGCCTCCTTGGACCCGGAGCTGCCTCCCCTCCCAGCCTGACTCAGGACGGGCTGAGGTCTGGCTTTGCCTGAGGGCACAGGGGTGCAGGCTGGGCAGGGAGGTGAGAAATGAAGGTGTCCTTGCCTGGGGGGAGCCTGGAGGCTCACCTGCCCGCTCGGCCTGGGGCTCCAGCTGGGAGGATGGCCACCCCGGCCCCAGTGTCCTCTGGAGTTAAAGTCCAGTGTCAACCTCTCCCCAGGACCCAATGGTCAGTGCCCCAAGGCAGGGGACAGTGTGAAGTTGGCCATCATTCTGATGGGACTTGAACCGCACACTGAGGACGGATGCAGGTGAGTGAGGGTGGGCCCAGGCTGGGCGGGGGAGAACGAGTGGCGTCCAGCCCTGGCTGAAGATGTGTGGGACCTTGTTCCGTCTGCACTGTGGCCAGCCTGACCCTGGGCTGTCCTGGAGGGGAGCCGGGCCCTGTGCAAAGGGTGGCCTGGCTCAAGCAGCAGACGGGCAAGGGCCAAGGATGAGGCCCTGGAGGCTGAGGTGGGAGAGTCGAGGCCTTTGAGGAGGGGGAATTCTCCATCACCTCCTGCTCTGCCTCCATTCCTGGGTCAGACCAGCAGTGTCCGCTTCTCCAGTGGCACCGGTAGTGGCCCTGCATTGTGCCCGAGTCCACACACTGGGACGGGCCCCCGGAGTCCCCAGGGCTGAGGGCTGAGACCCCCGTGCCCAAGCCCCTGCTCACCCAGCCTGCCGCCCGCACTTGGGGGGCTGTAAGGAAACCCCAGTCCCCCTCAAACTTCCTCAGGTGGCGGGGCTGTGTGCCTGGAAGGTGGCAATCGGGGTTCCAGACTCCCCTGAGCAACCCTGGGCAGTCATGGGTTCCAGCTGGACCCCTGGGAGCCTGTCAGACTCGGCAAGGCAGCTTTCTCCCTCCCAGTGACTCGGGAGGGTTAGTGAGGACAGATGAGGACGCACCAGGGCCTCCATCACAGCACCGGGCTCTCCAGGGACTTGGCAGGTGGGTGTCCAAGTGAGGCCGCCAGGCCCTGAGCCCACAGACCTCCTCAAGGTCTCTCGGACCACCGGACGGGGGCCAGGCAGGCAGATCCAGCCTGGAGAACAGCGCCGGCCAGCTGACCGCACACCCGCTGTGTGACCTGCTCCCACACCCAAGGCCAGGGGTCCATAGAGACCCCAGAGGATGCTGCATTTCTGGGGCTCCTCGGGGAAGGTGCATCTGGTCCATGGAGTCCAAGAAGGAGGAATCTAGAGCCTCCTGAACCTCTGGACATGGGGTGTGGTCTCCGGGAGGGAGGGAGTTCCTGAGGGCTGCTGAGCTGTGTCTGTCCCAGACACGGCAAAGGGGTCTGGGGGCTGAGGGAGGGTCGGGGCAGCCCGAGTGGGGCTGGGGGCACCTGAGCCAGCCGTGGTCCCGCTGGTGGAGGGACTGTGGTCTGGGGTGGGGGTGGGGGTCACTACTTGCCTGTCTTTCTGCTCCGTCTCGCTTAACCCCTCTAAGCCTCAGTGTGCTCACGTTTAAGATGGAGTATTCCAGAGCTTCCCTGGTGGCGCAGTGGTTGAGAGTCCGCCTGCCGATGCAGGGGACACGGGTTCGTGCCCCGGTCTGGGAAGATCCCACATGTCGCGGAGCGGCTGGGCCCATGGCCCAGTGAGCCATGGCCGCTGAGCCTGCACATCCGGAGCCTGTGCTCCACAACGGGAGAGGCCACAACAGTGAGGGGCCCGCGCACCCCAAAAAAAAAAAAAAAAAAAAAAAAAAAAAGATGGAGTATTCCACTTCACAGGGTTGTGACAAAGATTACGTTTGTATGCACGCGGAGCTAAGCTACCACCATATGAGCTCGTGATTTTTCTCCTTCTCGTCTTCTCTGCTCTAGGTTGTTTCAGTAGTGTGGTTTCTCTGCCCACCCCCTTGACACTGAGGGATACCAGTGGCGACTAGCTTTTCTGAAGCTCTGGGGCAAGCTTGCCTCTCAGGCCTGGGGAAGAGTATGGGTGGGCAGGGGGGTCCTGAGGGACCCTTGAGGGGGGCAGGGCAGGCAGTGGGGATCTGCCAGTGAATCGGGTCTCGTGGCCTTGAACAATGGATTGATTATAACAACAGTCCCAGGGCTTCCCTGGTGGCACAGTGTTTGAGAGTCCGCCTGCCGATACAGGGGACACGGGGTTGAGCCCTGGTCAGGGATCTGAAATCCCACATGGCTCGGTCAAAAAAAAAAAAAAAAATAGGTGTGAATATTATCATGGTCTATACATCACTCTGCAGAGCTTGGTGTTTTCAGTTTTTTGTCTCTGGTATTTGCCACTCCAAACGTCTACTCATTTTAACAGTGGTGTAGAATTCCATTGTACGGATGCATCTGTAATTTATCCATCTTTGTTATATATGCATATTCTGCTTTACTGTGTTTCACTGTAAGAAACTATCCTGCAATGAAACATGGAGAACAAAGGAGGTGCCCGGGCCTGGGGAGATGACACAGGAAGCTTCGTGGGTATCTGTAAGGTCGCTGGTTAAAAAAAAAAAAAAAAAAAATGTGGGGGACTTCCCTGGTGGTCCAGGGGTTAGGACTCTGCACTCTCACTGCCAAGGGCATGGGTTCGATCCCTGGTTGGGGAACTAAGATCCCACAGGCTGCGAGGTGTGGCCAAAAATTTAAAAAGAAAAAAAAAAAAGATGTGAAATAGGTATTTTTAAAATGTTAAAATGTGACTCAGCCTGGTGGTGGGTATGTGGATGTCCATTAAAAAAAAAGAAAAAAGCTTTTCTGTACATGAGAACCATTTCATAATAAAAAGAAACATTGAAGGATTTCTAAAGAAAAGAAAGAAAAATATTTTAACAGTCCCAGTGTTAGCAGGAGAGTGGATGTGTAAGTCGTGGTAGATTTTCTCACCTGAATATTCTACAGCAGTGAAATAAATGAATTAGGGCAACAAGTATCGACATTGGTGAATTTCACAGACATGCCATTGAGTGAAAATAAAACACTTTGGAAGAACAGGAACATTCAGTTATGCTGCTACTTACATAAAATCTAAACCATGTATAATGTATTTATTCATTGCTATTTGCAGAGTATTTTTAGAGGGCCATTTTATGCACCCAGCAAAGTTATGGAATAAGGGTGAACATGGCACCCAGGCTGCTGCTTTCTCTGGGCACAGAAAGTTTTCTTGCCATTGGTGATGGTCCTTTTCTTAAGCTGGGTGGGGGGTTCGTGGGAGGGGGGTTACATTGTTTATACCTTATGTATGACTCTGTGTATTTTTTTTGATTTATTTTTTTATTCAAGTATGGTTGATTCACAATGTTGTGTTAATTTCTGCTGTACAGCGGTGACTCAGCTACGCATATATGTACGTTCTTTCTTATATTCTTTTCTATCGTGTCTTATCCCAGGAGATTGAATGTGGTTCCCTGTGCTCTACAGTACGACCTTGTTGTTTATCCTTGTTGTGTATTCTTTAGTACGCATAAAAATTTTATAATAAACGTTTGAAAATTTTAAAAAAATAGCTTAGAAGGACGGGATTAGAGTCATCTTCCAATATTGGAGGTTTGTGTTCCCTCAGGGCCAGAGATTCCATCTCACTTCCTTTTGGTTTCCATGGTGCGTATCAGTGTCCTGTTGCTGCCATAACAAATTCCCACAAATTCTGTGGCTTAAAACAATGGAAACGTGTTCTCTCACAGTTTTGGAGGGTAGGAGTTGAAAATCAAGGTGTCAGCAAGGCTGTCCCTCTGGGGACACTGGAGGAGGACCCTCCCTTGTCTCTCCCATCTTACAACAGCTCCGGGCATCCTTGGCTCGTGGCCACACCACTGCAATCTCTGTCTCTGTCTTCACATGGTGTCCTCCTCTGCATCTTATAAATACACCGATTATTGGATTTAGGGCCCACACAAATAATTCAGGATCACCTCTCCTTCAGATCCTTAACTTACATCTGTGCTGTGGACTGAACGTTTGTGTCCCTCCCTCCCAAATTCATATGCTGAAACCCTAATTCCCAAATGTGATGGTATCTGGAGATGAGGTCTTTGGGAGGTAATTAGGTCATGAGGGTGGAGCCCTTAGGGTGGGATCAGTGCTCTTAGACATGAGAGCTTGTTTGTTTTTTTTCTCTTTCTCTCTGCCATGTGAGGCCATGTACAAATCAGGAAGAGGCTTCACCAGGAACTGATGAGTACCTTGGTCCCAACTTCTCAGCCTCCGGGACCATGAGAAATACATTTCTGTTGTTTAAGCTCACCAAGTCTGTGGTACTTTTGTTATAGCAGAGCCCAAATTGACTAAGACAATCTGCAAAGACTCTTTTTCCACATAAGGTCACATTTGCAGGTTCTGGAGAGTGGACATACTTTTGGGGCAATCACTCAACCCTTTATGCATAGACATGATACATGCTTTGTCCAGTTAGGTAGCAATAATTCCAAAGGCATTGATAAGGCAATACAGGATATTTTTTTAACAGAAAAATATGTTTATTAAGTGTGCCCTTTATAAAGCAGCTAATGAAGCAGGCATCTCCTTATCAGGCACATGATTCACCAACTGGCGCAGACTTGAGGTACCACAGAAAGTCACCAATTAGAACAAAATTGAGGAATTCACATTTTGCATTTAGGGGCGTTTCGTTGCAATTAAACACAAGCGGTTGAGTACTTTAATACCAAGCTCTTTTTCAAAGGCATCCTCTGGCAGTCACAACCCATAGACCCATCCCCAAAAGAGACCAAATGGTGTGGCAGATTTTTTGCAGGGGTCTAAAGGGTTCGCATTCCATTTCTGACCATCAGAACAAAGGAAACAAGGAAATTAACCAGGCAGCTCACCAGTAGGGCTTATGGACGAAGCCCGTGTCCATACCCGATGCCTCCACTCGCTGCTCTCTGGAACATAGCCAGCCCACGGTCACAGCCACAGGAAGTGGTCCTGAGGCCCTCTGTACTGACCATCTAAAGCCCAGCTCTTGGGACAGACCTTCCTGGGCCTGCAACGTGCCTCACATAACTTCTCTCTGAAACCAGCCAGGAAATGTCCTATTTTGTGTTGCCGTGTAACAAATCACCCCGAATCTTAGAAGCATAAACTACAGTTTATCATGACGTCTTCTGATCTGTGGGTTGACTGGACCAGCTGCGTGGTTCCCTCCTGGGGTCTGTCGTGTGACTGCAGACAGATTGGCAGCTGGGGTCGGAGGCGTCCCAACGTCGCGAGGGTTCCAAGAACGAGTGATGTTTAGGTCCTACCGTATAGCACAGGGAACGATATCCAATCTCCTGGGATAAACCATAACGGAAAAGAATACAAAGAGAGACTGTATACACGTGTATAACTGAGCCACTTTGCTGTATAGCAGAGAATATGGCACAACACTGTAAATCAACTCGACTTCAACGTAAAAAAAGAAAGAGAACGGGGGAAGCTGCAAGGCTTCTCATGACCAGTCCTGGATGTCTAGAATGTCATTTCGCCCAGGTTTTATCGGTCAGAAGTCCAGCCCAGACTTAAATGGAGAGGAATTAGATCCCTGGACTCCCCAGCACTAATCTCCCCCGTGTCCACTAAGCGTTGGTGCTGAACACGGGCCCCATTGCCACCTCTTTTTTTTTTTTTCTTTTCCTTTATGGTTTATCCCAGGAGATTGAATGTAGTTCCCTGTGCTATACAGTAGGATCTCGTTATTCATCCATCCTATATATACTAGTTTGCATCTGCTAATCCCAAACTCCCAATCCATCCCTCCCCCACCGTCCTCCGTCTTGGCAAACACAAGTCTGTTCTCTGTATCTGTGAGTCTGTTTCTGTTTCGTAGATAAGTCCATTTGTGTCATATTTTAGATTCCACATATAAGTGATAGCATATGGTATTTGTCTTCCTCTGTCTGACTTACTTCGCTTAGTATCACAATCTCTAGGTCTATCCATGTGGCTGCAAATGGCATTATTTCATTCTTTTTTATGGCTGAATATTATTATATACATATCACATATATCTCACATCTTCTTTATCCATTCATCCGTTGGTGGACATTTAGGTTGTTTCCATGTCTTGGCTGTTGTGAATTGTGCTGCTATGAACATAGGGGTGCGTGTATCTTTTCGAGTTTTTTCGGATATACGCCTAGGAGTGGGATTGCAGGATCATATGTATTGCCATCTGTTTATCACGGCTATAACGTCATTGGAGGCTTTCTTCCAGGACGATGCTGGCTACGGTTCTATGTGGTTTACGATGATTAACTCAGTTGGTCCCCTTAGTGACCCCACAATCAAGGTGATGCTGTGATCCCCATATTCAGGTGGAGAAAGAGTCCCCAGGATGTTGCTGAACCTGCCAGGGGTGGGGGCAGGGCTTGAATTCAGGAAGCTTCTTGCCCACTGAGCCTCACGGTCTCTCCCACTCCGTGAGGCACTCAGCAGACCTGGGACCTGGGTCCATTGTCATCTTCTGCTCACTGCTGGGTCCTTGGCGCTGTCTGGGAGTGGGGTGTGATCACCGGTGTAGACTCTTCTTGCCGTCCTTGGGATCGTTGCTTTCTCTTGGGACAGCTCCTACCTTGCTGACTTGTAATTCAAGTATCTACTCTTCCTTTCTTCCATCTCTACGCTTGATAGAGCATGTGGGCTGCCCAGGTGTGGGACCGGGGAGCGGCACACACTTGTAGATGCACACACACGTGCACATGGAATTCCAGGTCCCTTCAATTTTGGGCTGAGTATCAGTCTGCACAAACATCGGGTGAAAGTCTGCAAGGAAGAGGAAATAACCACAGGAAAGCAACGACCGTATGCTTCTCAATTGCACTTTTTAATGGTGTTTAGCCAAGCGAATGGACCACGTATCTGTGATGTTCCTGCACTCGGACTATAAACAGCTGAAGGTGGCCACCGTGACCTGCACAACCCAGCACACCCAGACTGCCAGCTGCCATGTGATGAATGGACTCTGCAGATGTGCTCATTCAAAATAATGTAAAAGTAGTATGTTTGGGTCTTTGGTCTTCCATTTCCAGCTGGAGTTGTAATGAATGATATTGTCCACCTGAAAACCTTCTAGGAAGTTTGGATTGTCTGGGTTTTTAGCTCAAGGGTTTGGGGTAGCCCACTTTCATACGATGCATTTTTATTTTGAGGAACTGTGGGTCTATGCCTAGCTCAAGATTTTTGAGCAATCCGGATGTTTCTAACGTTAGCGAGAAAAGAGAGATACGTGATAAGAGGATGAAAAAGAATACACTGTAACTCAGCAACCCAGCCTGTGTGTGCAAACCTGAATCTTGTGAAGGAAGGTGATTCTTCTGGGTCGAGTTAGATGTCACCAAAAACACGTGGCGAGATATAAAAAAAGTCCTACCCCACGATGGGCCTGGCTCTCCAAAAATGTCCATGTTATGAAAGAAAGAGAGGATGGGGGAATTACTACAGATCAAGGGATGCCAAGGAAGCCTGACAACAAAGGACAGCTGCGAAGGGGACATTTTGGGGACAGTCAAGGAGATGTCACACGGGTGATAACACAGAATGCGGGTCAGAGCCCACGGGTGATGCTCAGACTGTGGTTGGTAGGAGGACATCCCTGCTGTTAGGAGACACGCAGACAGAGATAGAGAGATGGAGAGAAGGAGAGAGAGGGAGAAAGCAAAAAAATGGAGCCATAAGTAAAGCTAGAAGAAAATTTCGTAGGTGTTCTGTTACTTTTTGGTGGATTTGAAAATTTTCAAAATGAATAGTTGAAAATTCTCAAACTAATTAGTTGGGAGAAAATAAATAAAGAGTTGGGAGAAAAATGTCCAAATAAATAGTTGTCATAATGCCCCTTTATTGACAGCCACTGATTTGGCCATCGGCTGGCAGTTAAGCCAGGAAGTCCTCTGAATTTCACAAGCACACGTTGCCCTGTTACTTCTCAAAAGTAAAAGTGAGCATTTACAGAGCCCTTCTCCAAAGCACGTCATCGCCGTGATCCTCACAGCAGGCCCTGGGAGAGGAGGCTGTGTGGACCCATTTCTCCTGTTTGATGGTCAATAGGATGGACCCTGAGAGGCAGGTGGCCCAGTGATTTGCACTCATTGGAGACGGAGCCGGACTCCACTGGCACCGAACGCCATGCTCTTTTCACTGCACTGTAAACAACACTGAGCGTGAAGAACCGTCCAAACTGTCTGAAAGCACCGTGACTCATGACGCTCATGACTTTGCAAATGGTCTACAGGTTACTGAAAGGAAAGTTATCTTGGAAACGGGTCAGCGGCATCCCCCACTTATTTGAAAAATTAACAGCGCATGTATCCCACGGTGTCTGCCTTCTTTCCCAAGGGCTTCCAATCCCATTTATACCTCCCATCTCTCCTCACTGATCAGACTTATGGGTTACAGTAAATTGCTGGTATTGTCACTATTACTCCAGGGACACACGTGGTTCTCACCCCACTGAGTCCCACGTTGGTTTTCCTGCCCTTCCTCCCTGAAGGTGACATCTGGGGACCACCAGACCCCACGGCTGTCAAGAGTTATGTGGGCTTGAGGAGGGCTGGGCTCTGCCCCGACTCATGTAATCCTGCGAAGGGCCCGAACCACAAACATCTCTCCGTTTCAGTGGAGAGCCTGGGGCCAGGCTGCCCAGCTAGTGGAGCTGGGTTTCTGCCCAAGCACTGTGGGCCCTGCCACCCCCCGCCTGCAGCCGCTGTGCATCCTGCCTCTGGGCACTGTCTTTACAGCAGTGGGACCTGCTTTTTCTGGCACCATCTTCAGGGAAACTCAAATGGTGCCCTTACGAGGTCTGATTTGCCTCCCAGCAGTGGAAAGGTGTGCTTCCCAGTGACCTTTTCTGGAAAGTCTGTGTATTTTGAATATAAGTGACGAAATTAAGCATTGCAAAAGTCAAATTAGTATGATCACCTGTTTCTGTTGCGTGTGCTAAATACATTTGGTATCAACTTACCAATTATAATAGTGACTCTACCTGTATAACAAATTCTAATGGATCACAATCGTGCTAGAGTAGAAATGCAAGCATCTTGTGGCTGGCGAGAGGTTTGGCCAGGCCGGGCTTCCCCAGATGGTGAGAAGGTTGGCAGTCACACAGGAATTCAAGAAAGAAGGGATGGGGACTCCCCTGGTGGCGCAGTGATTAAGAATCCACCTGCCGAGGCAGGGGACATGGGTTTGAGCCCTGGTCCGGGAAGATCCCACATGCCACGGAGCAACTAAGCCCGTGTGCCACAACTACCGAAGCCCGCAGGCCTAGAGCCCGTGCTCCGCAACAAGAGAAGCCACAGCAATGAGAAGCCCACGCACCGCAACAAAGAGTAGCCCGTGCTCGCCGCAGCTAGAGAAAGCCCGCTCACAGTAACGAAGACCCAATGCAGCCAAAAATAAATAAGTAAAATTTAAAAAGAACTAAAAACCAAAAAACACCAAAAAAGAAAAAAAAAAAAAAAAGAAAGAAGGGATGTGTGTGTGTGTAATTTTATTGAATTATAGTTGATTTACAATGTTGTGTTGATCCCTCCTGTATAACAAAGGGATTCAGTTATACATACAGACATTCTTTTTCATATTCTTTTCCATGATGGTTTATCACAGGATATTGAATATAGCTCTCTGTGTTATACAGTAGGACCTTGTTGTTTATCCATTCTATATATAATAATTTGCATCTGCTAATCCCAAACTCCCAATCCAACCCTCCCCAAACCCCCTCCCCCTTGGCAACCACAAATCTGTTCTCTGTGTCTGTGAGTCTGTTTCTGTTTCGTAGATAAGTTCGTGTCATATTTTAGATTCCACATATAAGTGATAGCATATGGTATTTGTCTGACTTACTTCACTTAGTATGATCATCTCTAGGTCCGTCCATGTTGCTGCAAATGGCATTATTTCGTTCCTTTTTTATGGCTAATATTCCATTGTAAATAAATACCACATTTTCTGTATTTATTCATTTGTTGATGGGCACTTAGGTTGTTTCCATGTCTTGGTTATTGTAAATAGAACTTCTGTGAACATTGGAGTGCATGTATCTTTTCGAATTATAGTCTTGTCTAGGTATATGCCCAGCAGTGGGATTGCTGGATCATACAGTAATTCTATTTTTAGTTTTTTAAGGAATCTCCATACAGTTTTCCATAGTGGCTGCACCAACTTACATTCCCACCAACAGTGTAAGAGGGCTCCTCTTTCTCCACACCCTCTCCAGCATTTATTATTTGTAGACTTTTTAGTGATGGCCATTCTGACCAGTGTGAGGAGGTAGAAGAGAGGTGTTTGAGCTGTGCCCTTGCCTCCTTGTTCAAGGATAGGAATGAACATTCTCCCCTGAGTCTCACAGTGTGGTCCTGCATAATAGACCTTATCCTCAGAGCCTTCTCCCTGACTGGCATGGACCAGCCATGGCTTCTCAGTTGCCCGTCCACAATCCCCAGCCCTGATTTACGCATCACAATAAATGGTCCCTCCCCAGGTGTGGGCAGCGCAGCATACTCCAGTCTCTGGATCCTGCATGAGCTCGGTTCACTGCCTAGGGAAACTTGGATGTTAGCCTTCTGAAATAGTCATTGAGGCGACACCTTCCTGCCAGTTCCTGTCACTCCCACTCACATGTGACTGAAACAGGAGGCTCGTGACTTCCCCGTTTTGTGGTCACTCAGTCATGACACGTAGAACCTTGGCCTGATTAGATCTGATTTATAGCAAAAGAAGAGTTTTCCTTTGAAAGCCTGATTCATCTCCATTTTCTTAGACAATTAAGGGGTATAGACAACAGGCATATGGTACATTTTTTTCCTCTTTTTTTTTCTCTTCCTTATCCATCATAGGGAATTGTAGGCAGTATCTTAATTTGATTCCCTGAAGCGAGGCATGCTCCTGCTAGGAGGCATCTCTGGGTGCTTCTTGTAGTTCTGCTTCTTCCTTCTGGATTAAAAAAGCACCTTCTCAGTTATTTTGTGTCCACTTCTAACCAGGAGAAAGACCGCAGGCGGAGGTGTGGTGGTTTTACAAGAGGCTGCAAAATTTTGACCCCTCTCCTATCAAGAGGTGGGCTGTATGCTTCCTTCCTTTGAATGTAGGTGGCTTTGATCAAAGGAGTCCGGCAGAAGTGATGCTATGGGACTCTCAAGGCTGGTCATAAAAGGCCAGGTAACTTCCTTCTTTGCTGAGACACGTGGCTTGGAGCCCTGAGCCACTGTAAGAATTGCAGCATCCCCGAGGCTTCCGTGCTGTGAGGAGGCCTGAGCCACACAAACAGGCCACATACAGGCACGTACGTGGTTGACTGTCCCAGCTGAGCCGAGCCTTTCAGGAATCCCGGCCCAAGCATCAGCCTTGAGAGGCTTCCAGGCAATTCCAGCCCCCAGCTGGGGGCCTCTTCACACATTTATAGCTTGAGCTCTCCCGTCGCACGGTGGCTTCAGTGGGAAAGCACTTTTGTCTTTCTGGCTGAGGCCCTGGACATTGTGATTTAGAGACAACCCACCCTCTGTGCTCTGTTTTCCTAAACAACAAACTCGTGAGTATAACGGGGTGGTTCCGTTGTTTTGTGCCATTGCTTTGGGGTGTTTGTTACACAGTAACAGGAGACTGGAACTGGGGGGTGGGCTTCCCTCTTAACTTTTGTCCATGGCCCCTCCAGTGGGCAGCTTTCCCAGTGGGGCAGTGGGAGTTACAGGGGGGAGATATTTTCGGGTGTATTTTAGGCATCAGTGGCAGCGTTACATTCACAACCTTGTCCACATCTGACTGCCACCAGGTGGGTTCTTCAGCTCAGCCTGCATATTTAGAATCTGTGGACCCTTCAAGACTTTTTTTTAAGGCTGTATTAATAAAAATGTGGCTGCAGCAGGAACAGACAAAAGAACAATGGCACAGGACAGCTGAGAGGCAGACCCCTCACTAAAGAAATATGTCACAGAGGTGGCATGGCCAATCGGTGGGCAAAGGAAAGACTGTTCAATGAGTGATGGCGGGACTCTTGTTTATCTGTTTGGAAAGAACAACTTTGATCTGTATCTTATTCCATAGATGCTCCAGCTGCATTGGGGACCTAAGTATGAAAAGCAAAACTTTGCCATTTTTAGAAAAAAAATAGACAGATGAACATCCTCATAACCTCAGAATAAGGAGGAGTGATCTATTTGGAAAATCACAAAAAATAGCAAAACATAGGAAAAGATTGATAGTTAAAAATCCAGATTTCTGTTTATCAAAAGCCACTAATACAAAACAAGAAGTCAAACTGCAGAGTGGGAGAAGAGATTTACAACCAATATAATTAACAAGGGATAATAAGGAGTCCTGCACATCAATAAGGAAACAGACAATTCAATAGAAAATGGACCAAGATGCGCAGCATATTCACAGAAAAGGCAACCAAATAGTTCATAAATGTGAAAAGGTACCCAGCTTTGCCAGCAATGTAGCAAATAACAGCCCTAAGGGGACACCATTTCACACTTATGTGTTTAGGGAAAAAAAGGTCAAAGCCAAGCACTAGTGAAGACACAGGACAACGGAAACCGTATCCACTGGTGGTGGGAATGGACGTGCTTTGGAGAGAGTTTGACAGTCGAGTTGAAGATGCAGTGCTCTGGGACTCAGAAACTTCTCTTTCC
>NW_006792775.1:2595288-2613010 GCF_000442215.2 Lipotes vexillifer
GTCCGGGCAGAACTGCCAGGCAGAGCCCTGAGGTTCTGGAGCAAAGCTGTGCTTTCTGTGCCAGAGACTTATCGATCATCGAACGGCTCCCAGGATGCTCCTGGGCCCTTGTAGAGACTGAGAGCCTGACCACAGGACATCAAGTGGCCACACGCCTGGACTGCCCATCCTGAGCTGGGGATTGTCAGAGCCTCCAAGTCATGATGTGGGTCAGGCATAGCGGCAATCCATCCTCAATGGATGTGGTGCATTTGGGACTGGACCTCAGCAGGTCCAGTGGGTCCAGGAAGCATTATGAGCATGTGACTCAGAACTTCATGTCACCAAAGCCTCTGCTCTAGCTCACTCTTGAAGGGGTCACCTAGACCAGCTGGTGGAGGAGAGAGAGATTTGGGGTTTGTTCACAGATAGGTTGATAAACTGGTGCAGGCCCCAAATGAACTGCTGCCAGCCCGTGGTCGCACTAAGGAGTACACCTGAAGGACAGCGGGGAGGACAGAACTGCAGCATGCAGGGAGAAGTGATCTGAAATAAGGAGGTATGTGAGCTCTTGAGCAAACAGTGTGGCTGGTTGCCAGGGCCTTGGAGGGAGCAAGGTTGGGAGGCGGTGGATGGGCAGCTGCAGCAACCGTGGCTCAATAAGGGCTCAGATTAGACTCAGAAAACAGTACAATGGTGTCTACCAGGGGCTGGAGGAATTGGGTGTACATTGTGTAATGGTACAAATTTGCAACTAGAGACTTCCAAATCCGGATGCTTTTCCTTCACTATTCCTTTCACCTGCATGACACCTTTATGGTCCTGAGGTTCTTTTTCTATTTCACTGGCCTGGGCATCACGACTGCCATCAGCTTCCAGCGCTGTCTGTCCTCCTCCTTCCCTATTTGGTATCGGTGATGTTGCCCCAAGCACCTGTCAGGCAATGTGAGCACCCTGCTCGGGACTCTGATCTTTTCGGTTAACATACTGAGAGGTCGTGCCTGTGGTCAGTTATTCATCCCAAGGACAAAGTTCTGTCCTGCACGTATGACCGCCACCGCCATGTGGGGCTTCCCGCTGTTCTCCATCCTGGGTACGTCCAGTCAGCCGCTGCTCCCCAAGTCCAGGCGATCTCCCAGCAATACTGGCCCAAGAAGCTCTACCTGGTCCTTCTGTTCTCGGTCCCAGGCTTCTATCTCTTTGGCCTGCCCCTCTGCATCATCAGGTTCCTCGTAGCGGACATGCAAAATCACACTCTCAGCGACGTCTGCATCCTCCTGTCCTGCATCAACAGCACGGCTAACCCTGCTACTCACTTTTTCACTGGGGCCCTTCAGAGACAGCGGCTGAGGGAGCCCCTCAAGGTGGTCCTCCAAAGAGCCCTGGGCGAGGAAACAGAGGATGGTGAGGATGGGAAGGTGCCCCTGACTGGCAAGGTGGAGAGGGTGGACCTCTGAAGGATGGGGGGCTCCCAGTGGATCCGTGTCCCTGGGGCACAGTCCCTACCATCTCCTGGTGGTAACTATGCCTCGCTGCCAGCGGGACAGAGCTCCCCAAGCCAGCACCCCCAAATAGTTCCCTTCCCAGCCTCCTCTTTGCGGAAAACCGAGGACAAGTAGCCAGAAGCAGAATTTTTTGTGTGTATGTATATGAAACCAAATGCACACATTTGAGCCTTTTGAAACCTGTTGAGTTACCCTTCAGAAAGTTTGTGAACTCACACTCACCAACCTCAGAAAGTCGATTTTAACCTCTGACTTACTGTTAAAATTGTGCTTATTTTCAGTTTTGGATAACAAATGCTGCTAAATTCCTTTCAGATGTGGACTGGTCCTTGGAAATGGCGCACCCTTGTCCTTTGCCCATTTTTCCAGCATGTTCTAGGGTCTGAATACAGTGTTCTATATTTTTCTTCCTTGACTTTTAATGCATTGACCTCGTGGGATGTACTCTCTCTCTCAAAACTCTCTCCTTCTGTCTTTAGAATTCCAGCGAGATAAAGATTTGTTGACCAGTGCTGTCTGGGGGCGGGGTGGGCAACGTCCAGTTGGTGCGGGTTTGGCTGCGTCAGTAGCTCATGCTGCAGTGACAGGTCTCCGTGTGGTCCCCCAGGCTGCTTTGATTGTTGAGTGAAATGTTTCAGCCAAAGCTTGTACGACCGTCCAACCGAGGGGAAGGTAGCTACTGAGTCTTTGCTCTCAGGAGTGACCCCAGGAGATTCCGAGTTAGCTCTGGGTTTGACATGAGGCTTCACTGCCCTCTCCAGGAGCTGGGGTGGGCGGGCTTGTCTATGTTTGGGTCTCAGAAAAGAGCCAGGACCCCACACGACGAGCTGGAGCTGCAGACAGGAACCCATAGCTCCTCATTAGCCAAGCTCTGGTGACTATCTTTTAACTGAGGGGCCACTACCCTATAGCAGGGGGGACACTTCCTATAGCTGGGGGACACTACACTACCCTATACCTGGATGACCAGCGGCCAGGGTCCTGGGGTCCCTGAGTGCAGGAGGCCCTTGCAGGACAATGCTCAGGACCCTGCCACTGACCCCACGACTGGCCGTCCTGAGTGTCCACGCTCCCTCCATCTCCCTTCCCTGGAGCAGAAGCCCTCCACCGCACTCCCAGCACACGTGGTGCAGGAGCCGCGGCCTCAGGAGGGTGCGCGTGGCTGGGGAAGGGGGCGGCAGACAGGAGGACGTCTCCTCCCCAGGGTGTCAGTAAGCTGCACGTCCCCCCGGGGGACACCCGTGGGGTGCCGACACCTGCACCGAGGGGCCTGGCCATCACCCTGGGTGACAGCCATCCCAGAAGGTGACAGCACTGTGTGAGCTGTCACCCCTAGGCTGCAGAACCCACGGCCATGTCCTCCTGAGCTCATCCGTGTCACCACCCACGAGGGCCAAATGCTGGGATGAGACCCACAAGGTCAGGGAGGGCTGCCCGCACGGGACGCACACATCCACTCGCCGGCCGTCCTCAAAACTGTCCTCAAGTTAGGGAAATACTCATCAGCATACCTGGGCCACATCGGCTCGAAGAGTAGCTTTTACTGCTGTTCTGTTTTCTTTCCAGATTCTCCCGAAGGTGAAGGACTGAATTCTCCTTGAAGCGTAAACTTTTCCTTTGTTTTAGGAGAAACACCCTCACGGGGGTCTTAGTACGTACGTGCGGGCTGCTGTAACAAAATATTGATGCCACAGCCCTGGTGACACATAAGCAAAAGGGCACTGCTCACAGCTCTGGAGGCTGGAAGTGAAGACCAGGTGCCGGCAGGGCCGGGGGAGGGGCCTCTTCCACGCTGGGTCAGAGACTTCTTGCTAGGTCCTCACGTGGCACAGGGGCCAGGGGCTGCCTGGGGCTGCCTGGGGCCTCTGTTATAAGGACAGCGATCCCATTCATGGGGCTCCACCCTCAGGCCCCCATGACCTCCCAGAGGCCACACCCCCTGACACCATCGCATGGGGGGGTTAGAATTTCCCGTATGAATTTTGGGGGGATGCAAACATTCAGACCATAGCACTGGGATTTGGGTCCACAAGGCCAAGACTCTCTTCTGGAAGGACCCCAGACGGCAAGCAGGACGTGCTGTAAAAGGTTGTCTTTATGTCGAGTGACTTTACATCACAGAAAAGTGGCCCTCGGTGGGGTGAGGGAGAAGGGGTTATTCTGTCCCCGAGCCTGCGGGAGGGTTTCTGGATTCCGGGGGTGGGAGATACAAAGATGGCGGCAGCCTTCGGGGAAAGAGGGCGTGTGCCCTTGTTCCCTTCCCTAGGCCCAAGCCTGGCATCTTATTAATACGCCCCTGGGTGTTGCTGTTACTGTGGGAAGTTGAGGAAAGGTCTGTGCATGTGCTTTGCAGGCCCAGGGCCTGCAGTAGCATTGCCAGGAAACGTGGACTTAGATCCAAGGAGCCATCGTCCAGAGCCTGGGCCCGGATCAGGGCCCGAGGGTGTGTGCAGTGGCCGTTCCTGTTTGGAGAACTCACCATCTATTTTTCCTAATTCTGATAACACCCCGTGGTCCTCTTTGGAGGACCTCGGGGCAGTAGCTAACTGGTTCAGAAATGGGCATATGACCCAACTGAGCTAATCCAGGGCCTGTACTGAAGAAACGGGGAAGGCACATGTGCTAATCTCCTGCTGGATCTGAACTTGGGAGCTGGCAAGACTGCAGTCACAAGAGGAAGCCAGCACACAGAGACAGGGTCAGGGGAAGAGAGAAACAAGTTCTAGTGACATGGCACAAACCCTGGGTCCAGCCAGGCCTGAAGCTGTCACTCCCCCGGACCGCTCAGCACGTCCATCAGGAAATTCCTTTCCTTGTTCACCAGGTGCTTTTCTTGGGTAAGGCTTGTGGTAACACACACGCAGAAAGTCCAAGCTGACGCGGTTTGTAAATATCCCTGGGGATTCTTAGGAATTCCTGGTGTTCCAGCAGAATGGGGGCTGAGCTGTGTTGCTCGGGCCCAAGGCTGGACCTTCCGCAAGGCCCGCAACCAGAGCCCAGCTCTCTCCGCCCGCCCACACTGGCATCATCCCACTTAACCTGGGTGCTGACCCAGGATGGTGAGACTGACATGGGAGAAGGCTGGCAAGGACGGCAGGCAGCCGGCCCCCCGGGGGGGTCTTTCCTTAGGGCAGCACATGGGGGGGGCAGGCAGCCGGCCCCCCGGGGGGGTCTTTCCTTAGGGCAGCACATGGAGGGGGCAGGAAGCCGGCCCCCCAGGGGGGTCTTTCCTTAGGGCAGCACATGGTGGGGGGCAGGGATGGTGACCGCGCAGACTGCCCCGAGAGCATGTGAAGCCTTCCCTGGTGGCACGGGATGGAGGCAAATCTACATCCCTGCACGCTTAGGTCCTCGGAATGACAATGACGGTGACCAGGAAAGAGACATCAGGGAAATGGGCCTGTTTACAGTGAGAAGAATCATACACAAGCACAGAGGAAGAAAAGGAGAAAGGGCTGCTTTGCAAAACTACTGAAGATTGCAAGGGTGGGTGACGGGTGGGGACAGTCGTTCTAGAACCACCCTCCACCCCCCAGGGCCTCCTCCATCCCCGCCTGGAATATCCTCCTTCAGCTCAGGTGACACTCAGAGGAGATGCTGCACAAGGGCCAGAGGGGCTGGGGAAAGCGCTCGCTTCAGGAAGAGGGGAGGGTTTATATATATAAGTCTGTGTATGTCCATCCCAATACCTGCTGTACAGCACAGGGAACGCTACTCAGACTCTGTAATGCCCTCTATGGGCAAAGAATCTAAAAGAGAGCGGATGTATGTATATGGATGGCTGAGTCACTCTGCCGTACGGCAGAAACTAACGGAACACTGTAAATCAACTACACGCCAATAAAAATTAATTTAAAAAAACAAGAAGAGGGTTTAAAATCGCATCCTCTTGTATTTCAGCCTTTTTTAAAGAAACTAGACCGAAAAGATCCCTCTCCTTGAAATATGTCAGGCGGGGCTTGTCGACACGCCAGCCACTCCTGCACAGTCACCAGCAAGGCAGACGTAGCAGGAGCATTCTCGCGGGAGGGGAGCCCTCTGCGCAGGCCCCGGGCTCAGTCCACGCCGTCCAGGGCCTGATGCTGTCTTCTCTCCAGCTGGAGAACCTAGAAGAGAGGATGCAGCGTCACCACGAGGACCTGAACGGCTAGGCCGTCACAATGCACCGATCCACCCGAAAGAGTGGCGCTGTCACGGGACTGAAAAAGCAGGTCCTCCGACAGCACCTTCAGTGATGAGATGTGGGTGGATCCAGAGTCCGGAAGGATGTGCCTTGGCCCGGGCACGGGGGGTCACTGCTGGGCTAGAAGATTCCAGGTGAGTTCCATCTTTACCCACATGTGTTTTTCTCCATTTGAGGGTCTTTGCACACCCTCTGAACCCCAGGCCTGATGTGAGGGAACCCACTCCTGAGTGCGTACTGGTGGAAGCGAGGCCCCACGGCTGACTAATACTTGGCAGGGGGAGAAGGCTGTGCTGTGCACTACGGGGTGTTTTAGCGGCATCCCTGGACTCCGCCCACTAGATGCAGCAGCACAGACCCCTCCCCAGGTATGATAACCAAAAATGTCTCCAGACATTGCCTGACGACCCCTGGATGAGGGCCACGGCCACGGACCTGCAGCGCTGCTTCAGTCCCATCTCAGTTTGCACATCATCTCCTCACGGTTGCTCCCGGCTCCCCACCGACTAGCTCCAGCCCCTAGTTCGTCACTAAAGGGATATTGCCTATAAGCTTAAATTATACAAAATGGCCCATCTCTGGCCCAACCCCGCCTCCCAGGTCATGAACATTAAGCTAAAATACCTTTGTTTAGCTCACAGGAAACATCCTGACCAGGCCCACCTATGAATGGCTGCAGGGAGGAAGAAAAAAATCATCCCCTCCGGGGCCAGGAAATGTTTGACTCCAGGCCCTCCGCTGTTAGTATAAAAGAAGCCTGAATTCTCAGGCAAGATGGCTCTATTATTAGGCAATTAGGGGAAAAAAGGAAAAACAGATGGTTTAGAAGATGTGAAGCCAGTTGGATACCCTGGTAGTCTAGAAGTGACAGTGATTGGTACCACACTGACACAGTGTTGTAGCCCCTAATTTTAGCATCCTCAGCACAGCCAAAAATAGCTCATGCTCTGATTGACTTGAAACATACTGGATCCCTTGCAGAAAGACGGACGCTAAAAAATGCCACCGTATATATTAAAAAGCTTCTCAGTCCTCAATGGACGTGAGCTGATATTCCCTCAACAGACCTTTGACAGGGAGAAAAACCATTTCTGCCTGATGTACCTGAGTTTCTATGCAGCGGAACTGCCAAGGCCAGCGGGTGTTGTACAGAAACGGCCGCAGATCGAACCTGTTGTCGTCTGGGCTGTAGCTCTCGGCGTGATACGCGGGGGTCAGTGTGGTCATTTTGTGCCTATTCGCGGAATACTTGGAGAAAAACCTCTTCACTTTGTCGGCCACCTGGGAGGTGAGGGATGCTCAGGGCCTGATGCTGGCAAAGCCGGAAAGACCCCAGGCTGGTGTTCCTGGCAGCACTGCCCTGGGCTGTGCCAGCTAACAGCACCCACCCCCTGCAACACGGCTGCGTTGGAACCCCCCGAAAGGCAGGAGTGGACCGGTGCCACTGCTCGGGCTGGGGCAGCGGGATGAGCTTTGAAGACGCGGGCTCCTGACTCCAGCACCCCGGAAGCTGCATCAGGAGACCCGGTCAGGGGTCCCGGGAAGATGTATCTCACGAGGCTTCCAGGCGGTTCTGCGGGGACCACTCTGTCTGTGGGCTTCGGCCCTAATGAGCCTGACAACTCGCAGAAAAGCAGCGATATTCCAACCTCAGAGTTTGCCCTCTGCCCCCCCAAAAAGGAGGAGGAGCTTGCTTGTTACGATGGGGCCCAGCCAGCGCAGAAGGAAGGCCCGGGCTGCTGGGAGCCTAAAACTGGACCGTAGCTCCTTAGAGAGAGAGTGTGTTCTCATTTTAACGTCACACCGTGGCCACCTGCTCCTGAGTCAAATCCACCCACAAGGTGACCTTACCTGCCGACTCCCTGAGGACACTGCACGTGGCTTACCTGCCTGGGGGTGCAGACGTCCTTCCACACGTAGACGAGTTTGCAGAAAATGCTGTAGGGCCCCATCTTGGCCACCTTCCGGAGCCTCCCGTAGACCGACAGCTCCGCGTAGGTCACTCCCATGTCTTCCTTGGGGACAAAAGAGATGTGTCTCGTGAGTGACAGCAAGTCAGCGCCGGGGGACAGGTTAAAACTTCTGCTGGAGATGGAACCGAGCCCCCCCACCCCCACTCGCCTCATCACCTCCCTCCCGGCTCCAACCTCGAGAGACCCGAATTGAACACTGAAGGCCAGCAATGGATGACGCTGAGCCCTGGGCTCCCAGGCCGGGACCCAGCGATGGAGCATGGCTTGCTGGGGCAGAAAGGAGGCCGGGAAGGAACCCAGCAGCAGGGAGGTGGGGGAAGATGCACAGTGACAAAGCCACCGCCGTTACCTCGTCAGTCTGGGACACCCGTCCGTGGGCCAAGGGCTCCAGCTCGGCAGTGGCCGGCGCTACCAGGATGCTGTGGCCGAGACACACAGAGGTCAGTCACAACACCTGCGTATTAACTCAACAGATACCATGACAGCCCCAGGCACTGCTCAGCCCGAAGACGGAGGGATACACAGACCTCCCGGCCTTACGACGGTGGGAGAACGGTGGTGAGGGGAAGAGGGAAGCAGCAGCTGTGCCTGATCCGGCCAGAGCCAGGGCAGCACCGACGGGAAGGAAGGGGGTGCCCGGTCTCGGGACCGCAAGCGCCCCTGAAGGGCAGGACTGTTTCCATCAGGAGATGGGAGCTATGGAAGGTGGCTGAGTGGGGCGAGGGTGGCCCGGGGCTGTGCGGAGACGCATATCCGGTGGCTCAGGGGCCACAGCTGAGGCCTCGTGGGCGCACACGCACCTCTGCAGGGCGGGAAGCTGGAAGCGCTCCATGCAGAGCTGGACGAAGGCTCTCAGGTCCGTCTTGCTGATCCCGCCTATGGGGTTGATGTCTGCGCTGGAGCAGTCGTACTTGGTCAGGTAGCCGAGGAGGCTGCACCAGGAGAAAGAACGTGCAGTTCCCATGCAGCAGACCCGAGGGGCTGCAGATTCCATGAACCTGGGGGCCTGGCCATCCAGTCCCTGGGCATCCGAAGACTTGCTCCTTCCAGGGCCCTGGGGCCAGAGCTTGGCAGATTCAAGGGTCTTGGAGAAGCCTGATGTGCTGGGGCAGATTGGGGAAGGGGCAGAGGCTATGGACAGCCAAGGAGGAGTATCCAGCAAGCCAGACGAGACGTCTGGGCCGGGAAGCAGCTTGGGGACTGACCAGCAGCCACCTGCAAGCGGCCCGTCTGGGAGGGGAGGGCTGGGGCCAGCAGAGTGCGGAGCTGAGGGATGGAGGTCCTTAGGAGGCAGGGGCAGGACCTCAGGCATGGACGCTCAGCCCACAGAAGCAGGGCCACCTCCCCACTGCCAGACACCTCCTGCGGTGGGCAGAGTGGCCCCCAAATGCCCACATCCTAATACCCGGAACCTGTATACATACACATACAGGGTGAAAGCAACTCCGCAGATGAGACGAGGTTGAGGACCTTGAGATGGGTGATTACCCTGGATTATGGGGTGGGCCCTAAATGCAATCACAAGGGTCCTTAGGGCTTCCCTGGTGGCGCAGTGGTTGAGAGTCCGCCTGCCGATGCAGGGGACACGGGGTTGGGCCCCGGTCTGGGAAGATCCCACATGCCGTGGAGCGGATAGGGCCGTGAGCCATGGCCACTGGGGCCGTGGGCTGGGCTCCCAGGCCGGGACCCAGCGATGGAGCATGGCTTGCTGGGGCAGAAAGGAGGCCGGGAAGGAACCCAGCAGCAGGGAGGTGGGGGAAGATGCACAGTGACAAAGCCACCGCCGTTACCTCGTCAGTCTGGGACACCCGTCCGTGGGCCAAGGGCTCCAGCTCGGCAGTGGCCGGCGCTACCAGGATGCTGTGGCCGAGACACACAGAGGTCAGTCACAACACCTGCGTATTAACTCAACAGATACCATGACAGCCCCAGGCACTGCTCAGCCCGAAGACGGAGGGATACACAGACCTCCCGGCCTTACGACGGTGGGAGAACGGTGGTGAGGGGAAGAGGGAAGCAGCAGCTGTGCCTGATCCGGCCAGAGCCAGGGCAGCACCGACGGGAAGGAAGGGGGTGCCCGGTCTCGGGACCGCAAGCGCCCCTGAAGGGCAGGACTGTTTCCATCAGGAGATGGGAGCTATGGAAGGTGGCTGAGTGGGGCGAGGGTGGCCCGGGGCTGTGCGGAGACGCATATCCGGTGGCTCAGGGGCCACAGCTGAGGCCTCGTGGGCGCACACGCACCTCTGCAGGGCGGGAAGCTGGAAGCGCTCCATGCAGAGCTGGACGAAGGCTCTCAGGTCCGTCTTGCTGATCCCGCCTATGGGGTTGATGTCTGCGCTGGAGCAGTCGTACTTGGTCAGGTAGCCGAGGAGGCTGCACCAGGAGAAAGAACGTGCAGTTCCCATGCAGCAGACCCGAGGGGCTGCAGATTCCATGAACCTGGGGGCCTGGCCATCCAGTCCCTGGGCATCCGAAGACTTGCTCCTTCCAGGGCCCTGGGGCCAGAGCTTGGCAGATTCAAGGGTCTTGGAGAAGCCTGATGTGCTGGGGCAGATTGGGGAAGGGGCAGAGGCTATGGACAGCCAAGGAGGAGTATCCAGCAAGCCAGACGAGACGTCTGGGCCGGGAAGCAGCTTGGGGACTGACCAGCAGCCACCTGCAAGCGGCCCGTCTGGGAGGGGAGGGCTGGGGCCAGCAGAGTGCGGAGCTGAGGGATGGAGGTCCTTAGGAGGCAGGGGCAGGACCTCAGGCATGGACGCTCAGCCCACAGAAGCAGGGCCACCTCCCCACTGCCAGACACCTCCTGCGGTGGGCAGAGTGGCCCCCAAATGCCCACATCCTAATACCCGGAACCTGTATACATACACATACAGGGTGAAAGCAACTCCGCAGATGAGACGAGGTTGAGGACCTTGAGATGGGTGATTACCCTGGATTATGGGGTGGGCCCTAAATGCAATCACAAGGGTCCTTAGGGCTTCCCTGGTGGCGCAGTGGTTGAGAGTCCGCCTGCCGATGCAGGGGACACGGGTTCGTGCCCCGGTCCGGGAGGATCCCACATGCCGCGGAGCGGCTGGGCCCGTGAGCCACGGCCGCTGAGCCTGCGCTCCGCAGCAGGAGAGGCCCCAACAGTGAGAGGCCCGCGTACCGCAAAAAAACCAAAAAACCAAAAAACCAAAAACAAAAAAACAAGGGTCCTTAAATGTGGAAGAGAGAACTGGCGGGCGGGGGGCGTCAGTCAGTGGGAGCTGGGGCCACGGGAAAGGCGCAGAGATTCTGCACCATGGGCTCTGCAGACAGAGGAAGGGGCCACACGCCAAAGGACGCAGGCACCCGCGGGAGTTGGAAAAGGCGAGGATCAGCTTCTCCCCCGGAGCCTGAAGAAGGAACCGGCCCTGTGCCGCCCTGACTCTGGCGCAGGGAGATCCGTGTTGAACCCCTGTCCTACCGAACTGTAAGGTAATTCATTTGCGTCTTGGAGCCACCGACTTTGTGCCCACTTGTCACCTCAACCCCAGGACACTCACCCCTTCGAGGCGTCCGTCCCTCTGCAGCCCACCACCACCGCTACCCTATTCCCGCTGGACCACTGGATGACCGCAGCTCTCCACCCGCATCCCAAGCCCCCCACCTCCAAGGCCATTGCTGACCCGTGCTGTGGGTACTGCTTGGCCTTTGTCCCACCTGCACTCACACGGCTGACCTCTCTCCACTTTTCAAGAGAAAGACCAACCACTCAGCCCTCCAGGCTGCCACGAGGGTGCAAAGCTGGGGTGTAAGAGCCCCTGGGTCCCAGACAGGAGCGATTAAAACTTGTGCCGCCCTGAGCGGGGCTCCTTCAAGCAACCCCGAGGTGGGTGTAACATCACTCCCTGCCCCGTTAAATGGATGGCTGACGGAAGGAACAGGGTCCGGTCCGTGGGCAAGGGCCGGGATTTACAGGCCGGAAGAGATCATCGTTTTCACCTGACCCCTGTGCCTCTTCCCCCGCTTGGCTGCTCTCAAAGATGCATCAGGAGCTAAGGGAGACACAGACCCGGCCGGAGTGGCCGTGGGTCAACCAGGGGACTCATCCAGAGCAAGGGCACACACACCTCTCATCCACGTTGGCAGATCCAAGCACGAGAAGTCTGCCTGGGGCGCCCCGGGACCAGAGGCTCAGCTGAGCGAAGAGGTAGGCAATGACCATCCTCACCCGCGCCTGGACCACAGGAGGGGAACGTCATCCGCGTGGGGCGGGGGTGGGGGACGTGCATGCTAACACCGCCTCCCTGCAGCTCGGGGCAGGGGCTCCCCCAGCAACCTCAGGAGGACAGGAGAGTTTAAGTGATGCAGGAGCTTCCAGCGTCCAGAGCGGCCTGGAGCCCGTGGCCCCCTCACCCACACCGTGGGCTCCTGCGCTCAGCCACAGAGATGGAAGGACCAAAGCCCGAGGCCGCGGCGAGACAGGGCTGCAAAGCCAGCGGGGGAGACCGTGGTCCCTCCTGTCACTCCCTGCAGTGCTGGGCAAGGTCACCCGCACCCGCAGAAAGGGGACAGAGAGACAGGACAGACCCAGGCAGCTGTAGCCCAGGCCCCCTCTTTCCCTTGCAAAGCCAGCGGGGGAGACCGTGGTCCCTCCTGTCACTCCCTGCAGTGCTGGGCAAGGTCACCCGCACCCGCAGAAAGGGGACAGAGAGACAGGACAGACCCAGGCAGCTGTAGCCCAGGCCCCTTCTTTCCCTCCACAGACCACGCAGGGTCCAGCTCCCCTGCGGCCGCCTGGAAGGTGGGGCTGCATCTGAGCCGCCCCCCCAAAGATGCAGACAATGCACGCACTTGCACACACGCCACGTTCACAAACCCTCACGCTGACGCGCACACTCTCACGCACACGCACGCACACACACGCAGACCCCCATCCTTGTTGCGAGGCTGCACACTCGGGGTCTCTAAGGCAGGCTGCTGAGCCCAGTGCCGGCTGTCCCCCGGGTTCCCTGCGGCCCCCGAGTGAGGACAACGGCCCCAACTGGGAGGCACACCTGTACGTTCTGCAGGGCCAGGCTCTCCCGGCTGCTTCCTCCGTGAGCTGCAAACGCAGGGCTTTTACCCGTCACCAGGCAGAAGATGCCCACGACGGCCTTCACGGCTGGGTCGATGTTGAGACTGATGTGGTGGCTGGGAAGAGAATGGGAAGGTGTGCAGACAGTAAAACAAAAACACAGAACACAGAATTTACGATTTTCAAGTGCCCCATTCAGCAGCATTGAGGACACTGACGACGCCACCTCCAGTTCCAGAACTTTCCATCAGCCCAGAAGGAAACCCTGTGCCCACGAGCGGTCTCTCCCCACACCCTCCTCTTCCAGCCCCCGAGGACAACTGACCCACTCTCTGTCTCTGTGGATCTGCATATTCTGGACATTTCAAAGAAATGGAATCACACAATATCTGTGCTTTTGTGACTGGCTTCTTTCACTCAGGATGACGCTTTCCAGGTTCATCCACGTTGTAGCCTGTGTCAGCGCTACATTCCTTTCTAAGGCTGAATATCAGCCCCTCGTAACCACCTTTTGGTTACCTACTCAGCTGTCGATGGACATTTGAGCTGTTCTGGCTGCCGTGAGTACGCTGCCACGGACCCAAATGTGTAAATATTTGTTCACGTCCCTGCTTTCACTTCCTTTGGGCATCTCCCTGGGGGCTGAAGTGCGGCGCGGGGACAGCTTTTAACTGAGCTCCGCATACAGAACGGGCAGCCTCTTGTTTTTCCCTTGGAGGCAGAATAAATGGAACATTCTGAATGGAGCCGAGTCTCCCTGTGTGGAAAGATGCCCTCTCTTCACCTTCCTCAGGCACAGAGGCCGCCAGGTGGAAGGGGGCAGAGGGTAGGTCACGCTCCCAGCTGGGGCGAGGGCCTGCCTGTGCTCCCAGCTGGAGGAGGGGGAGGAGGGAAACCGCTCGCCTCTGGGGTGCTCACTGACCCACAAACGTGGCCTTGGGGGGAGCTGCCCGCCGTCACCGCCACCTGGCCGTGCCCGATGCCACTGACCAGCTACCTTCCGATCTGCTGGGCGAGATCTCCGGCTCTGTTGCACGTCTCCCGGGAGGAGTTCTCGCTGGCCATGTAGCAGGTGGTCAGGATGCGGCCACAGAGCTCCCGGGGGTCCTGGGGGGTGTAGCTGGTCTGGTTCACGATGGTCCGGACGTCGGCCAGCACTTCCTGACCTGAAAACCACCGGACAGAAGCGCACGTGCCGTGTGCCAGGTGCCTGCACCGTTTAATCCCTTCTCCGCCGCACGGCAACCTCGCCAGATCAGCCCTGCGATGCCCGTTTCTCGGCCGCGGACACTGAGGGAATGACCGATGTCACCGCACAGAGTGACAGGATGTGAATGTGGGTTTGCCCGACCCCACGGCCCCTGTTCTTTTCTTGGGGCCACACTGTCGACACGTGGCAGCGACAGGCACCTGTGGCTTGATGGACACAGCCACGTGGGCCCTGGAAGGGACTTTAACGGCCTTGCTGTCCCCAGGCCCTGGGACTCGGGCGCGACTCTGCGACATCTGAATACGACCTCCACCACGATGCCCAGGACCTGGGTTTCCCCAGGCTCCTCCCACAGGCTGACCCCCTGGAACCTGCTCGGGCCCCAGACGTCACCTACTTCCATGCTTCACAGCCTCGCAGACCTGGTGGCACATGGAGTAGACGAGACAGGCGGTGGCCCCGCTGTCCAGCCCGCCGCTCAGGGGCAGGAAGAACCCCGCCTGGAACGGGCCGACCAGACGGGGGTGTGAGCAGGGCCTCTGGGAAGCAATGCGCCCCCAGATGAGCCCGGCTCCCCCTGCAAAAATGAGCGCCCACAAAATACTCTCGCTGGGGGAGGGGAGAAGATGCCCTGCACGTTCCAGGATGGACTTTCTAGAAGGCAAAGGGACCTCCACTGTGGAGGGTCTAAGGCTGGGTCTCCATGGTGAATTACAGACACGCACGATCACGAAACTGGCAGGAGGCGGGGAGTCTCGTAACTCAAGTGTCATCAGACAGGACCCCAAAGATGGAGCCAGAACTCAGCGGGACCTTTGGGCTCTGGCTAGTGTAGCCGAGGCTCCCTCCCAATGGAAGCAGAGCCACGAAATGCTTGCATTAAAAAAAAGCCACCAGCCTGCCGCAGGATCAAACGCAAACCGACCGGGAGAAACAGCAGAGGGAGCTGGTGAGACACTGACGCCTTACCTGTTGGCTACGTCTTAAAAAATCCCAGAGCCAGCATGCAGGTCCAAGGCTGGGGAACGATGGGAAGCATTAGGATGGGGAACTGCTGATCTGGTCCACAGCTCACCTGGGGGCAGGTGCCAAGGTGGGCGCAGTGCCCATGAGAGCCGCCAGCACGATGCCCAGGTCTCTGTTTTAAGCACTTTGCGTGAATGATCTCATTTGAAATCTCAAAACAGCCCCAGGGGGCAGGTGCTATCACTGGCCCGGGTGTGAAATGGCACAGGAAGGCAAGAACAGCGTCTCTGTGCCCAAGGGCCCAGGGCGAGGAGTGGCAGGGCTGGGCCTGGGCCAGGGGTTCCGGCTGCTGCAAGTGCAGGCTCTGGAGACCAGGACACGCTGGCCCCGCAGCGCCACCTGGCGGTGCAGCAGGGGACTGGGGGGGGTTCCCCGGGGGACAACAGGACCGCCCCCCCCCCCCCCCCCCCCCCCCCCCCAGGGCTCCACCTGATCTCCTCGGCGGGACTGTGGTATTTCCACTCAACGGGCTCAGAGAGCGGCTCCAGCAGGTCCTCGTGGCAGGACAGGGCAAAGTCCACCTTCACGCGGGGGTAGGGGCTCACCCTGCTGGCCTGGGAAGGACAACCCCTCAGTGCTGGTACCCGTACAGGCCCCCGGGATGACTGCAGCCAGTGGGGAACACAGCTCAGAACCCCACTGGTGACCCTTCACGGCCACCAGGACGGCCAGAACAGAGACGGATGTAGCAAACGCTGGCAGGGATGTGGGGAACCCAGAGCGCTTGCACAGCGCTGGGGGGAAGTGAGATGGGCAGTGGCTGAGGACAGTCTGGCAGGGCCTCCTACAGTCAAACAGGGAACCACCACAGGACGCTGCAGTCCAGTCCCAGGTATATAACAAAGGACACGCAAACACGTCCATACAGACACCCCGGCATGTGTCCACAGCAGCACAATTCATCACAGAGTGGAAATGGTCCAGACGTGCACTGACAGATGAATGGACAAACAGCACGTGGTCTATCCATTTAGTGGAATATTATTCTGCCATAAAAAGGAATAAAGCACTAACACACGCTACAGCATGGATGAACCACAAAACATTATTCTCGCTGAAAAAAGTCAGACGCAAAAGGCCACATATGATATGATTCCATTTCTATGAAACGCCCAGAATTGGCAAATCCATAGACACAATGCAGACTGATGGTTGCCGGGGGCCCTGGGGGAGGTGGACGGAGAGTAACGGCTCATGGGTCTGGGTTTCTTTTGGGTGATGAGAATGTTTTGACACTGATTGTGGTGATGCTGCTTGACTCCACGAATATACTAAAAACCACTGAATCGTGTGCCGAAATCAGTGAATTGTGTGGTAAGGGAATGACATCTCAATAAAGCTGTTATTAAAAAAAATCCTGTGTCTTTGACGCGCATCCCGTGTGTGTGTGTCTATAGGCACTTACCGCCAGGTTTCGAGATGACATCTCTGCCCTGTAGCTTCTGACGTCCTCCAAATCCAACGTGGCGGTGAGGACTTCCTGGAGAAGGGAGTTACAAAGAGAAATCGTGATTTCCTGTTTTGTTTTGTTTTTTTTCACTCACACGTCTAATTTGTTTTCATAGGTGTGCCAAATGGCACCGATGAGTTATGCCTTCTAAGGTAGGCACTGGGGGTCCAGGGAGAGGGGACAGCCAGTGGTGCTGCCGACCCAAAGCCCTTTCCTCTTGTCGTTGCCACGAGAACTTCCACTGAATTGCCGGTGATTCGTTAATCACGGCACAGGACACAATCCTGTCGATAAATGTCTGCTGGGGCTTCTGAGAAAGCTTCTTAAAAAGACCCATGAGGAGCAAGGGCCCCTCTTCTGCCTTTGAATGGGGCTGCATGAAGACGCATGGCTGGAGCTCCTGCAGCCATCCTGTGACCAAGAGGCAAGTGAAAATTAAGCCCACACAGAGGAAGGCCCAGATGGACAGTGACAGAGGGGTGGAGCCAGAGCCCCGGCAGTCATCACGTTGGGGTCCTGGCCTGGACGTGCTGCCTGTGTTCTAGGAGGTGATGCTTATTCCTTTGAACCCAGGTGAGATGGGGGTTCTGCCACTTGCAACAAATTACAGAAAAGGGAAAAGTTTTAACTCATAGACGTTACTCCTTCCCTTATGAAGAAAAAAAACACGAATCAAATTATATTATGAGGACATTGTCTCATACACACAGGTGCAGGACAGCAAGAATTGCTTCTGGGCACCACCGGGGGACACAGGATGGCTGGGCCCCCGCTCCTGCCGCTGGGCTGTGGACAGCTACCTGTGTCAACAGTGGGCCTAACCCAAGCTGGAAACGCCCGTGAAGAGACAGAGAATAAAGAGCTGTCATGTCCTTTGGTTCTCCTGTCATTTCCCAAGTGATGGGTCACTGAAGCCGCCGGGCTGCCTTGACAAAGCCACAGAAAGTGAGAAGACGCCAGAGGAGTGAACCCTTCCTAAGAAGGCTCCAGTCCACTTTCCCCAGAACTAGGTTAGCCTTGCACAAAGGCTCGATCGAGGCTGTGAGAAGCAGCATGTGCCCTCGAGAAGGTCAGCTGACCACGGAGGAGGTGGCAGAACAGAAGGGCACTGCCCTGGCCCCAGGGCAGTGATGCCACCTCTATCCCGAACACTCAGGCAAAATCAGAGAATTCTGGCTCAAAAGCCCCCTCCAGGGGGTGGGAGACAATGGTCCCCAGGTTTTTGTATGACAAAGAATCACCTGTGTGCTTGCTGAAGTGGGGGTTCCCTGGAGGGCCTGGACGGGGTCCAGAACGTGTAGTGACCTGCACACCTGCTCATCCTGGAGCAGGTGACCCCCCCCCCCCACCCCCCC
>NW_006792775.1:2613088-2626663 GCF_000442215.2 Lipotes vexillifer
CCCACCTGCCAGTCAATCCTGCCACCAGGTGCCTGTGGTTCTGACGTTTGGCTGAGTGTTTTGGCCAAACCGACGTGCACTGAAGCATGTTTGGAGCAGATTAACACCCATAGCCACCTGCACGGGTTTCATCTTCCCCTCCAACGCCCTTCCGTCTTTAACATGGTTAATACTGAACAACAGGACGCCTTTGGGGACGCAGCCATTTGGAAAGCAAGGTCTGAGGGACCACGATCAGGACGACTTTTGCTGGGAGACGGAGTGTTCCCGCTGCCGGGGCCCAGACTGCCAAACCTCGGGCTTCCCTCTGGGCAAGAAAACACCATGGGATTCTTTTCAAAGTTCCTTTCCTCGGTCCATTTTGAAACCGAAGTTTGGTTTCATAACCACTTCCTTGCCAACAACCCCAAGGAGATTGTGGAAGGCAAGAAACATCACCTCATCTGCGTGGATGCCAAGGAGGTGAAGCAACAGAAGTTACAACAGAGGGTCCTGTAGACTTTCTTATTCTGTGACACCGCTTGCCTTTTGCTCCGGCAGAGCAATCCCCGGCGACTTTTTTTTTTTTTTTTTGCTACCACCTGCCTCTGTGAACGAGCATTTCCAACACTTGTTTCCAAAAAAAATCCAAGTTGGATCCACAGACAAGATGTGCGATGCCACATGAAGCCTGTACTGACCGTCTGAGCCCAGTAAAAGTGACCCTTCCCGGCAGCACTGAAAGTTATGTTGTGTTGCGTTTGCAGAATTGGAATCTATTCCCATTTTGGGGGCAGTAACAGCCATTTTCCTTCTTGGGTGCTTAAAAAAAAAAAAAAAAAAAAAAAAAAAAAAAAAAAAAAAAAAAAAAAAAAAAAAAAAAAAAAAAAAAAAAAAAAAAAAAAAAAAAAAAAAAAAAAAAAAAAAAAAAAAAAAAAAAAAAAAAAAAAAAAAAAAAAAAAAAAAACCAACAGGGAGAGCCACACGATTCTGTACAAGCACCTTTTCATCTCGTCTTATTCTCTCTGTAAAGGAAAGTAATGTCCAATCCCATGGGAAAGCTCTGCACCCACGTTAATGTGTTTTCAGAAGCAGAGGGTGTGCAGTTTTCATATATGTGGCTCCAGTGAGGTTACGACAACGTTGGGGGGACGTGCCCCCCCGCGCCCCCAGCTGGTCATCAGTCCAGTGAGACCGGGGCACCCCCCAGAACGAGGAGAATGGGGGTCTCCAATGCTGCTTCCAGAACCCGCGGGGCAGGGCCCACAGGGAACGTATGCTGCCTTGACCTCTGGGGAAAACCCCCCTAATGGCCCACCTGCAAGCCCCCTCCTGGATCCGCCCCCACGGTCGGGCTCCGCTCTCATCACGGGGACCAGGCGCGGGGCCTGCTCATTCCTGAGGACTGGCTCCAGTTCCCCGCCAGCCCCGGCTGTGGGATTCTTCAAACAAGCCCACCACATCCTCCCGGGAACCAGCGGTCACCCCTCTTGCCACGACAAAGCCCGCTCCTGCAGCTCCTGGCCTCTCCCTCAGCTCCAAGTGCAGCCTTGGGGGGACCCTGCAGGGCACGTGGGGCTGATAAACTGCCGGGGACCCCATCCGTCCAGCATGCTGTGCGGGCGGTCCTCGTAACCTCAGGGTGAGAATCCCTCCCGAACCAAGGAGGTGAAGAGGAAGCAATCAAAACCAGCAGGACCCACCACGGGGGCCACGTCAGAGCCCCCGTCATGCGGGAGAACAGAGAACACAGCCCCTGACCCAGAGACCCTCCCGCCATTGCACGCGGGCTGGTTCGTACCACGTCGTCCAGAGAGAACTGGGACCCCTGGGCAAAGATGCTGCCGTTCATGGCTATCAGGGCACAGCCGTCGTAGTACAGCCGGTCCCCGTCACAGCCCTTCTGATTGGCCAGCAAGTAAATCCCGCCGTTCTGGAAAATGCAGGGGACGGCAACGGTCAACTGTGGTCCGTCACCCTCACCCTCCTCCGGCCCAAACACACGAAGCTTCAGACCCCCCTGCGACTGTGTCATAATTAGCCCTCCACCCCAGCAAGAAAATGTGCGCCTCCAGGGAATGTCCGCAGCTGTGGCGCTCTCGGCCTTCCAAGGTACCAGGCATCACACGAATCATCCATTCTCGCCTCCCAACTACCCTTCAAGGCAGGCGCTGTCACCTCCAGCAGACAGGAGGAGAGATGCAGCTTCAGAGAAGACAAACCCCCCAGGTCACGAAGCCGAGACTCTGTCCCAGGAAAGGGCAAACGCGGTCCCTGGTGTCGCGCTGCCAGCAAGAGGGGCGAACTCATGGGCGCGCCCCGCGCCTCGTTGTAGTGCCAACGGGCATCCTGGTTCCCGGTCACCATGTCACTCGTCCTGAGACCAGTATGATGGTCAAGAGCCCAGATGGCTGGGGTGTGAGCCCAGGGGCCACTTGACCGCCATGTACTGAGTGTCCTGCTCCAAAGAGCAGAGGTGTCAACAGCGCCTGGCCTGTAGGGCAGTTTTGAGGGTTAAATGAGGTCAGGCAAGTGGGGCCCGGGAAGGGGAGTCACGCACACCGATCAGCTGCGGCTGTAGCACCGAGAAGCACCGAGCATCCTCACACTCATGCCCCGCCCAATGCTGGGCGCTGGGGTCACAAGTGTGAGACAGACATGCTCCAGCATCCCCGCCGCCACCTACCTTGGTGGTGGCCACGGTCACCAGGTCCACCCTGGCGTGGGCTTTGCGCAGCACGTGGTGGCTGCCTGAGGCATTGGTGAAGATCTCCACGCCGTCCAGGCCCATGTCCACATGTGGGCTGTGGGCAGAGGAGGGCAAAGAAAAGACACCGGTGTCCCCAACCCACCCTCCCAGCCCCGCAGCTCCCAGGGCATCTCCCCAGCCCCAGGCCATGACGCCAGGATGGCTGCAAACTCCCAATCCTCCGGGGCCCAGCGAGGATGGGATCTATGGCGCAGAGGGCAAGGCTGACCTGTGGGGTGTCCAGAGTTCCTCACAGACCTCACTCCCGATGCACGTGTCCAGGGTGGAGAGGACAGCATCTCCAAAGGGCACGGTTTCCTGGGTCGGGAGACCAGAGCGCTTGAGACACCTTGGCCATCCCGTCTGGGCCATGAATTGAACCAGGACGCCAGATGTCACGCATGAGACTTGCACGAAGGCCACGATTTTGTTTCAAGTACTAATGAATCCTTCCTCGACCCGGAGCATTCCCAGCCCAGGGGCCAGCAGGCATCTCCTCCGCTGACCCAAGGGCCTCAGTCACACCTGGAAGCCGAGCTCTGAGCTGCTACGAGCTTGACTGTGGCTGCAACTAACTGTGACTCGGTTCCTGAAGCTTCCACGGGCCCAGACGGCCAGCGGCAGCAGCATCAGCTGGATGCTCTTTTGACATCATCTGTGCTCCTGGGGGTCCCATCCCCATGTCAGAAACAAATGGACTGAGCTCTTACAAAGTTCACGCCAGCTGACGGGTCATCCAGCCCCTGAACGGCAGGGCTGGGGCAGGACGCAGGGTCCCTGTGTCTCTAGGAGTTACGTTCGTGTCCCCCGAGGGGTGGGAGCTTCCAGGGCAGGGACGGAGCTGCCCCTGAGGCTGCCGCACCGGTCTGAGCAGTCACTGAGATGAGCAAGTGCTGACAGGATCACCCGGGCGTGGGGCCCACCTTGGCCTCCTCTCTCGGGGACCAAGTTTCAGCTGCGCTGCCATTTCACTCAGCCAAAAAATCATCCTGGCGGGCCTGGACCGCATCCCAGCACTCTTTGGGTCCCCTGACGTGTGTGTTAGTGAGTTCAACTCCCTTTATCACCAAGGGCAAGAACCGAGGGCAGGCCTGGCGTTTTCTGTTCTGATGCTTCTTGCCACGGACACAGCCCTCAGCCAGAATCCCGAGCTGGCCGTCCCGGGACCACTGCACACCCTGCAACAGGTGCCTCGCATTCCTTACCACAGGGGTAGGGCTGGAATCCTGACCCCATCTTCCTGTGACAAGACCAGGGCTCGTGGCCACAGGGTGATAAACAGAGCATGCAGGGGGGCTCTCAGCGACGGGCCCCTGACCTGAATCACCCAGGTTACAGCAGTTATGGGCTGGCTTTGCCCTGTTTCGTGAAAACTCCCCTGAACTTTGATCCACTTGCACCCAGGGCCAATTTCTGAAACTCGCTCTCAACCAGTGACACCAAGCAGCATCCTTCCACCTGCAGGCGGCCCCCACATTGGTTTAGAGGGGTCAGGATATCAAAGGGTCCTAGAAGAATGAAATGGAGGATTTCTCGCAGCAGGGGGATTGCTGCTGAAATGTTTGTTTCACACACACACACACACACACACACACACTCACTGTGTTCTGGATCACGATGAACTTAAATTGTTCCCACTGCTGCAACTCGCAGTCAGAAAAGTTTCCAGGTCACGTGGGAGGAGACCAGACCTGGCTGAGAGCCCCTGTCCCCAACCTCAGCTGTGCCCAGCACTGACTGCCTCGCGGGAGGCACCAACCCAAGCTGGCCCCTCGGACGTCCTCTCTTAGGGATCAGAACCAGTGCCAGTGACTTAATCTGGCTCCCGAGCAGCGGTAATCTTGGCCCAAGGGCCAGGGAAGTGAGAGGCAGGCGGAGACCCCTGGCATAAAGAGGCAAAGGGTCTGGGGGCTGGTGGGATCAGCGAGAAGGGCACTCCTGTCCCACCCCCCCCCCGATCCATCCCCGAGGTCCAGATGCGTCCCTGCCGACCTGCTCCACTGGGGAGGTTCAGTGTGTCCCCACGAGCCACCTTGAGTGCAACAGTGAGGGGTGCAGAGAATTGGGTGTCATGGGCTAAACTGTGTCCCCGAAATTCATGTGCGGAAGCCTTAAGCCCCAGGACCTCAGATGTGGCTGTGTTTGGAGATGGGGATCTTTAAAGAGGTGATTAAGGTAAAATGAGGTCACTAGGGTGGGGCCCTAATCCAATGTGACTGGTGTCCTTACGAGAAGAGGAGAAAAACACACAGACACACACAGAGGGGCGACCCCGTGAGGACACAGGGAGGAGACGGCCGTCTACACTCCGAGGAGAGAGGCCTCAGGAGGACCCAGCCCTGCCCACACCTGGGTCTCAGATTCCAGCCTCCAGGACTGGAGACAGTGAAGGTCTGTTATTTAAGCCACCCAGGCTGTGGTGCTTGGTTATGGCGGCCTAAACAAACTGATACAATTGGCAACCAGAATGGAAACTCAAGCAGGAGCCAGAGAAATCAGGGCCCCCCCGAAACACCCGCTCTGTGCCCCTGGCACTCAACGCCCCACAGGAAGTGGACAGCACCGGGTCCCAGCTGTCCCACCACAGTAGCTTCCAGGACGAAGGGGATGGTCGAGGCCCCCAGATAAGGCTGCAAAGTCAAAGCTCTTCAGGCCTGGCCAGCCAGGTGCAAAAGATAAGACAGGACAAGACAGATTTCTGATGCTGAGTTTTCACAGAATGAACAGGCAGCCAAGGAAAGTCCTTCATGAGTTTTATAACTAGAAACCCTCCAAACCCGGCTTCTTGGGCAGTCCCTAAGCCTGAGCCCCAGCCCAGCAGGGAACAGCCGGCTGGCGAGGTGGGGCAGGAGCGCCTTCCCCCAGGCTCCCCTGAGCCCTCTACCCCGCTGAGTGAGCCAGAGGAGAGGGCAGGGACAGGACAGGCATCACACAGGGGAAAGGAGGCGCCTGCCATCCCCCCACTCTGCTCCCGGGACCCTCCCCACTTGTTACAGACATCACCCCTTTGTTTGTGCTCCTTACACGGGCCACGGTGATGCCCGTTACTTTGACCCGAAGGGTCCTGCCCCCACGGCCCACCCCAGAGTGACGTCTGACCGAGAACGGGTTTTCTTCTCCGAGACTCACCTGCTTTGTCAGGTCCTGTATCATCCGGGGGAGAAAATATTCCTCTGTTTGCCTGGAAAGGAAACCACCACAGATGTGAGAAGGACCATCTCGGGAAATATGCAGAACGGCACCCAGACGTAGAGCAAAACTCAAAACGAGAGCTTGGAACTGATGAGCTGGCACAGGAACTGTCAATTTAAGGCAAAAAGGCAAGTATCAGGCTACTCCATGAGGCTCCCAGGCCACATGACAGCGAGATGCTTGGTGCTCTCCTACCATTGGCCTGGCTTCCCCACCCTTTTGGAACTGACCAGGACACCATGGGGGCCTTCCTGGGACAGGCCTTCCCCCATAGCCTCTGCGTTAGCTCCTCTCTGAAGCACCTAGATAACAGTAGTTGATGCACATTTCCTGAGTTGTTTTACAGATGTGAACACCCCCCTACCACCACCACCAAATGGAAGAACTACTCAGTGACCATGAACACATAGCCCTGGAGCTATGGTCTCCTGGAGCCTAAGGACTGATCAGATTAACCCCTGTGACACCACCCTGCTGCCTCACCGTCAGCCAGTCTCAGAGAACTGTGCACAAGCTGATCACGTACCCTGCAACACCCTCCTCTCCTGGCCTTTAAAAACGCTTTGCCAAAACCCTTCGGGGAGCTTGAGGCTTCTCAGGGCCTGAGCCACCTCGTCTCCGTGCACGGCCCTGCAAAAAACCTTTCTCTGCTCCAAACTCTGACATTTCAGTTTGTTTGGCCACACTGTGCATCGGGCTCACAAACTTGCATTAACACTTTCATGCACGGCGTCTGAGAGGCATGTCACGGGGATTATCTGAAAAGAAGTCATATTTCCCCACGGAGAAATCCAGGTGGAATTCCTGATCGAAGTTCCTGAATCAAAATGATCACACTGCATGAACCCAACATACGGGGACAAACCGATATCATCGCTGAAGTTATAAACTAACGTTCCAGATTGTATGAGCTGGACAGAGAGTTTAATACACAACTTTAGTACAAGCCATCCCACGGTCTACACTAAAAGGTAGAATTCGAACAATAGATGGTTTCCAAAGCTGACCTCAAATAGGCTGTTACCAGATGCACCATTAAGACATTTAATTAACTAGATTTCTTTTTGCTTTCTTGGAATTCACAAGAACCTTCTGGGAGATTTTAGTAGCTTTTACTTAAGTAAATTTTAAAAGCAGAGAAACTGAGAGGACAATGCTGTTTCTCCCTCACTAATGAAGGGAAAAGAAACTCTAGACGTCCTCTGACCCCCGAGCTGCCTTGGCATCCCATAATGAGCACTCAGTTCACCATCGGTAGGGCTCGTTGATGGCGATGCTGCTGCATCACAATTTGCTTTTTGTTGTTGTTGTTGTTGTTGTTGTTTTTGGCGGTACGTGGGCCTCTCACTGTTGCGGCCTCTCCCGTTGCGGAGCACAGGCTCCGGACGCCATGGCTCACGGGCCCAGCCGCTCCGCGGCACGTGGGATCTTCCCGAACCGGGGCACGAACCCGCGTCCCCTGCATCGGCAGGCGGACTCTCAACCACTGCGCCACCAGGGAAGCCCCACAATTTGTTTTAGAGGGAAGAGCTGCCCCAAGGTTTCTCCCTTCACCCTCGCCTCTCCCCTCAATTTGCACGAAGATCCATTCAGAACCAGACGCAGGCAAGCCCACCAGGGAACGATGCAGGTTCACCTTTGCTCCTCCCCACGCCCTGCTCCAAAGCCAACCTGCACCTAGCGGATGGCTCGTGAGGTCCGCACAGTTCATTAAAGAGCCAGAGCATCAACGATAAACCCTCCGGATCGGATCGGCAGTGAGTCATTCCAAGCTGGCTTCACGCTGGCCCGCCCCGTCTTTCCAGCTGCCTCCACACCTGAGCCCCTCCTGCTCTGCACAGCTCCTCCAATGGGCTGTTCTTCCTCAGCGAACATCCCCTGGAGAAACCCTAGCAGCATATTTCTGCCGAGAAACCACTCCCGGCCATGCTAATTTCAAGTCTTTTCTGGCCCCCTGGGAGCTACAAGAGCCCCCCCCCCCCAACACCCCCGTCTTGCTGGACTCAGATTTGGGGCATCCACCTAAGAATCTAATGAAAGTGAACCTAGATTCTTAAGCTCTCTGCAGTCAAGAACTGGGCCTTTTATATGTTTTCCTACAAAAGCCTGAAATAGCATCTTGAAGCTGTGACGGACTCGTTACTAAAGCAGGGACACAGTGACACAACCATTTTCTTGTCACCATTTTGGCACAACTCCCGAAGGGTAAAAACTCTGTTTTGTTTTTTAACTGTACCAGAATGAAAGCTTCTGGTTCCAGCTCAATATCCACTGCCACCCTTTCTACAGGCACCATTAAATGAGTGATGGTCTGAAAGGATTCAACATTTCAACATTAGAAATGGAGAAAAAAGAAAGTGAACTAGAGATCTATACTGGCATAGAGTTAGAGACGACAGAAGCCAATGCAAGATAGCAAAGATAATCAGACAACAGAAGATAAAAAGTGAGCTCACAACTAAGAAAATAATTTGAAAAATTAAAACATTTGAAGATATGAAAACACATTAGGTGCATCAAAGAACAGAACAGATAGGGAACCCTTGGGTACTGTTGGTGGGAATGTAAATTGGTACAGCCACTGTGGAAAACAGTATGGATGTTCCTCAAAAAACTAAAAATAGAGCTACCATATGATCCAGCAATCCCAATCCTGGGCATTTATCTGAAGAAAACAAAGACATAATTTGAAAAGTTAAATGCACCCCAATGTTCATAGCAACACATTTACAATAGCCAAGACATGGAAGCAACCTGTGTCCATCAACAGATGAATGGATAAAGAACATGTGATACATATACACAATGGAATATTACTCAGCCATAAAAAAGAATGAAATTTTGCCATTTGCAACATTGTGTATGGACTTGGAGGGCATTATGCTTCGTGAAATAAGTCACATAGAGAAAGATAAACACTGTATGATATCACTTATATGTGGAATCTAAAAAATAAAACCAGTGAATATAACAAAAAAGAAACAGACTCACAGATATAGAGAACGAACTAGTGGTTGCCAGTGGGAAGAGGGAAGCTTGTTTCAGAAGCTGATCACAGGAATCTCTCTTTGGATGAAAATCAGAGGCCCCATGACCTGTAACCAGGGATTATACATACTAAAAAAGTCATCATTTCGGGCTTCCCTGGTGGCGCAGTGGTTGAGAGTCCGCCTGCCGACGCAGGGGACGCGGGTTCGTGCCCCGGTCCGGGCCTTAACAACTGTGTACCAAAATGCTACCCAAAGGGCTGGTCCTGGTGAAATAAGGAGCTTATGCCAGAACATAAACTAAATGCACCACCACTTCTTTCGTTGACAGTCTTGCTACCAAAAAAAAAAAAAAAAAAAGTCATCATTTAAAGGACTCTCTCTCCAACACCCACCCCAGGATGAGAAGAAAACAGCAGTTGTAGACAGCTGACCCAAGAATCTGGACCAGACCCATTCTACTAACTCAACTTACTGTTTACCAAATATTTGTCTCCCCATCAACATTAAAATTATTGTTTTACTTCTAACCATACCTTTGCCCCCAAAGTTCGGATGGGAAGAAAATTCTCTAGTGAAGTTGTCACAGAGTATAAGTACTCGTGACATGTACCAGTGCTTGCTTTAAGTCTACTGCTGAAAGCACATGTAAAATGTTTCTGTGACAATTCAGTATAATTGATAAAATGTATAGCCTATAAAAGGTTTCCTTGCTAGCATACTTCTGTGCTTGTTCACTGAGTCTGATTAGTTTCCCCAACATGGATAACTAGGCGTGTATATTTGTTTATATCTATATCAAGCTGACCTAGCACCGAGTGATAAGATAGACCCATAGCAGGCAGCAACCACCCTGGCATCGAGGGACAAATATTTTGATCATAAATGCTTTTTTTTTTTTTTTGCTGTACGTGGGCCTCTCACTGCTGTGGCCTCTCCCGTTGCGGAGCACAGGCTCCAGACGCGCAGGCTCAGCGGCCATGGCTCACGGGCCCAGCCGCTCCGCGGCATGTGGGATCCTCCCGGACCGGGGCACGAACCCGTGTCCCCTGCACCGGCAGGCGGACTCTCAACCACTGTGCCACCAGGGAAGCCCATAAATGCTTTTTATCAAAAGATCTGCAATCAAAAGGGGAAAATGATGGAGGAAATTTTCACAGGTTGAGGTATGGGGAAGTCATTCTGGCTTATACATGATTTAACTTAAACTTTATACTAACCAGAACGACCTGTTTTGTGGCCTATCAAACATGCATTGTACATCTGTTTTAACCACTGAGGAAAAGAGTGTATTCAAAAATCAAAATAGAGTAACTGTGGTTCAGGCATCCAAAACAGAGCTGGATGGCCATTGTGGGTGTGGTTTCAGACATGCTCCAGTATTACTGAGAACTTGAATTTTCTGAACTGTATCAGACTCAAGGACACCACCAGCTGTTCTCAAAACAGTATCTGCTGGCTGCCAATTGCAAACTTATGGCCTCAAGGTCTCCTCTTGTAACTATGAGATCTTTTACTTTAGGAGTAGCAGCAAACGAGACAGCTCAAGCCATAGCTTCCCAGCAGAGGGCTCTAGATTCTTTAGCCAGAAGGCTACTAGACAATAAAATTGCTTTAGATTATATTTTAACAGAAAAAGGGGGCATGTATGTAGTGGCCAATAGTTCCTGCTATGTCTGTATTAATATCACATCAGAAGTTAAAACCTATTTAGATAAAATCAGACAAAAGGCAGCTTGGCTCCAACAAACGTCATCCCAAAACCTGGATTTGATCCCTTAAGAAATATCTTCTAATGGATCCCAGCAAGAATAAGGTCTATGTTTGAGGGACTGGTTAAACTAGGTATTATCGTTTTGTGTTTGCTAGGATTTATATCCCTTTTTGTCATAACTCTCCACTTGCTGTTTGTCTTGTATCCTTAAGCCCAAAGTCTTGGCCTCATCTTGGGATTTGTGAGTATTTGCAATCAAATTCGAAACGGCTTCGTTCCTCAAAACTTTGTTAGGCCTACATCCCTCTTTAGTAGGAAGCAGCCAGAGTGGTCATGGCCCCCTTTCCTCAAGACTGAGGAATGATTAGAAGGTTGGGGGGACTGAAACCATGCCCCCTAGAGTTAACACAGTTAACAGAAGCTGACGGCTAAAAGGAATTCTTGAGCTTGTCTTGCAGAGCAGCAGGTTGGGGAACAGCTTGTGAAAACCCCTCTGCTTGTAAACCGCCTTTACTGACATAGCTCGCTTTAGTTACTTTTTTCTTTTCTTCCTCTCTTTAATTGAATACGCTCCCAACTTCACGCAGCCCAGTTGTTTTACAAGACCGTGGAGGTTGGCTCATTGGTTACCAGGGAAACCAGCAAAGGGGCATGTCCCTTACCGCCCCTCTGATAAACTGTCATAGATAGTTCTGATCTAAAGATTAGGACAGTCGTCACTAGCTGAGGCCAGGGGGCAAGTATGCAGGCATTTACTGATTAGGCTCTATGACCAAGAGGGAAGGTGAGTCAGGTGAGTGGGGTGTAGGTGAGGCAGGGACTGGTCCCTGCAGGGATGTACAGAGAGCCAAGAGGGCAGCCATCTTGGGTGGCCTGACTGCACAGCTGCAAACCTCAGCATCTCAGCATTTGGTTTGCTGCATGTTGGACAAATGGATGTGTCCAGAGTAACGGACTTGTGATTGGCATCTTAAGTAGGGTCGGGGGCAGTTCAGGGGGCACCTCCAGGTAGACCTACCTGGGGGCACCTCCAGGTAGACAGTATCAGCACTGAGTTCACTGCCTGGTGGTGGTAGAATCGTAGAAAGCTACTGGATGCTGAGTTTCAGCAAATGAGTGACTGACAGGGGAAGACAGTCATCTAGGAGGCTGAGCAAACCCAGGAGGGAAGAGAAGTCCCAGAGAACTGTGACAGGGAGCGGGTGCCGGCTGTGCAGCCAGCCTGGGGGACAATAAGCAGACTGGGGCAGGAAGTGCCTGTCTGTCTGCGGGAGGGGTGTTGGGCGAGAACAGAGATTGAAAGCAAAGGAACTTGACGCTGGTCGACTCCAGGCAGGAGAAATGAGCGAAGAAACACGGATTCAGAACACAATCTGCGGCTCAGTTGTGAACGCAGATATCGGCCGATCGTGAAACACTGAGCTGTGACTGGTTAGAGAGAAACAGCAAGCCCCAAATGGAGTCATCTGCCCCCAGACAGGAAACCAAGACTTAACTGCAGTTTCAACCTCTAAGAACAGTCAGTCTGACGTCCTGATCACAGTGGGGAGGCAGGCTCTGCACGATGAAGACCCTGCTGTTACTATTCACAAGAGCCAAGACATGGAAACAACCTAAATGTCCATCGACAGATAAAGAAGATGTAGTATGTGTATGCAATGGAGTATTACTCAGCCCTGAAAAAGAATGAAATGATGCCCATCTGCAACAAAATGGATGGACCTAGAGATGATCGTACTAAGTGAAGGAAGTCAGACAGAGAGAGACAAATACCACATGATATCACTTATATGTGGAATCTAAAATATGACACAGGCGAACCTACCTAGGAAAGAAAAACAGACTCACAGACATACAGAACAGACTTGTGATTGCCAAGGGAGAGGGGGGTGGGGGGAGGGAAGGACTGGGATTTGGGATTAGCAAATTAGACTGTTACGTACAGAATGGAGAAACAACAAGGTCCTGCTGTACAGCACAGGGAACTCTATTCAATATCCTGTGATAAACCATCATGGAAAAGAATATTAAAAAAAAAAATATATATATATATATATATATATATATATAAAACGGAATCACTTTGCTGTACAGCAGATATTAACACAACATTGTAAATCAACTAGACTTCAACTAAAAAAATAAAAAGATGCTGCTTACTGCTCCCTCCGATTCAGAGGAGGGCCTGGCCTGAAACTATCCTAACGTTTCTCTCGCTAAACACCTTCTTGTCCTGCCCTTCTTCTGCCTATGAAAACCTTCCACTGTGTCCAGCCCCTTCTGTTTACTAGTGGGAGGCTGCCCGGTTCCTGAATCATTGAATAAAGCCAATTAGATCATCAAATTCACTCGATGAATATTTGCTTTTTTCAACAAACTTAACCAGAAAACTGTGAAGTGCCCATGTTAGGAAGGAGAGGTCAGAGAACCTAACAGTGAGGGGCTGAATTGTGTGCCAAGTCCTGTCCTTCCAGAGCAGGAGGCCACGAAATGGCAATGTTTGCACATGAGTTAGAAATACCAAGGCGGGGGCTTCCCCGGTGGCGCAGTGGTTGAGAGGCCGCCTGCCGATGCAGGGGACGCGGGCTCCTGCCCCGGTCCGGGAAGATCCCACACGCCGCGGAGCAACTAGGCCCGTGAGCCACAACTACTGAGCCTCCGCGTCGGGAGCCTGTGCTCCGCAACGACAGAGGCCGCGACAGTGAGAGGCCCGCGCACCGCGATGCACAGTGGCCCCCGCTCGCCACAACTAGAGAAAGCCCTCGCGCAGAAACGAAGACCCAACACAGCCAAAAAAAAAAAAATTAATTTAAAAAGAAAAGAAAAGAAAAAAAAAGAAATACCAAGGCGGAACCCAGAGGCTACAGGAGAAAGGAGAAATATGGAAAATGGAAATGGACAGCTATAGGGAGCAGGGCTTGGAGACGGGGCAGATTGGGGGGGGGGGGGGGGGG
>NW_006792775.1:2626673-2639404 GCF_000442215.2 Lipotes vexillifer
GGGAAGGGGGGCAGTTGGGGGGGGGGGGTGTGTGTTTCTTTTTTGTTATCAAGCTTATAGAATTATTTATGAATTACAAAACCATATTATTATATAAAAGAGCGAACTATTTGTACTATGCAGAGAGGAACAAACCATTGGACGAATCTCAAAAGCGTCATGTTAAAGCTAAAGAAACCGGTTACAAAGGAATGTACGTGGTGTGACTCCATTTGCATGAAATCTAAGGAAGGAGAGGACTAGCCCTGGGGGCATCGTCTGGAAAGGGGCAGGGGCGCCAGGACATGGCCCTATCCTCTTTAGGGTGTGATTGCACTAACGCACACAACTGTCAAAAAAGAAAGCTCCTAAAATCTGCATATTTTATTGCATGTTATTTATGCCTCACTAAAAAAGTGTAAAAGTAAACACTATTTGATACGACATTCCCAATTGTAAAGAGAAGTTCTGTCATATTATTACTTGATATTACATGATTTTTATAATATTTAAAGCATTCAGAGCACAGAAAAAATTTTTTTTTCATTTTAACTAACATAACACTGGCATATAAATTTAGAGAAGACAGGGGCTTCCCTGGTGGCGCAGTGGTTGAGAGTCTGCCTACTGATGCAGGGGACGCGGGTTCGTGCCCCGGTCCAGGAAGATCCCACATGCCGCGGAGCGGCTGGGCCCATGAGCCGTGGCCGCTGAGCCTGCGCGTCTGGAGCCTGTGCTCCGCAACGGGAGAGGCCACAACAGTGAGAGGCCTGCGTACCGCAAAAAAGAAAAAAAAAATTTAGGGAAGAGAGGGAAATCCTGGAGCTTATGAGGACATGCAAAGACTTACCATGTTCATCTCAACATATGCTAAGAAGAAATTTGATAAATTCAACAAGCATTCTCAATTAATTTTAAATCCCCGAAGTAAAAATAACTAAGGATGGATATAAATCTGAAAGCAAATCAGAAAGAGGAAGAGCTTTCCAAGTCAAGTTGGGAAAAAAGACAAACATGCCTCTTATCGGAGACATTCGTTCTAGAAATGATCTAGAATATTGTTCTAGAAACGCTGGCCAAGAAAAGTCGTTTTGAAAATGAACTGAGGGGTGTAGATATTAGAAAGAAGTAAAATTAGTTTTCTATTATATAATTTCTACTTGAAAATAAAAAAAACAAACTAAGAAAATCAACAGAATAACTACTAGACCCAATAAGAGAATGCAGTAAGGTGGCCAATTACAAAAGCAACACACAAAATCTCAAGTTTTCCTACATAAAAATATTAACCACTTAAAGATGTCACGTTAAAGATTCCATTTGTAATGGCAGCAACAATAAACAGACAGGAATAACGGTAAGAAGAGTATAGGGCAGGGGTTCTCAACTGGGGATGGTTCTGTCCTCAGGGGACACCTGGCAATGTCTGAAGACATTTTAAATTGTCACAAATGGCCGTGTCTATCAGGTGGAGGCCAGAGATGCTGCTATACACCTTACCATGCATAGGACAGACCCCCACGACAAGAATGATCCAGCCCAAAGCAATGGGGCTGGAGCTGGGAAACCGTGATATACGGGATCAGATGTATAATGATGGATGATGGGTGACTGATGATTGAGAGTTTCATGTGGTCTGTGAAAAGTGGGCTGTAAATTAATCGGCAGTGTCAAAGCAGCTCTATCTAAGTGACAGGTACTGTGGGGCAGGGACTTTGCCCGAATTCTCGTCTATCTCCCCCAAGACCTGCACAAGCTACGCACAGGAAGATGCTTCATAAACATCCAAGGAGCAGCCACAAACCTGGCTCCTGGCATCGGGCAGCGACTCACCGACTCCGGGACCACGGGGTAAACCAGCGCAGCTCTCGGTAGTTGCCTTCATTGGCCAAGGCCATTTTGGGTCTGATGAGCAGGATCTTCCTACAGGCAGGGGGACAAGGCCACTCCTGAGATGAACACGCCCCATGACGAGAAACAGCTGCTGGTCCGTCCACCCCGACAGTCAACGGGCATAGGGCAGCTAGGACCCGGCAGGGGGGCACTTGCAGGCAGCTGATGTCCAGGGTCTGCGAGGGGACATGACAAGGCCTCCCTCCCTGGACTGACCTCCCAGCAATGGGGCCATGCGTCCCCAGACCCCACCCCGTGGCCTCTCTCTTTCTAATACCTGAAGGTGTCAGTGGTGGCGGAGACCAGGAGCAGTGCCACTTGAGTCACCTGCCTGGTACACCAGCCCCCACTAAGGTAGTTCCAGAAGAAGCCTCCCTGCACATGGCCCCCAGGGACCGTGCCCCAGGGCACTGGCACGAGTGCCCGCAGGCCCCTAGAGCTCAGGGGAGACAGGCAGGTCACTCTGCTCCCAGCGGTCACCTACCTGTTGAGAAATACCACCCTACAGTTGTAGCGGACGTTTCGGTGCATCACGGGCCTGCGGACAGAGGGGTGCACGCACTTGTTGGCAGAGAGCAGAGTTATGCGTCTGCTTCGATACGAAGTTCCGTCCTCCGTCCTTTATGAGAATCACAAGGCTCCCCTGTGGCTTTCTCAGACCAAAGTTTAACAACAGACCCAAGTGTTTCTGCCACAGCGTAGGCCCTAAATGGGAGAGAGTCTCTAAATAGAGCACCAAGTCCCTCCCTGCTCAGGGCTCTTCCTCTCCTTCTGGAAGGTTCTCGGACCTTCCAGTAGCTCCCTCCCTCCCCTTCTCACATCCCTGCTGTCACATCACCTCTTCATCCCCTGCTGGCCTCAGGCACTAGCCCCTGTGCCTCCCCAATTCTGCCTCCCAGCACCTCTCCTGACCCGAACACCCCCCACCCCAGAATGCAGGCTGCAGGGCAGGGGCAACGGGTCCGAGGGGCCGGGGCTGGGGTGGGGGGTGGTAGGCCCTGAGCAGATCTGCTCACCCCTCTGTCCGGACCCTTCTCAGGATAGACATTGTGTTTTACATCTCCTCCCAGACCACCTGGTACCTTCCTCCTCTGCAGGGGAGGGGATCAAAGCTCCAGAGGCTGGGGTGCTCTGCTGGCCGGTGGCTGGGGCACAACTGGGGCACAGCTGGGTCGAGACGGGGCAGAGCTGGGGCAGAGCTAGGCGGAGCTGGGCAGAAATGGGGCAGAGATGGGGCAGAGCTGGAGCAGAGCTGGGGCAGAGCTGGGAAGAGTTGGGCAGAGCTGAGGCACAGCTGGGCAGAGCTGGGCAGAGATGGCAGAGAAGGCAGAGCTGGGCAAAGCCCAGGTGCTGGAGCCCAGCTCAGGGTGAGAGCGCAGGAGCTCAGGGCAGAAGGCATCAGGCACCACGGGAGGATGGCCTTAAGGGGTACCTAAGACGATGGATTGTCAGATAAAATTAATAAGGCAAATAAATAAATGCCCTGGGACATGAGTAAACAAAGCAGTGATGGAGGAGGAAATAAAACCAACCATTAATAGTGTGCGCCATCAAGTCAGGTGGCCACGTCCCAATCCCGCTCTGCACTGGCTAAGTCTCGCTACCCTGGGTTCCTCCTCCCAGAGGGACTGAAGGACAGGATGCAGGCGGGGGTGCCCCCAGTTGTGGCCACGACACACGGATACCGCCAGCAAGGACTCCCACCGCTGTGGTTTCTAATCCTCCCCAGGCCAAACCAAAACCTGCCTGTGTTCAGATTTATACAAAAATGTGTTCAAGGCAGGAGGTAAACTTATATTTTAAACAAAACAGAGACCCTCAGTGAATATCCGATTTCCAATTGGAGTAAGCCTCTGGAACAAAAACAAAAACAAACAAAAAGCACTACGAGGAAAATTGAGAGCTCAAAACATAAAGTTAAATAGCAAACAACATACAAGTAAAAGTATTTTTATCATATGTGGGGATGGGTTGATATCTTTCATATATAAAGAACTCTTAAAATAAATTAGACGGACACTTCAATTGCAGGCTAAGGAACAAGTGTCACAAATGGCCAAAAGCAAACAAGAGAGTTCAACTTCCTAAGTCATGAAAACAAATAAATCTTTTTTTAAAAAAAAATTATCGAGCGCTTTAAGATTCTCTCTATTTTGCTTCTTTAAGTTTTCTTTATTTTGAGCTATAGCCCTTTGTGATCAGCGCTAAGGATAACACGCCTTCAAAAACAGGGCAGGAAGGAGGCTCGGCACCTTTTTCCTGGAGGATAATTTGTAAAGACAATTTCAGACGGAGAATACCAATGACATCATGGTATGACGGTTGTTTTCTTCAGTGGTGCTTACAGATCCAGATAAATGCTGGATTTCCAAAGAAAAATATCTTTAAATATGATTGTTAACACTTTGAGGGCAAAAAGCAGAAAAATTATAATCGGATTATAAGTTCAAGGCCAGCAGAGGAAAGTGGAACAAAGAAAACACACAAAAGACAACAGGAAAAACAAAAAAGAGAAAAACATGATGACTAGGACATTTAATCAAGTGGCCAGAGGTGGGAATGTGAATTGGTACAGCCACTACGGAGAACAGCATGGAGGTTCCTTAAAAAACTACACATAGAACTACCATATGACCCAGCAATCCCACTACTGGGCATATACCCTGAGAAAACCATAATTCAAAAAGAGTCATGTACCAAAATGTTCATTGCAGCTTTATTTACAATAGCCCGGAGGTGGAAACAACCTAAGTGTCCATCCTCGGATGAATGGATACAGAAGATGTGGCACATATATACAATGGAATATTACTCGGCCATAAAAAGAAACGAAATTGAGCTATTTGTAATGAGGTGGATAGACCTAGAGTCTGTCATACAGAGTGAAGTAAGTCAGAAAGACAAATACAAATACCGTATGCTAACACATATATATGGAATTTAAGAAAAAAAAATGTCATGAAGAACCTAGGGGTAAGACAGGAATAAAGACACAGACCTACTAGAGAATGGACTTGAGGATATGGGGAGGGGGAAGGGTAAGCTGTGACAAAGCGAGAGAGAGGCATGGACATATATACACTACCAAACGTAAAGTAGATAGCTAGTGGGAAGCAGCCGCATAGCACAGGGAGATCAGCTCGGTGCTTTGTGACCGCCTGGAGGGGTGGGATAGGGAGGGGGGGAGGGAGGGAGACGCAAGAGGGAGGAGATATGGGAACATATGTATATGTACAACTGATTCACTTTGTTATACAGCAGAAACTAGCACACCATTGTAAAGCAATTATACTCCAATAAAGATGTAAAAAAAAGTAAAAAAATAAAGTGGCCAGAATCAGTCCATGTGGTGGGCTGCGTAAAGGCCCCCAATGATGTCCCCATCCCGATTCCTAGGACGTGTGAGCATGTCACCTCATGCGGCAAAGGGTACCTCGCCGATATAACAAAGTTACAGACCCTGAGATGGGAGATTCTCCCGGACTCTCTGGGGCCCTCATCATAACCCCAAGGGTCCTTCTGTGAGGGAGGAGGGACAGTCGGAGGACACGTGGCAGTGGAAGCAGGGGTTGCAGTGATATGATCGCTGGCTTTGAAGATGGAGGGAGGGGGAGGGGCCACGAGCCAAGGGATGCGGGCGGGCCTCCCAAGCTGGACTCTTCCAAGGAAACCAATTCTCTCCCAACAGCCTCCAGAAGCCCAGCCCTGCTGACCCGTTTCAGACTTCTGAGCTCCACACCCACAAGACAACAGACTTGTGTGGTTCTGTGTGTCGCATCTGTGGTACTCTGTCACACAGCAGCAAAAGAGGAAACAAACATGGTCCATGTATCAAGAATGATAGTAAATGCGAACAAACTGGGTTAAAAATCTCATCTGCTCACTGCTTAAAAGAGACCTAGTTCACAGATGTCACAGCAGGTTGAAAAGGGAGTGCAGAACACGTGCAGGGCCGGGGCAAAGAAAGCACACTCGGCTACATTCACACCACATAGCACAGACACACTCAGGAAGAGTCCTAGGCCAGAGCCCTACCCATGTGACCTGCACCCGTGGAAACTACATGCTACGGACCTACAGGCAGACCTCGTTTTATTGCACTTTGCTTTACTGTACTTTGCAGGTATTGCATTTTTTTTTTTTCTTAATTGAAGGTCTGTGGCAACCCTGCATTGAGCAGGTGTATTGGTGCCATTTTTCCAACAGCTTTTCCTCACTTCCAGTCTGTGTCACATTTTGGTAATTCTCGCAATATTTCAAACTCTCCACCAGGAAAAAGATTACAACTCCCTGAAGGTTCAGATGATAGTTAACATTTTTTATCAATAAAGTATTTTTTAAGTAATGTAAGTACGTATATTTTTAGACATAATATTGCACACTTAATAGACTACAGTATAATGTAAATGTAACTTTTATATACCCTGGGAAACCAAAAACTTTGTGACTCACTTTATTGCTATATTTGGCTTTACTGCAGTGGTCTGGAACCAAACTTGCAAGGTCTCCAAGGTCTGCCTGTACGCCACGTGGGCCTACAGCTATGGAACCTACATCATATACGTCTATACTTATGGAACCTGCATCTATGGAACCTACACCATATGGACCTACACCTATGGACCTATATACCACATGGACCTATACCATATGGAGGAACCTACACCTATGGAATCTACAGCTATGAAAGCTACATTTATATACCTACACCCCCTGGAACCATATGGTCAGCATGTCGATATGGAGTGATGTGGAACCATCCCAAGACTTACCATTAAGTAAAGAAAGAGCTATACTTGTGAAAGGGAGAGCCTGTGCTCCCAGCTGTGCAAAGCGTGTTCCCACATGCACAGTAGCATCTGGAAGAACATACAAAAAAATCTCCCAAGAGCTGCCTCCGCTGGGGGAGTTAGGGACCTGCAGGGCTAGAGAGGGAACAAACCCCACTTCTCTACAAGAGGCCTTCTGTATCTTTGAAATGTGCAGATTCCACCTCCCTGATGTTAGGATGGCTGCAGACATCCGACGCCCTTGAACCTGCCTCTTTCCAAGCTTGCCTTTCCCCATGCTCACGCCGGCACTTACATTCCCACATCACAGATGATATCCTGAGTGACCGGAGATTCCAGAAGGGCAGCCAGGACCTGGAGCGAATGCAGGAGGGTGTCCGACTCGTAATAATGATCCCAACATCCGTAGCCACTGCAGAGGGAGGGAGCAGGACAGTGAACCCCTGAGACACACCGGGTGGGCCCGGGGGCAGGGGTGGGGCAGGGGCCTAGGGGCCTAGGAGTCAGAACATGCAGGGTTGCAACCCAGGCCTTTTTTTTTTTTTTTTTTTTTTTGCGGTACGCGGGCCTCTCACTGCTGTGGCCTCTCCCGTTGCGGAGCACAGGCTCCGGACGCACAGGCTCAGCGGCCATGGCCCACGGGCCCAGCCACCCCGCGGCATGTGGGATCTTCCCGGACTGGGGCACGAACCCATGTCCCCTGCATCGGCAGGCGGAGTCCCAACCACTGCGCCACCAGGGAAGCCCCTTGGTATCTTTATAAAGCCTCCCAGGAGATTCTATTGTGCAGCCAGACTTGGAATCACTGCTACAAAAAAAAACCCCCAAAATGATGCTTTTTATTGGAAATTCATGGACTGGGCCCCATCCACTTCTCATAGTTGTCAGTTACAATGAGAAATTCTCTCTCATGTCAAAAAGTGTCTGCTCTTGGATTTTTTTTTTTAACCTTCAATGTAGCCCAAATCCCACTAATCTACAAGAAAGGGATGCGAAAGAAACAAAGCTGGACCCAGAGAAAAACATTCCTCAGGCAAAGGGACCATGAATAATCATTCGAATGCCACTCACACAGCTACTCCTGAGTTTCTTGCTATAGATACTGAAGCTTGTAGTGGGCTGAATGGTGTCCCCCAAAAAGATGTGTCCATGCCCTAACCTCCAGAACCTGTGGATGTGACCTCATTTGGAAAAAGTGTCTTTAGAGATGTAAGTGAAGGATCTGGAGATGAGATGACCCTGGCCCTAAATCCAGTGACAAGTGTCCTTACATGAAACAGAAGGAGGAAAAGCCATGGAGAAGAGACGGGACTGGGGCTGGAGGGATGTGGCCACAAGACAAAGAACTGGGAACCAGAAGCTTGAAGAGGCAGGAAGGACCATCCCCTGGAGCCCTGGAGGAAGCAGGGCCTTGCTGACACCTTGATTTTGGACTTCGGGCCTCCTGAACTGTGAGAGAATAAATTCCTGCCGTTTTAAACCATCCAGTTTGTGAAACTTTGTTACAGCAGCTCCAGAAAAAACTAATACAATGCTCAATGAGGTCCTAGCAGGGGAAGTGGGTTGAGAGTAATTTCTCAGTCTGGGAGTGCCAGTAACGAAATGGACAGAATTTGTAAAGTACTACTTTATTTTGTTTTATTTATTTTACTATTTTATTTTATCTTATTTCACTTCATTTTGTCTTACTTCCACACCGCATGGCTTGTGGGATTTTAGTTCCGCAACCAGGGATGGAACCCCGACCCCCGGCAATGACAGCGTGACGTAGTAACCGCTGGACTGCCAGGAATTCTCTGTAAAAACCACTTTTCAATCTTCATAAGGTCCTTCCCACTACGCATGTCCTGGAAGTGATGTTGCAAACGCCGAGCAAACTTTGCACACATGAACACAAACCCCCAAACTGGCCTTTGCCACCCTTAATGACTTGAAAAGCATTCCTCTCGGCCTCTGGTTCTGATAAGGGGGAGAGCCTGATTCTTAGATGAAAACGGGGTCCAGACCTGGGATGTCCTTTCCTCTCCAAGGACAGACTCCTGCCTCAGAGGCTGTCACTTCCGTACCTCCCAGGCCACATGTGATACCAAACACCAATGCAATGTCAGACGTCCAGCCAGCTTTGATATCAGCCCTGGACTGGGAAAAGTCAGCCTCTCTACGAGCTCCTGTGTTACCCGACATAGGAATCTGGGATCACCCAGCCTTGCCGGGCCTGCTCTTGTTCAAGGGTGCCAAGCAAGCACACTCACGGGCTTCTGATGGTCTCCTAAATGGGCCTGCATGTCCGCAGTTCTCAATGCCCGCCGCCTCCTTCCTTGCACTTTCGGCTGAGGGGAGCTGATATAGACGCCTCTACCTGCCCAGCCCGGGGTGTCTGTGTGTTCTCCTCTCACCATATTTCCAGTTCTGGTCCAAGCCTGTATCTTGCTCCTTTGTGTTTGGCAATTTCAATACCTACATGTACAGAGAGAGAGAAAGAGGGGCAATTTCAGCACCTACAACTGGTGCAAAGGCAGATCCCAACCCTCTCGCTGCCACAGGTGTCGTAAAAAACAAAAGGGCATCTCCCAGACCCTGCACACACCTGCAGGAAATGAGAGACACAGGCAGGGCCTGCAGCTGACCCTCAGCACCAAGGAGGAGCAGGGCGGGGCGAGGGGGAAGTCACACACTGGTAGTTTATTAACCAGCTGGGCGGGGCTGTGTAGGGAGAAGGCAGGACCCAAAGGCACCAGCAGCAGGTACCAGCCGCCTCTGGGTTTGAGCAGCAGGCCGGGGAGGAAAGGCTTCCAAGTGGAGACTCAGCTCTGGCCACCGAGACTGCCTCTCTTCACTCCAACTAGATTTGCTCTGAGCTCTGATGAGATGAAAGCAGGTTGAGATCGAAAAAAACAAAAAGGATGAAGGTCCGAGGCACATGGCTGCTAAGATGCCCTCACCTGAATCATTCTGTTTGTACTGCGGTTGGCAACTCTGCTGCAATAAGCAGCTGAGGACAGCCAGTCTGAGGCGGCCCGAGCCTGTAGGGTCGCCCAGCGCAGCCCCACTTCAGGTGTAGACGTCAACAGTGCAAACTTGCGCTTTCAAAGGTGAGCTGGTGCAGGTGACAACTGTATGGGGACCCCCGTCACACACACACAACGACCACACCTAGTCTCTAAGCTGGGGGGGCTCACCCCTATTCCACTTCCCTCTTTGGGTCGGTTTCAGCTCTAGAAATGTCACATGCGACCCCAAAGATATTTGAGGACAGGTTCACCCCAGCCCTCCCTTCTCCACTTCCACGGCCAGACTTTTCTTAGCACGTGTACATACCACGTGTCCCCAGTCACTGTAACCCACTCCGCACCCCCATTCATGAGGAGGACCCAGGCACTTACGGGCATAGGCGTGGTCATAAGATAGCTTATCTTATCTGTCCCCATGCCAACGGCTGCGAGTTTCTCCAGAGCAAGGCTGCGTGTGCGTCACAGCAAGCCTGGCGGCCAGAATGGACCTTCGCCCCTCTGCCCCACGCCGCCCCTAGACTCACTCTTTAAAATCCTTTGCAAATTGCCCTCGAAGTCCAGGGCCCACTGGTTGAGCGCGCAGGTGGCCACGGTCACCTTCCGGCCCATCCTGGCTGCAGTCGCCTGGGCAAAAGGCCGGCCGGACGGTGGGTCTTTCTGTCCTAGGGAGACAGGCGGCCGCGGCTTGTGTCCTTCCGGGTTGCCCCGTCCCGTCCCGCCAGGCCCTGCAGGGACAGGACCGCAGAGCCCCAGCGTCAGGCCCCGCCCGCGATCTCCCCGCCCAGCCCCGCCCAGCCCGCGGAGCTCCCCGCCGCGCCTGCGCAGGAGGGAGGCCCGCGGAGCCGCGCGTGCCCTGCAAGGGTGCGAGCGCGCAACCCCCGCCCGCGCCGCCCCGACTCTGACTGGGCAGGTGGGACCGTCGCCAAGTCCTGGAGCGCAGGTGGAGAGGGGCCGGCCCGCCCGCGTGCCCCCGTACCTCCCCGCAAACTGCATCTTAATACGCTTGTGCAACTTTATTTTCCCCCGTGATATTAATTACGTTCTTTTGGTTATTTCTGCGTTTGTCACTGTATTGTAGGAATAAAGCCCACTTTATCCGTTCATAACGGGCGGGCATTTAAGTTAGCAGCGTTGTGCCAGCACACGCGCGCACTGCTATTTTCATTCCTGTAATGCATCCCGTGTGAGGGCAACTAGTTTCGCTACGCCTACCGTTGCCAGTTTCCGCTGGAGATGCACTTACCTGCGCCTCGCTCGCCAGGCGTAGGATATGCATATGTGCAACTTTACTAAATGTTATGCAATTTCCTCCCTGAAGCATTTGAACCTATTCACTACCAGCAGTTTTTCAGGTTTTGTTTTCATATTTCACCCTTTAGTCCCCTTAGGGTAGGAATTCATTTTTTTCCCCTTGTGAATAAGTAGCTGGCTGACCATCGTTGATGGAATAGGCCATCCATTTCTACTGGTTTGCAATGCTGCCTCTGCCATACATACTGTACACGTTTTCACATTTCAGACAAACTTGTATCCTGTTTATAAAGTAATGCTTGTTCATGAGCTTCGATTTGGAAATTTCAGAAAACCACAAAAATGTTTATATGTTCATTCATTTAATCCTCACTTCAACCCTTTGGGGCAGTTTTCATTGCTAGAAATACCTCAGTTCTTTCCAGTGTGCTCAAATATCTCCTGCCAACCATGGCTGATTCTAGGCCTTGGGCGGGGAAGGAGCAAATCCTCCAATGTCTGGTTGGAGCAGAAAATAAGGACGTTCTCCAAAAATGATGGGAACATGTTATTTGAAAAGAAAGAATCAGTTTGGAGGGGTTCCCACTGGCCAAGTATGGGACAATATGGGAACTTAAAAAAAAAGTAAGTGACAGTACAGGATCGTAACTCAATGAGCAAAAAATCTATTAGTCCATACTGACAAAAAAATTAAGAGAGGGAAATTCTTTACAGAAAAATGCCAACTAATAAATATTGAAAGGATGAGGAAGTTAGATCACCCTTTTTGCATCAAGAAGTTTGGTTCAGGCAAGACTCATCATTAAATGCTAGATAATTGGACAGAGGGTTATTTGTGAACAGTGTATTTACAGTCTCAAAAGTATCACTCCACAGCTTACGCGTTAATCATGAAAGGAAAAATGGAAACTTTGGGCGGATACCACCTGAACCACAGGATCAAACTTACCATCAGCAAAGGGACAAAGTGACATCTTGTTGCCTCCTGCTATGATGCATGAAGATACGACATCTGGGTAGTATATCATCCTGCCCCACAATGCGTAACCTAAAAGCAAGGACAACAGCCAAACCAAATCAAGAGACTTGCTGTGAAAAGCCAGCCTTGACTCTTCAAAATTGTCAAGGACGGAAAAGAAACAATAAAACAAACTGCTGGGGCAGTGGTGTAGACGAAGGCAGGCTGAGGAGCTAAATGCACAGTGTGGTTCCCTGATTGGATCCTGGGTTTTTTTAAATGAGCAACAAACAACATGGTTGGGACAACTGCAGGAAGCTGAATATGGGTAATATATTAGACAATAGCCTTGAATGGATGTTAAATTTCCAGCGTGTGCTCATTCTATTTTGGTAAACTAGAAGAATGTCCTTGTTTTTAGGAGATGGATACTGAAATGTTCAGGAGGGAGGTATCATCTGTAGCTAATTAGTGGTTCGGGGAGGGGGGGAAATGAGTTCTACAGAGAGAGAGAGAGAGAGAGAGAAATTAAATATGGCAAACTGTTGACGGCTGCTGAATCTAAGTATGTGGTTGTTCAATTTACTATTTATTCAACTGGTTTGCATGTTGCACATTTTCAAAATAAAAGACTACAGGGGAAAAACATGTCTCTGTGAGGGACACAGAGATGGCCATCCAGATCCCTCTGCCAGTAAGCCGATGCCCCAGATGTTGGAAGTTGGGGTCAGCAGCAGACACCTTCAGCTCCCCTCCCCTCCAGGGGCTGCCTGGGTTGCACAGCTGCCCAACCCAAGGTCATGCCCTTGCTAGGGCAGGGGTATATGAAGGAGGCTTGGCCATTCCTGC
>NW_006792775.1:2639505-2645774 GCF_000442215.2 Lipotes vexillifer
GTGGCGCAGTGGTTGAGAGTCCGCCTGCCGACGCAGGGGACGCGGGTTCGTGCCCCGGTCTGGGAAGATCCCACACGCCGCGGAGCGGCGTGGGCCCGTGAGCCATGGCCGCTGAGCCTGCGCTTCCGGAGCCTGTGCTCCGCAACGGAAGAGGCCACAACAGTGAGAGGCCCGCATACCGCAAAAAAAAAAAAAAAAAAAGCGATTAAAACTACAAAATGGGAGAGGCTTCTAAAGGTGAAATCCCCCAAAATGAGAAAATTTTTTTGTTAAGAATTGAAATCGCAGCTGGCAAGAGGTAAGAGCGCTTGTTAAGCAAGGATTGGTTGGGGTCCAACATGGTTGCATAGTTACGAGAGGAGACCTTGAGCCTTTCAAGGTTACAGCGGGCAGCCAGCAGCTATTGTTCTGAGAACAGCTGGTGGTGTCCTTGAGGCTGACACAGTCCAGAAAATTCAAGTTCTCAGTGATGTAGGAACATGCCTGAAACCATGTCCACAAAGGCCACCCAGATCCATTTCAAATGCCTGAACCGTAGTCACTCCCTTTTGATTTCGTAAACGCATTCTTTTCTTTAGTGGTTAAAGCATCTAGATGTACCCCGCACGTTTAATAGGCCACAGACAGGCTGTTTTGGTGGAGCCTGCAGCTCAGGGTGAACCACGTACAAGCCGGAATGACTCCCTCACACCTTGACCTGTGAACATTTCTCTTATCACTGCCCAGGGGACAACTCTGAGGGGCTGTCCTATTAGGGGGCTTCCCCACGTGGTTGACCTAAGCTGCGGCTCGCATCCCCACTCGACTTCTCTCTCCGCCCAGCTCTGCACACTGTGAGCCCACCCTAAACTCCACCTCCCGGTCCCTTCCCGGGGAAGGCCTGTGGTGGCCTCCTAGCGGCGGGCTCTCTCTGACACCCCTGAATAAAACTGCTACCCACACACCCTGCTTTGATCTTCACACCACTTTCCACCATCTGACATCCTATATGCCTGCCTGATTGTTTATTGATTACGCACCATCACTACCGCGCGTGCGCCCCAAGAGCAGGGGTTTTGGTCTGTTTTGTGGGTTGTTGTGGACCCGGCAATCTGTACACCACAGTCTCAGCGTGGGCTGCGCGCCTTTGAAGCCCCATTGGCAGAAGAGGAAACTGAGGCTGGGGAGCTAAGCCGCTTGCCCACGACCACCGGTGGGGACGAAGCCCCCTCCCCACGCCCCCAGCCTGGGCGGGGCTCCCCGGCCCTTAGGGAGGCTGTGCGCGGGACTGGCCCTCAGCCGTCAATCTCGCGCCCAGCGGCTGCCGAATGGAGCGCGCGGTGGCCCGGGGTCAGCTCAGGGGGTGGGGCGAGACGCCGCGGCCAATCGCGGGGCGCGAGGGCGCCGGGCCTCACAGGGCCCGTCTCCGATTGGTCATCTGCCATTACGCCACATCTTGGGGCGACCTGCTTGGAGCGCGCGGGTAGGAGCGGGTGCGGAGCCGGGCGCGGAGACTGGCGCTCAGGTAAGCGGGCCAGCTGCGCAAGTGTGAGACGCGCGCAGGGGAGCGGGGCGAGAGCAGATCCGGGGGCGTGCGCAGGTCAGGGGTGGGGTGGGTGCGCGCAGGAGCGTGGAGGGGGGCTAGTGCTCTGGCGAGGAGGAGATGCGTGTTCAGGTGGGCAGAGGCCGGAGATCTAGGGGCGCAGGTTGGCCACCCGAAGACGGCCTTTCGGAGATGCTCCGTCCCCCGGTGGTCGGGAGATCCCGGAGGAGCCGGGGCGGGGCGGAGCCAGGTGGGTGCTTCCTGGGCCGGGTGGGCCGGTTCCTTCCTCGGGTGCCCCGCGTGAGCGGATGCAATTTTCTGTTGAGGAAACGGGGATAATTTGTCTTTGCTCACCGAGAAGGTGGGGGCAGGTAGCAGGAGACTCTGAATTGCTTTACTAGGAATAGATTAATGGGGGGGGGAGGGGGGATCGATGCACGGCGGGCAGGGCAGGGAGTGCTCACAAAAGACCAAATGCACCCTCTTTTCTTTCCAGCCTTCCCGACTAACTTAAATAATGATGTATTGCCTCTTTCCTGGACATTTTATAATTTTATGAAAAAGGTTTTTTTAAAAAAATTAATTAATTTATTTATTTTTGCTGTGTTGGGTCTTCGTTTCTGTGCAAGGGCTTTCTCTAGTTGTGGCAAGCGGGGACCACTGTGCATCGCGGTGCCGCGGGCCTCTCACTATCGCGGCCTCTCTTGTTGCGGAGCACAGGCTCCAGACGCGCAGGCTCAGTAGTTGTGGCTCACGGGCCCAGCTGCTCCGCCGCATGTGGGATCTTCCCAGACCAGGGCTCGAACCCCTGTCCCCTGAATTGGGAGGCAGATTCTCAAGCATTGCGCCACCAGGGAAGCCCTGAAAAAGGTTTTTAAGGGTAGGAATTGCTCTGGTGAGATGCCCGACAGAAGGTAAAGAAAGGAGACAGGAAAGTTGGGAATGAGGAATCTGTTTATCAAAAATGGTGTGTGAGACCTGTTATTTACTGGGTGTTTCCTGAGTGTCCGGCACTGGGCTGGGTGCTTTGACCTTAATTCTCAGAACAACCTGTGTACTTGGCATCGCCCCCATCTTACAGATGAGGGGACTGAGGCTCCCGAGAGGTGAAGTGACATGTAGAGTCATGTACTTAGCGGCAGAGCCGGGGTTCAAACCCAGAGATACCGGCGACATGACTTTGGTTTGGGGGGAAGAGCCCCATCGGCAATGCCTGCATTTAGTAGGGGGGTGGGGTGGGGATGAGAAGCTGAGAAGCTTGGGGTTTGCAGAGGCCAGGTGGTGGTTGAGCAGCCCCAGGCACCTTGAAGGTCCCCAGGAAGGCGGCAGGAACGGGCCTGAGGAGGATGGAGTTACCCCACCTGCAGGACACTTGCCACTCAAAAACCAGCACGGTTTGCCAGGCAGAAACCCAGAAACAACCATGCGCAATGAATTCTTGGAAAACTTCCCACAAAATCCTTTTATGTAACTGCTGCTGCTAAAAAAAAAAAAAGCGGCAGATTTATGCAGCAGATCTACCTATTTCTGTAGAAGGTCTACCTAGTAGAAAGCTGCCTTCTAAGATCAGAGAAAGCGACGAAGTGAACTTACAAAAGAATTTAGAGGTAAACGAATTTGGGGGGAAAAAAGGAGGGAGAGTGGGTGTGTATCGTGTGACAAGTAGCTCATGAGACAATCCGGAGAATACACAGCAAAATCCAGTGACTCCAGGGGCTGGATTGAGGGGATTTGTTGTCTGACTTTCAAACTTATGTTGCAGTGACGGTGTTACAGTGAGCGTATGTTTTGCAACTTTCAAAAAACAGAAACCCTCTATCTGCAGTCAAAGCTGCAGTTTACCCTTTAGAATTAGAGGTCAGCGTTTCTGGAATTTCCTTCCAGGGCTCACACGTATTTCTGGAGGCCTCAGAAGCGCCCCAGGAGCGGGTTGCCATGCCCCAGCCAGGACCTCAACCCTCCCCAGGGAAGCCAGGCCAGAGCTGTCCAGTGCCAAGAGCAGCCTCTGCATTTGTCAATTGAGGCTTGTGAATTGCATGTGCCAGTTGAGGGAGTGACCACACCATCGGCAGAGGGCCGGGTGGGGGGGAATGCAAAAAAGCTGCAGGTAAACCCAAGAATGACCCCCGAAATCACTCCCCTGTGCCTTGAGAGCAGATGACCTCCCTGACCCCGGAGAGAGCCACAGATGTTCCCAGAATTGTGGCTCTAAGGACTCCAAGAGCTGTTACAACAACTCATTTCATCGTTGTTAAATTATTTTATTATGCAAGTGTCCACTAGAAAAACTAGGAAAAGGTGGGGGCGGGGGGAAAGTCCACGTGGACGTCCCACACTACTGAGGGTTTTGGTATACGGCTTTTTGAATAGCTTTTTAGTGATAGACCGTCTTGCAGCTTGCCGTTGTGCTGTAACATGCCAGGGAACTTTTTTCCATGTTAAGCTCATTCTTGTTAACAGTTGCTGAGTATTCCCCTGCACCGGTGTGTCAGTGTTTCTCTCACCTGTGGGTTTACACAGCCATCTGTATGTGTCCCAGGATAAATTCGTACAAGTAAATGCTGGGTCAACCTGAAGGTCTACCTGGCCTCTGAAACTGTTCTCCCACCAGGAGTGCAGCTGCCCAGCTCTCACTGGTTCTGAATTGTATCATTCCTTTAAGTCCAAGTTGGGGCATGTCTGTATTTTTCAGTGTCTACCACTCCCTGGACTAACAAATTTCCAAAACAGAACCCCTGCTGTTCTGATAACATTCCAACTAAATGTTTCTGTATGTATGTTAGGATAGTTCCTGGCGCAGCACTCAGAAAGATTGGCTATTGTCGTCACTACTCTGAATTTTACTCCACAGCCTCCCAAGTGTGTCACAGAGGGTGGCGTGCCCACAGACCCAGCTCCGTCCCTGTAGGTCTGTGCTAGCAACTTGCTCTGCTTTCCTTGCCTCAACCCCCTCATCTGTAAAATGGGCCTAATGACGGCAACTCTCCAGGATTGGGGTGGGAATTCTATGAGCTAATGGGGGCTTGGAGCTTGGTAGATGCTCAATAAATAGTCACCACCTGTGATAGGTTGTATCATCCAGTATCTCACGTTCTTTTAGTACCCTGCTGCTTCCCCATCAGGAGTCAGAGCCTGCTTTCCTGCCCCTTGAAAGCTGGTGGGCTTGTGACTCAGTGTAGTCAGATGAATGTGCTGGGCTGACGCGGGGCAGAAAAGGCAGCTTGGGCACCTCCTCCCACTGCCTTGAGTCCGCCCTGCTGGGAGGAAGGCCAAGCTAGCCCACACCAAGTGAGCACGTGATGAGCCGCGCCGCTCCGGGACACCCCAGGCCATAGCTACTTAGCCAGCCTCCCCAGATTCCCAGCCCAGGGGAACAATGAAAGAGGACAAAAGACTGTTTGTTTGTTTTGTTTTGACCGCACCCGTCAGCTTGTGGGATCTTAGTTCCCCGACTGGGGATTGAACCTGTGCCCTTAGCAGTGAAAGCATGGAGTCCTAACCGCTGGACCGCCAGGGAAGTCCTGAAAGATTGTTGTTTTAAACCACTCCATTGAGGAGTGATGAGCTGTGCCGTGGGTGACAGAACCCTCTGGGGTTGGGCCTTGCAGGTGCATCCCCCTTAGACCTCTGCCAGGCCAAACTTCACCCCGATGCCCTGTGTGAGCCCTGCTGAGCCTTCCTGAGGTCTGGGTGGTGTTGCTGGCGGTGTCGGCAGTAGCCGACTCTCTGGGGCGGACTCTCATGGGGCTTGGGTGGGGCTCTGAGCACTTGGCCCCGTGACCTCATTTACCCGACAGAGTAAGTTACTTTGCGGATGAGGAAACCAAGCCTAGCGGAGAACTTGCAGCCTTGAGGGTGACATCTGGGCCTCCTGGGGGTTCACCATGCCACCCCATCCCTACCATGGTCCTGGGTCTCTGATGCATCTCCAAATACCAAACCCTCAAGATGCCGAAAGAACTGCCACGGGGCTTAAGCCTTCTGTTGTGTGCACCCCGAGCTGTCGATGGTGATGTTCTCAGCTACAGAACATTGGAGGCACTCACCTGGACTGCTTTGCTGTGAGGAGCCCACAGACGTCTCCCACGCCGGGGCCATGTAGCGGCCAGACGGGCCCCTGAGGTTCTTATTATGATTGCAGGACGCCTTCAGCAAAAACCATCATGGAATGTTGAACGAGATTTATTGCTCACAGGTCCTGCGGGTACACACAGCCAGATTGTGGGTAGAATGAGGGTGCGGGTGTGGGGCTGGGCTCTGCCTTTATGACGGTGTGAGGGTGGGGTGTCTAGGGTTTCACGGGGTCATTCTTTATTGGTGAATTTAAAGCATAGGAACAGGAATTAGGGTGTGGGAAGGGAGCAGCGCGGTTACTCAAGCTGTCAGTCGCTAGGTTACCCCGGACTTCCTGAATGAGGGCCCTTCGTGGGTTGGGGGACGCTTCAGTCCTTATCTGGTGGTTCTGCTGGTGGCTACGTGTTTATTCCAGGTGGACGGCTTTTGAAATGGACGCTTACTGTCAGGCACTTACACTACGTCATCCCAAACCCTCAGGAGAAACGTCCCTTTATCTTTGGCCTGTGGAATTCAAAATCCGGCCCAGGGAGCTGACCAGGGTGCCTGAAAGCCCCCGGGCATTTCCCTGGCTCCTTCCCGGGTGTGGACACGAAACCTCCTTTATCCAGCTTTAACAACAAGCGCAGAACCTCGTGTGTGTTTGTGTGTGTGTCGGGGGGGGGGGGGGGGT
>NW_006792775.1:2645878-2690244 GCF_000442215.2 Lipotes vexillifer
GGGGGGGGGGGGGGATTTGATGCCCCAAGACACTCAGGAAGGTCACGGGTCCAGTAAGTCTGCTGAGAACCAGCCTCCGAGCCCAGATTACTGTCAGTGATGCCCTGTATTCTTGGGATCTCACTGGCTCCTAGAACGTGCGGTGGGAATGTGCAGGCTCTAGTGGGGCTTGATCCGGGTCGATGGCACAAATGGCTTGTAGAAACGGTTCAGAGGCACGTGCGCTGCTTGGTGTGAGTCTGCAGAGAAGCCAGCTTTGGCTCGTTGCTGTTCACCAGCCCTCTGTCTGCCGTGTTAAGGCTCATCTGCAAGACAACTCCTCCATGAAGCCCTCCATCCAGCTCTGCGCGTTATTAATCAGTGCTTACTCTTTGGCAGACAGTGTGGGTGCTAGGCAGAGAAGCTGCCTGATAAGATTGCCTTATCCTGGGGGATCCCCACCCGTGGGTGCCTCTTGTGCTTTTGAACCCCTGGGCGCTGAGCTTGCGCCTTTCACTTGGTTCCAGCGGTGGGCCTCGAGAAAATACCGTCTGGGTCCTTATCTCCCTTTGTTCCCCTGAGTCTCTTCGTGTCCCCTGCAGGACTTTGTTCAGCGGGCTGAAAAGCATCAAGCAGGCCGTGTGGAGCGTGGGAATCTAGCGACTTGAAAGGGGGCAGTTCAAGAAGGAAAACCTGCGTTCTGCCATGAAACCGCTTGGTAAGAGGTTGGAGGTAAGCCCATCTCAGCACTGCTGCTCCTGGGCAAAGGCAGTGACTTTTCAGCTTCGGAAAAGTAAGAGCAGCTGGTCCATCAGCTCTTGGTATCCATTCTTGTCTGATTCTCAGCAAAACAATAAATTACATCCAGAATACCACCCTGTGCCCTATTTTCAGCCATCTACTGCCAAGGATGTTACTTACACCTTTATTAAAAATTCAGTGCTTATGACAGAGAGGTGAATGAACGCTATATTATAAGCTCAGAATAATTATTTGGGCTTGTTTTAATCCCTAGAAGATATGCTTCTTCCTTTTGGCTTTTCCACATTTAGTTCTCAGCCTATATGTTTCTGGCCCTTTTGCAATTTTCCAGCATGTTAGATCAGAGTAGCTGCTATGTACCAGGCTCGGTATTCTGTGTTTTGGGGCTGTGAAGATGGGTGGTCCCCGCCCATAAAGAACTCTTCTGCCTGCCTTGTACATCACAGATGCTCCATAAACTAACCTGTGTAAATTAAATTAAGTGATGTGGCTGCAGTTTTCATTATTGAAAGATTGTAAATGAATGTACAGTTGTACTAAAGTAATTCATGTTCACATTTAGAATAAAATCAGTGTTAAGAGGCTTATATATAAAGTGAACAGTCCCGTAACTCATCTTACAGTCTCACTTCCCCGAAGCAAATACTTTTCACTCTCTTAGCTACTTTTGTGTTGTTTTTACCTGCTTCTGTCTAAACCATTTCCTTTCAGCGCTCCCAACTTTACACGTTTCCTTCTATACATCTAGTAGTCAGTCAGTAATCAGAGTTTACATGGTTCTGGCAAAGTTATTATTATTTACTGTTAAGCCAAGTAATGTACTATCATTATGGTTTGAGTTTTTTTTCCCCCCTTTGTATGGTTTTTTAATCTTTCCGGAGTTAATGGTTGCCTCACTTTTTCCATATACTCAGGTTTCTATGTATCTATCACTAATTTTTTTTCTGCATGTTTTAACAGAGCCATCATACATATGAATAATTTTTCTACACACTCTAATACAACAAAATGTGTCATTTCCATTCCTCCCTCACCCCTGTAGCCATTCGTCTTGTGCCAGTGTGGACTGGTTACTGTCTGGTCCACTGCACAGCTGTTATCTTGGGACTTCCTCTTGTCCTTTTACTGGGCATTTCTTTAGCAGCTTTCTTGGATCCTGTGTCTTCTCTGAATAATAGTTAACCTGGGAATAGAACTGTAGGTTGAAAAAAGTGTCCGTCAGAATTTTAAGGTTTCCACCCTTGTTTTCTAGAATCCAGCTTGCTGCTAGCGTGACTCTTAATCCTGGGTTTTTTCTGAAAGCTTTTAAGATCATCTTTTTCTTAATGCCTCTGATATTTTGAACCTTGACAACTGTGAATTTGTTCTAAACGTGGAGATGTCACTGCTTCCCCCATATTATGACCACTGGCTGGCTTGTATGTTGGTACAAGATGAGTGGCTATGGGTGGGAGAGAGGAATGGAAATGATACGTTGTGTTGGAGTATGTAGTAAAATTATTAATATGTATGATAGCTCTGTTAGAGCATTCAGAAAAAAAAATTAGTGATAGATGCATAGGAACCTTAGAAAATGGAAAAAGTGAGGCAACCGTTAACTCCAGGAAAAATAAAAAGTCATATACTGAGGAGGGGACATTTTATATGAGTCCTGGATGAGGAGACCTGTAAAGTGTGTTCTAAGCTGAGAGTAGCAGGTGTCGTGAACAAGATAAACCACATTTAAGGATTGGTAGGGAAATCTAGAAAAATGGTACAGATGAACCGGTTTGCAAGGCAGAAATAGAGACACAGATGTAGAGAAAAAACGTACGGACACCAAGGCGGGAAAGTGGCAGGGGAGGTGGGGGTAGTGGTGGTGGTGTGATGAACTGGGAGATTGGGATTCACATGTATACACTAATATGCATAAAGTAGATAACTAATAAGAACCTGCTTATAAAAAAAAATAAATAAAATTTAAAAAGAAGGATCGGTAGAGACTTCCTTGTGCCTGGAGCAGAGGGTATGAAGGGAGAGTGGGGAGGAGGGGAGGCAGGAGCACATTGTGGGACGGTTCTGAGCCACAGGCGTCGGGTTCACGTACTAAGAAGGATGTTCTGCTGTCGTTGGAAGGTGAATTGAGACAGGCAAGAGCAGAAGTAGGGCCATGTGGGAGGTTATTGCGGGTTCCAGGAGTGAGTCTAAGATGCCCTGATCTCTTCCCCGCCTGGAATCTCCCATCCAGGACAAGATAAAGAATAGGTGAATGAAGGAGGCCAGCCCTGTGGGGCCTGTGAACAGTGGCAGGGAGGTGCAGTGTCCGTTTGTCACGGGACGATCTGAACGCAGTGTCTCCTTCCCTCAGGGCCCAATGGCTGCAAAGTTGCAATCCAACGATCCCAAAACCAAGAGTCCTGGCAGCATCACCTTCAGCAAGGCTGCGACCCATGGGCAGTGGGGCCGTGCCTGGTAAGGCTCTCACCCATCTTCCCGGCTAGAAAGTAAAGTGGGATCTCAGTGAGAGGTTGCCAGCCTTTGGGATTTCGTGAACCTATTAAAAAAATTCTTTTTATCAGCAAGACTGTCATTAGTAGTAGTCTCCCCTTTTAGAGAGTGAGGAATTACAGGAAGAAGAAACTAAAAACTGATTCCAAGGACAGCTGGTGCCCTTGTACCGCCCTCACTGTGTAGCACATGGGGGTCATGGTTGTCGAGCCATAGAGTGCTGGGGACTTGGTGAATGTCCCCCATGGCCCAGAACGGGAAGCCTCTGGCCACCTGGGTTGTGAAAGGCCTTCTGCCTTTCGTGCCCTGGGCTCTGGGCTTTCTGGGGGTGCCCACGGGTCTGTCGGCCTTCAGACTGCCTACAGTGGAGCATGCAGGTGGGGTGCCTTCCCCAGGCAGTGGGGGCCTTTGCACTGCGAGCCGACAGCCTTCTCTTGGGAAGCGCTGGCGGGTTTGCACGTGGAGCAGAGCATCCCGTGCGTCGGGTCGGAGGGTCAGGAGGGCGCGCGTGACCTCCTACTGTCCGTCCGCCCCACAGGGAGGTGGACTGGTTTTCCCTGGCAAGCGTCACCTTCCTGCTGCTGTTTGCACCCTTCATCGTGTACTATTTCATCATGGCCTGCGACCAGTACAGCTGCTCCCTGACGGCCCCCTTGGTGGACATCGCCACCGGGCGGGCTCGACTCTCGGACATCTGGGCCAAGACGCCACCTGTGACAACGAAAGCGGCCCAGATCTACGTGGCATGGGTCACGTTCCAGGTCAGCCCTCCCGGCCACCGGCCACCATGGGCGGGGCTCCGCCTCTGCAGAGCGTCCCCTCCTGCCGGAATAGTCCTGGCCCCTTGTCAGGGGCGGGGTCCTGGCTCACCACTGGCGTCCTCATTCCTGGGACCCAGCAGGGAATCACCTGCAGCCTGACGGACTTAGCTTTGTCTTCAGATCAAGGGCACCTGGTGGCATTTCAGTGTCCGACTCGCTTTCCGCTGAGCCTCTTCGAGGTTCAGGGCTGTGCCCAGCCCTGCGGGGACCTGCTGAGCAGGAAGCAGGACCCCGTGGCAAAGCGTGAGGGCATGGCCCACCAGGGAAGCCCCATGCACAATGGGGAGCTTATGCTAAAGGGCCGCTCTCGGTCTCAGCAAAACCAAGGCTGTGTCCCCAGCAGGTGGTTGCACAGACCTGTCCAAGGACAGCCTTGGCTCTGCTGTGACCCCACTGGCCTCCCAACCAGAAGGAGTTCATCAGAAGGCTGTCTGCACCATGAGCTTGGTGAGCAGGTGGTGTTTATTATCTGAACCCAGGAGGTTTCCAGGGAAACGGTGCTGTGAGATGCCACCCCCTCCCCGCCCTGGGGTTTCCTGCCCTGAAGGAAGACTTTGACCACTACTAGCTGTTTCTCCCCACATTCCCAGCTTTTGAGTTTCAGATTCCCTCTCATTTCAGGTCTCTTGGTTCCTTTGGGTAAAAAGTGATTCAGAGCAGCGAGAGTCACAGTAGCCTAAAGGCAGAAACAGCCCACATGTCCATCGACAGATATGGATACACACAATGTGATCCATCCACGTGATGGAATGGTGTTCTGCCATGAAAAGGAATGAAGGTCTGACACAGGCTACAGGGTGGATGGACCTTCAGAACATGATGCTCAGTGAAAGAAATAGCTACAAAGGGACAAATCCTGTCTGATTCTGTTTATGTGAAAAGTCCAGGATAGGCAAATCCATAGAGACAGAAAGTGGGTTAGTGGTTGTCAGGGGCCGGTGGGCAGGGGCCAAGGGGAGTGACTGCTTGTGGGTGTGGGGTTCCCTTTTGGGGGGGTGAAACTGTTCTATAATTAGACATTGGGGAGGGCTGCACGAGCTTGGGAGTGCACTGAACACTTTCGGCGAGCACTTTCAAAGGGTGAGTCGTACAGAATGTGAACTAGTGGGTTCTCCCGAGGGGAGTGGCCGAGTCCCGTGGGGAGACGGCTTGGGTGCTCTGAGTAGTGATGAGTTTCCTGTTCAGGGCCCCCTTCAAAGCCCACAGTCAGCCTGCAGCCAGAGCTCCCGGAGCTATAGACTCTTCTGGAAGAAATAACTGGCTATGAGTAGGCTTTCTCCCATTCCTTCCGTGCCTTCCCATTTATCATCTCGGTTAATAAAGCAAGGCTGTGTCAAAGCACAGCCAGGCCCTCCAGCTCACAGGGAATTTAGCTGAAAATCTCTGTGTCTTAGGTGCTTCTGTACATGCTGCTTCCTGACTTCTGCCACAAGTTTCTGCCGGGCTACGTGGGGGGCGTTCAGGAGGGCGCCATGACTCCTGCAGGTAAGCTGGGCCCCGCCCCTGCTGCCCACCACCTGTGCCAGCTCTGCCCTCCCTTCATCTCACGGGGCCTCCCCCCACCCCCGCCCCCGTGCAGCTTCCATCCCAAAGGCTGCCCCCGGACAAAGTAAAACCTTTGCTTGGGAATTTCCACACCCCGGGACCGCCCCAGATTCGAGGTGGGAAGTCACCTTCTCAATCGGGGAACGAAATGCGCCCTGCCCCACACTGGCTGTGTAGCTGGGCTCACGGAGCATCTCGAGTCCCCCAGGGGCACCTGGTGGGGCGGGGCTTTTGTTAAGGGGCCCTTGGGGCTGCCTGGCCCATTCATTCCGCACAGTCACTGAGACCCCACCCCAGCACACAGAGAGCACCTGGTCCCTCAGGGAGGCTGCTGGGTCCCCCGCTTCTGCTGTGGCTCAGCCCCAGCCTCCGGCAAACTGCAGGCTGGTGACTCAGCCTCTGGCTGGTTCCAGACATTCTGCACCCTCTCACCCTTCCAGGAACTCAGCAAGCAGGAGCGGTTAGTCCCCAGCTCACGGCGTGAGGTGTGCCGCTGGCATTTTGACCCTGGGGGCCCGAATTGCAGTAGCAGCTGACGGGCTGTCAAGCCTGGGGTCTGGGGACCGCGGCAGCTGAGGCCCAGAAAGGCGGCAGGGCCGGAGCCAGGAGCTCTTACAGCTGGGAAAACGCCTCCCATCTTCCCTCTTCGCTCTGCAGGAATCGTCAACAAGTATGAGATCAACGGCCTGCAAGCCTGGCTCATCACGCATCTCCTCTGGTTTGTTAATTCCTACCTCCTCACCTGCTTCTCTCCCACCATCATCTTTGACAACTGGATCCCGCTGCTCTGGTGTGCCAACATCCTGGGCTACGCCGTCTCCACCTTCGCCATTATCAAGGCTTACTTCTTTCCCACCGATGCCCGAGACTGGTATGTCCTCAGCGGCTGCTCGAGCCCAAGATGGAGAGTAGGTGCCTTTTTCTGTTACCTTGGGCTAGGAGGTCGCAGAGCCCTGAGGATTGAGAATGCCTGAAGGAGGAGCTTAAGGGAACCTGATGGACTCTGGGAAGCATCCTTTCCAAATGTCTGGGTGGCTTCTCCCGCCTTAGGGAGGATGCAGTTGAAGACGGCCGAGTCCATCTCTGGTGGCCGAGCTGTGTCGGGTAGGGCCGTCAGGGAGCAGCGGGGTGGAAAAGGCAGCTTCTGGTCGGGCGGCAAAGGCAGTCCATCACCTCTTTTTTTCTGGAACGTCAGTGTGGCCTGAAACAGTCTTAGTGAGGAGTCCTGTTTTCTCAGTGGCTTTAATGTAACAACTTCCCAGGGAGAGCCCTACTGATTGGTGTCTGTTCTCATGGAGCCCTGGGTTGGATAGTTATCAACCATGCATCCATCTCTCCTTCATCTACCCATATATCCAGTTCTTCGTCCATTTGTCCACCCACCCATCTGTCCATCCATCCACCCATCCAACTCATCCATCCATCCACCTACCTGTGCACCCATCCACGCATCCGTCCATTCATCCATCCATCTCCCCATCCAGCCACCTACCCATCTATCCATCCCCCATCCCTTCCTCCACCCCTCCCTCCCTCCCTCCCTTCCTGTCTCCCTGTATCCGTCCATTCACCCATGCACCCATTCATCCAGCCAATTCATCCATCCATACATCCACTTATCCCCCCATCCCTCCCTCCCCACCTCCTTCCATCCGTCCATTCATCAAGAGATGTTTGTTGGGTTCCTCCTGTAGACAGGTGTAGGCAGTGGGGCTTTAGGTGTAAACAAGATTCTTATTCTCGGGGTGCTTACATTTTAGTTTGAGGGCCCAAATGAAAATAAGGTATGTTTCCTTTAACTGTTATCCCTGAACTCTTAGGAAATGCGTTTGGTTGGTGGCACTTTGAGCTGTTGTGTGTTTTTTTTTTTTTTTATCAAATAACGAGGCTGGTCTTCTATGCCTCATGGAAATCATTTTCTCTGCCTTATAACCACATCCCCTATTGTAGGCTTTGTAGATTTGGTTCTTTCTACTTATCCTAACTGAGGAAAATGGACGCGAAAATATGTTTCTCTGACTAGCACAGAAATCCCCGTGTATGTACAGCAAGTTATACTTAATGAAGGTCTCCACATGGGTGATCGCGGCTGATTCTCTGATCACTCCTGGAGAGGGCTATGGGTCAGGCAACCAGGGTAATGAAACGTTAAACTTGCCCAGCAAGGGATGGGTGTGGGCCCTGGAGCCAGGCACCCGGCTCTAAGCAGCGTGCTTTTTTTTTCACATCTACCTTGGCATCACTTATAACTCCACTTGCCCACGGGAGACCCGAATGCCCTGCGAGTCTTTCAGAATAAAATCTCTGGAGCCTGGAGTGGGGAGGGAGGACCCTGGGTGCTGGCCCAAGGGAGGCTCAAGCACAGATACAATCTCCCCACCTTCCTTGCAACAGAGCAAAAGCAGCTCAAGGGCCAGAGGTGAACGAGGAGTGAAGCACCGTGTCTGCGGGGAGAGAGGGAGTCTGACGCGGCCTCTGCCTGCTGCATCCCTGCAGTTCACGGCAGGTCTCCCCCCAGGTCATCCCTCTCGGGCCTGCCGTACCCAGGCTGTGTCCGTGCCGGCCGAGTAGGCCACTTGCGAGATGCGCTTGTTAACGATGCGCGTCCGTTCTTTGTATTTTAAAGCAAATTCACAGGCAATTTCCTGTACAACTACATGATGGGCGTGGAGTTTAACCCCCGAGTTGGGGAGCGGTTTGACCTCAAGCTCTTCTTTAATGGACGCCCCGGGATCGTCGCCTGGACCCTCATCAACCTGTCCTTCGCAGCCAAGCAGCAGGAGCTCTACGGCCACGTGACCAACTCCATGGTCCTGGTCAACGTCCTGCAGGTATAGCCTCTCCCTGGCCCAGCGGGGTGGGAGCTCTGACACCCGGTGGGCGCCAGGGAAGCCTGAAAGCCAGATAGTGTTCAAAAGACCATAACCTGCCGCTTTTGCAAGGGGTCGGCCCCCTTCCCACGTGGCTCTGGTCAGAACACGGCCGCTCCTGTGTTGCAGGCCGTCTATGTGCTGGACTTCTTTTGGAACGAAACCTGGTACCTGAAAACCATCGACATCTGCCACGACCACTTCGGGTGGTACCTGGGGTGGGGGGACTGCGTCTGGCTGCCGTACCTCTACACCTTGCAGGTGAGAAGCAGGGGCAGGGAGCCCCCGTGACGCGTGCCCAGCGCAGCAGCACGCCGAGCTGTAAAGTCCCCGGGCACCCCCCGCGCTGCCCTCGGAGCAGACACAGCTGAGCACATGCCGAGCCTTGTCGTCACCCAAGTGTCTGTTTTTTTGGGGGGTGTGGGGTGGCGCCAGAACCTGGAGAAGGGAGGCTGCTCCCCTGTTGTAGGAAGAAGAGAAGGCGTAGTGTACGAGTCAGCACAGGCCACTGTAACAGGTACCACGGACCAGGCGGCTTAAACAACAGGGTTCATTGTCTCCCCGTCTGGAGGCTGGAATCCGAGACCCAGGTGTGGGCAGGGCTGGGTCCTGCTGAGGCCTCTCTCCCTGGCGTGTAGACGGCCGTCTCCTCCCTGTGTCCTCGCGGCGTCGTCCCTCCGTGTGTGTCTGTGTCCTGACCTCTTCTCATAAGGACCCCAGTCCTGTGGGGTTAGGACCCACCCTAGTGGCCTCATTTTACCTTCCTCACCTCTTGAAAGAAAGACACGCAACTCCAAATACAGTCACATTCTGGGATGCTTGGGGGTCAGGACTCCAACATGTGAATCTGGGGGACACGACTCAGCCCATAGACTGAGAGAAGATGATACGGAGTAAACTTTGGGTCAAGAGAAATGATTTGGGGGATCTGGGTGGATGGAGGTGGGTATTTGTATTCATGTGTGTTCAGATCTCAATGCTGAAGGGATGAGAGGCCTTCTTTCCTTCCGTCATTTGCATTTAAGCTTTGAGTGTGTACACGCAAGAGTAGAGGAGGTGCAGGGGGCCCTGCGCTCTCGGAGCTCACAGCTGGGGAGGGGAAGTCCCTGACATGGGCAGTCCAGTGCGGGGAGGGGGAGCTGGACAGGAAGTGGGGTGCTGACCCCTGACAGAGGGCCAAGGAGGACCCCCCAGCCAGCAGGTAGGGGTCAGCAAGAGTATCTCGGAGCAACCACAGCCAGGCTGAGAGCAGAATGATGAGTCTGAGGGGGAATATATCAGGGTGCAGGGGAGGGCAGAGGGGGACATTTAAGGCACGAGACAGTTCAGCGTGGCTGGGACACAGGACGTGGGGGTGGCAGGAAGCCTTGCCCAATTGGAGGCTGGAGGACCAGAGGCCAGCACCGGGTGGGAGGCCTGCAAGAGGGGAGTGTTCCAGGCGAGAAGAGGATGCTGGGGTTGGGGGGGCACAGGCTCCGGGAAAAGTTCCCGCGAGTAATGAATCAGGCCGGGTCCCCAGGAGAGCCTCAGCACACTCATTTCTCTGCTTGGCTGGTTGCAGGCTCACTGGTTCCCTGATTTTGTGAACACCATTTTCCAAGCATGCAAAGCAGTAGCAATAGATCTCTCTCTCACACACACACACACACACACACACACACACACGTATGTGTGTTTATTTGATTATGTGACTCTGGTCCATTCAAGTCCAAAATCTTCAGGGCAGCCAGCAGGCTGGAGGTCCAGGGAAGAGTTGGTATTGCAGCTAGGTCTGAAGGCCGTCCTCTGGTGGAATTCCAGGGATTCTTTTATTCTTAGGGCCTTCCACCGATTAGATGAGGCCCACCTACATTGTGGAGGGTGGTCTGCTTCATTCAGTCTAATTGGAAACATTAATCCCATCTAAAAAATACCTTCGTAACAACTAATGTTTGACCAAGTGTCTGGGTCCCATGGCCTAGCCAATGTGACACATTAAATGAACCATCACACTATTATATTCAAGTAATACTTATAATATGTATATATATATATGATATACATGTGTATGTATGTATGTATGTGTAGATAGACATATAGATAGGAAAGTAGCTAGGTGGATATGCAAATTTGCATATTTACTTGTCTGATCCCACAGCAACCCTCCGAGGCAGGCACTTCTATTTACAGGAGAGGAAACCGAGGCAGGGGACGGGGGCAGCCGGTCAGGCGCACAGCAGGGGTTTGAACACAGGCCGTGTTCCCGAGCCCGCGGTCCCGCTCAGCCCGCTGACCTCTCCCGCTCGCCCTGCAGGGTCTGTACCTGGTGTACCACCCCGTGCAACTGCCCACCCGCTACTGCCTGGGCGTCCTGCTGCTGGGCCTGCTGGGCTACTGCATCTTCCGGGTGGCCAACCATCAGAAGGACCTTTTCCGCCGCACGGACGGGTGCTGCCTGATCTGGGGCAGGAAGCCCAGGGTCATCGAGTGTTCCTTCACGTCGGCAGACGAGCAGAAGCACCGCAGCAAGCTGCTGGTGTCCGGTTTCTGGGGCGTGGCCCGTCACTTCAACTACACCGGCGACCTGATGGTCAGCCTGGCGTACTGCCTGGCCTGCGGTGGCGGCCACCTGCTGCCCTATTTCTACGTCATCTACATGGCCATCCTGCTGACCCACCGCTGCCTGCGGGACGAGCACCGCTGTGCTAACAAGTACGGCCGCGACTGGGAGCGCTACACGGCCGCCGTGCCTTACCGCCTGCTGCCCGGAATCTTCTAGAGGGCCGCCCCGGGAGGAGCCCCCAGCGGGGCAGGAAGCAGAGCTGGAGTCAGGTCCGCTGGGGCAGCATGATCTCTGCGCCACGCTCCAGCAGCCTCTGCGTCCTTCCCTGTAAAATGCAAACAGCCCGGCACTTGTCCTGAGCGGACACCGACTGCCTTCTCACCAGCAGAAGTGACCAGCTTCCTCCGTGCAGTGTCCCCAGGGTGGGAGGATGACCCGACTGGCTGGCAGATGGCGCTGTTTCCTCTCTGGGGTCTGAGCCGCCCGCTGCCCAGACAGCAGGAGTCCGACACTGAACGGGATGTCTTCCTGCCCCCGTGGTCAGTCCTGCCCTTACTCTTGCTAAATAAAGTAGAAGGTGGACACGTAAGCTGTGCCAGTTATCAGTTGACTTGCCTTTCAGCTCCAGGTGCACCCCGCATCACCTGCTCTGCGGTAGTGAGCTGTGCCCTTCAGACTTCTCTCCTTTGCACATGCACCTCGTTACATTTGTCTGTAGAGGGCGCTAAGGGATGCTGCACGAGTAGGGGCATCTTCTGGTTCTGGTTCTTCTACAGACTTGGCCCAGGCAACCCAGAGAACTTGGCCACACCATACGGGGGCCTCACCCAAGCCTTCCCCAAGGAGACCTGAACCCCAGCCTTGGGGAAGGGACACCCTTCACGTGTTTTCTTACCTTGGGGCACACTCCTTGACCCGCAGGTATTTTTTTTTTTTTCAATTTACTTATTTATCTTTGGCTGTGTTGGGTCTTCATTGCTGCGCGCGGGCTTTCTCTAGTTGCGGTGAGCAGGGGCTACTCTTCATTGCAGTGCACGGGCTTCTCACTGCAGTGGCTTCTCTTGTTTCGGAGCACGGGTTCTAGGCGCGCGGGCTTCGGTAGTGGTGGCTCGCGGGCTCTAGAGTGCAGGCTCAGTCGTTGTGGCGCACGGGCTTAGTTGCTCCGTGACACGTGGGATCTTCCCGGACCAGGGCTCAAACCCATGTCCCCTGCATTGGCAGGTGGATACTTAACGACTGCGCCACCAGGAAAGTCCCCACAGGTATTCTTGACAGCTCTCTTTAGACGTTATGCCCTAGTCGAGTTAATAATTCTTTATTCAGGTGTATCTGGGATGTATTGCAGGTTTGGTTCCAGGCCACCCCAATAAAGAGATTATCACAATAAAGCGAATCACACGAGTTTTTTGGCTTCCCAGTGCATAGAAAAGTTAGGTTTACACGATTCTGTACTCTTTTAAGTATGAAATAGCATTGTCTTAAAAGACAGTGTATACACCTTGATTAAAAAAAGCTCTATTGCTAAAAAATGCCAGAACGATGACCATGGAAACATCACAGGTCACTGATCACAGATCACCGCTAACAAATAGAAAGAAAAGTTTAAAGTACGGCCAGAAATGCCAAGATGTGACACAGAGACACAAGGTGAGCAAATGCTATTGGAAAAATGGCACCGGTAGGCTTGCTGGATGCAGGGTCACCAGAAACCTTCAGTCTGTAAAAAGCGTGATTATCTGCGAAGCGTGATAAAGTAGATGTGCCTGTTTTAAACTTTCCCTGTTCAGACTTCTTTGTGGTTTGTCTCCCAATGGGGCCTGGCCATAGGGCTCAGTTTCTGGTGTGTAGAGGCAATGCCCAGGGAACTTTGGATCAGATGCTTGGGTCCTGCCTCAAAGCTTTGGGTACTGATCACGGGATTCAGGGGAGGGGTCCACACTTTCCCCACCGTTGGCCCTCTGTTGGGGCCACTCTTGTGCTGGGTGTGCCATTCTGTTTGCCAAAGGAAGAAATCCCAGTTTGGCCGCCTGCCCCCAACAAGAGAACGGAGAAGCCACAAAGATGGCAGTGTTAGGCTTGCTTCACACCTGGAGGAACCGAGGACTGGAATGTGCTGGGAGCCCCGCTCCCTGGGCAGGGAGGGCAGGTGCGGGGCAACGCCTCCCCTGCTCATTCTACAACTGGTTGAGCAAAGACAGGCGGCCTCCTCAACAGCCAGGAGGGGATCGGAGCTTGGGGCCCACCTGGGCCGACTTAAGAGCTGTGATTTTCCAATGCTGGTACCCCACCCCTGCCCATGGAGCTCATGGGTCAAAGGGGGTCCCAGGTGTTTGTATTATCACCAGCCACACAAGTGGTTTGAGTACCAAGGCCAGAGCAGTGAACTCCCACCGGGATGGCGCTGAGTACGGTGGGCCCCGCCGTTTCCTCCCAGTCACTGTGTGAATTCATTTTAAGGAGGCTGGAGGGTGGTGGCTGTGAGCTCAGACCCTGGCTTCCCTATTCAACAGCTGTGTGACCACGGCCAGGCAATCTCCCTCTCTGTGCTTTGTTGTCCTTGTTTGAAAACTAAGGGTAATTATTGTTTTCTTGTCTCGTGTGAGGTTTCTCAGCCAGATTTCCTGGGAGAGCTCTAGGTTTGAACCTTGGATCTGCCTCTCAGTTTGCCAAGTTTCGTTCATGTGTTAGCGTCTTGGAGCTGGGCTGCGCTTTGACCTGTTTTGTTCCGTGTGCTCAGCTAACACAGTGAGGCAGGGCGCCCCGTGCAATAGGGTAGGTTTATCTGCCCTCCCTCACCTCCTCTGCATGTGGATGAAACCCAGTGCCCCCTCTCCGGGCAAGCACTGGGGAGCCCGGAGCTCCACCTTTGTGCATGGTGAGGTTGGCGTAGGTGGTGGGGGGAAAGGATGGTCCACACTAGAGATGCGCTGCCCATGGTGATGGGCTTGGCTTCACTGCTATCTTCAGGGAGAGCTATCCCAGGAGGGACAGGCCTGGGGGTGTTCCTCCAGTTCTTGGCACTCTCCTGCCTGGATGTGGGTGTTGTTTCGATCGTGAGAAGGCAGGCCAGGCAGTGACCCAGCCAGGTTCTCTGGGTGAGAGGCTGAGTTGAATAGAATGTGCAAAATCAAGATGTAAGTCCACACCCTTCTTTTCTAGAAAGGGCAGGTCGTTCTCACACTGCACAACCACACTCTGCCCCTCACCAGACTCAGATCTCCACATCTATTGGGAAAGATGTTGAAAGCATGCCCTGGAGTGTCACGTGGGCAGACCACAGTGATTAGGAGGCAGGGATGGGCTGGCTTCAGAGGGCACCAGAAATTCAGTGCCCCACGTGTGGCTGTCCGCCAGTGACCCACACACAGACCTGCTCATGCCGCCCAGTTTCTTGTCCTGGGAATACAGGCAGGCCTTGGAGATTTGTGTAGGGCCAGCTCACTCACCTGGACAAACGGATGTGAAGAGAGCTCTCGGTGAGAGGCAGGTAACCAGGGAACCTCACCTGCCTTGGGGCCTTAAATACCTCCATAAGCACTGGCGACTACAGAGGTCCCCCTCCGATGCCCCTCTGGCCTGAGTCCCATCCATGTGTCCACATGCCTCCTCCCTATCTCACTTGTGTGGATTAGGCTTAGGGTTAGGGTACGGGTTAGGGTTAGGGTTATGTGGGTTATGTGGGTTAGGGTTAGGGTTAGGGTTAGGTGGGTTAGGGTTATGGTTATGTGGGTTATGTGGGTTAGGGTTATGGTTATGTGGGTTATGTGGGTTAGGGTTAGGTGGGTTAGGATTAGGGTTATGTGGGTTATGTGGGTTAGGGTTAGGGTTAGGGTTAGGGTTAGGCGTAGGCTTAGGCTTAGGCTTAGGGTTAGGGCTATGGTTAGGTGGGTTAGGTGGGTTAGAGTTAGGTGGGTTATGGTTAGGTTTAGGGTTAGGGTTACGGTTATGGTTTGGCGGGTTAGAGTTTGGGTTATGGTTAGGTGGGTTAGGGTTAGGGTTAGGGTTAGGGTTAGGGTTAGGGTCTTAAAGCCTTCTCAGACTTCACAGATCAGCAACTCCCACGTCTCCCCCAGAAGTTGCTCTCAGGTGATGGCAAGTCCAGACCCGCACGTGGAATTATCCCTCTCTCACTCAACCGGCCTGTACTCTTGCAGGCTCTCCTGCTCTCAGATGCATCCGGCATCCGACCACTGCCTACCGTCTCAGTGCTGAGCCTGTCCCAGCCCCGCCCTCTCTCGACAGCAAGAGGAGCCGCAGCACTGGTTTCCTGGCCTCTGGCCTCTCGGCCCCAACCTGTTCTTAGCACAACAGTCAGACTTGTCCTGTTAAGGTGTGAGAGTCAGAGCATGTCACCGCTCTGCTCAGAACTCCTCAAGGCCTCCTGTCACAATAAAAACCAACGTCATTTCCAGAACCTAAGGTTTGCCTCGCTCCTTCTCTCACATTTGCCCAGCTACGGCTATGCCGGCCGCCTCGCTGGCCCTCCAAGGCCCCAGGGCTCTTCCACCACAGGGCTTTTGCACAGGCTGTTTCCTCCGCCTGGAACACTCTTCCCCTTGGCATCCATCTGGTTCCCTCAATGACCTTCTAGACGTGGCTGAAATATCACCTTCACAGGGAAGCCTTCCTCACACACTCATCCCAGGACTCTGCTTTTCTTTTCTTCATAGAACCTACTCTCCAGTTACAGAATATAAATTACCAATTTATCTTGAGTATCTGTCTCCCCCACAAGAATACAAGATCAGTGAGGGTAAATTTCTGATTATTTTGTTCCCAGATGTATCCCCAGCCCCAGAACGCCGTCTGCCCTGTGTCAGCAGCTGACTCTTCCAGCTTCTACTGTGCACCCACCACCGCTGTGAGAACCTTACATATACTCTCTGACCCTCACAATAACCCAGCTACTAAATACTGTCGTCATCGCCCCCATTTTATAGGTGGTGAAACCGAGGCACAGATGGACAGTGGGACCTGCCCAAGGTTACATGCTGATACGTTGCAGAGCTGGAACTCAAACTCCATCTGGCGCCAGAGTCTGTGCTCATTACCACCTCCCCTAGAGCTTCATCTCCTCTTGCTCTACTTGTTAAATAACTAGAAAGCCTGTGTCTTGAAGCAGGGCTGGGCCAGATGCAAAGCTTTCCACCAGTGCTTTCCGGACTTTGGGTTGCAACCCGCTCATGGGTCATAAAATCGTCCCTAGAAGGGCAGGGTTATGTATTATCTGTCGCCATGTTATAAGTGACCCCTAAATTGAATGGCTTAAACAGATAATAAGCATTATCTCACGCAATTTCTGAGGTTTAGGAATCCAGAAGCGGCTTAGCAGGTGGTTCTGGCTCAGTGTCTCTCATGGTGTTGCAGGCAAGGCATTGGCTAAGGCTGCATCATCTGAAGGCTCGACTGAGGCTGGAGGACTTTCTCCCAAGGCAGCTCCTCGTGTATTTGGCGACTGGTGCTGGCTGTTGGCTGGAGGCCTCAGCTCCTCACCAGTTGGGCCTCTCCACAGGCTGCTTGAATATCCACACAACATGGCGGCCCCCATGGTGGGTGATCCCAGACACACAATGTCCTTTATGCTGAACCTCGGAAGTCCTGCTCCCCCACTTCTGAGATATTCCATTGGTTACACAAGTCAGCACCTTTCAACACGGGAGGGGGCTACACGAGGGCTACCAACAGCCAGGGGTGCATCTCAGAGGCTGCCTGCCATTGGTTACTTGACAATAAAGGAACTTGCAAAAGTCCCTGGAGAGGAGAGCCTCACTGATGGTGGCATGTCTGATGGGTGGCAGAGTTCCACTAAGAGGCAAGAGCGTGGGCCTTGTCACCTTCCACAGGCTGCACCTTCCCACTGAGGTCCAGGGCTCCTCGTGGTTTGTAGCTCCTGCCTGGCTCTGCCTTCTGGCCTAGACCTAGGTTGTTCTCAACACCCGTTGCTTGATGAACTTGATGTAAAGGCAAGGACAAGAACATGGCAGGTTCAGCTAAGAACATGGGAGGCTGGGGACTTTGCTGGTGGTCCAGTGGTTAAGAATCTGCCTTGCAACGCAGGGAACACAGGTTCCATCCCTGGTCAGGGAACTATGATCCCACATGCCGCGGCGGGGCAACTAAGCCTGCGTGCCACAACTACTGAGCTTGCGTGCCTCAACTAGAGCCCGTGTGCCGCAAACCACAGAGCCTACGTGCTCTGGAACCCGCGCGCCACAATCGCTGAGGTTGTCCTCAATTCTTTTCATTCTTTTTTCTTTATTCTGCTCTGCGGTAGTTATTTCCACTATTTTATCTTCCAGATCACTTATTCGTTTTTTCCTGCCTGTTATTCTGCTATGGATTCCTTCTAGAGAATTTTAAATTTCATTTATTGTGTCGTCCATCACTGTTTGCTCTTTAGTTCTTCTAGGTCCTTGTTAAACGTTTCTTGTGTTTCCTCCATTCTATTTCCAAGATTTTGGATCACCTGTACTATCATTATTCTGAATTCCTTTTCAGGTAGACCGCCTATTTCCTATTTGTTTGTTTTCATTTGTTTGGTCTGGTGGGTTTTTACTTTGCTCCTTCATCTGCTGTGTATTTCTCTGTCTTCTCATTTTGCTTAACTTACTGTGTTTGGGGTTTCCATTTCACAGGCTGCAGGTTCATAGCTCCCGTTGTTTTCGGTGTCTGCTCCCAGTGAGTAAGGTTGGTTCAGTGGGTTGTGTAGGCTTCCTGGTGGAGGGGACTGGTGCCTGTGTTCCGGTGGATGAGGCTGGATCTTGTCTTTCTGGTGGGCAGGACCATGTCCATTTGTGTGTTTTGGGGTGTCTGTGACCTTATTATGATTTTAGGCAGCCTCTCTGCTAATGGGTGGGGTTGTGTTCCTGTCTTGCTAGTTGTTTGGCACAGGGTGTCCTGCACTGTAGCTTGCTGGTCGTTGAGTGGAGCTGGGTTTTAGCATTGAGATGGAGATCTCTGGGAGAGCTTTCACTGTTTGAGCCTGGAGGTCTCTGGTGGACCAATGTCCTGAACTTGGCTCTCCCACCTCAGAGGCTCAGGCCTGACACCCGGCCGGAGCACCAAGACACTGTCAGCCACACGGCTCAGAAGAAAAGGGAGAAAAAGAAAGAAAGAAAGAAAGAAAGAAAAATAAATAAATGAATAAAATAAAGTTATTGAAATAGAAAAAATTATTAAAAATAAAAAAGTTATTAAAAAAAGAAAGAGAGAAAGAAAGAAGAGAGCAACCAAACCAAAAAACAAATCCTCCAATGATAACAAGTGCTAAAAACTATACTCAAAAAACCCCAAAAACAAAAAACAGAAGATGGACAGTCAGAAGCCTAGGACAAATGGCAAAAGCAAAGCTATACAGGCAAAATCACACAAAGAGGCATACACATACACACTCACAAAAAGAGAAAAAGGAAAAAAAAAGGAGAAAATATTTATAAAATAAAAGAAGGAAGACAGCAGCCAAATGAATAAACAAAGCTCCCAAAGATAATAAGCTCTAAATACTAAACTAAGATAAACATAAATCCAGAAACAAATTAGATGCAGAAAGCAAACCCCAAGTGTACAGTTGCTCCCAAAGTCCACCGCCTCAATTTGGGATGATTTGTTGTCTATTCAGGTATTCCAGAGATGCAAGATACATCAAGTTGGTTGTGGAGATTTAATCCAGTGCTCCTGAGGCTGCTGGAAGAGCTCTCCCTTTCTCTTTTCTGTTTGCACAACTCCTGGGGTTCAGCTTTGTATCAGCCCCGCCTCTGCATATAGGTCACCTGAGGGCGTCTTTTGGGAAGCCTGAGGGCTTCTGCCAGCGTTCAGTAGGTGTTCTGTAGGAGTTGTTCCACATGTAATGTAGCTTTGATGTATTTGTGGGGAGGAAGGTGATTTCCACGTCTTACTCCTCCACCATTTGAAGGCACAAACAGGCCATTATCAATAAAAATTTTTTAAATTAAGAATTAATAAATGCAGACTTTTGGGTCAGATGAATACCCAAATGGAGAAAAATGAATCTTGACTCCAGCTCACATCATACAAAAAAAACCAAAACTGAGATGTAAAAGGTAAACCAATAAAATCTTCTTTAAAAATAAAAGAGAATCATCTCGGTTAGGCAAAGGTTTCTTAAAAAGGACAGTGAAACAATAAGGTCCTTCTGTATAGCATAAGGAACTATATTCAATATCCTGTGATAAACCATAATGGAAAAGAATATAAAAAGGAATGTATATATATGTATAACTGAATCACTTTGCTGTACAGCAGAAATTATACAGCACTGTAAATCAACTAGACTTCAATAAAATAAATTTTTAAAAAATATAGAAATAGGGAAAAAAAAGGACAGTGAAGCACTAACCACAAAAAAGAAAAGAAACTGGATTTCGGTGAAATTAAGAGCTTCTTTTAATATCACTCAGCCATAAAAAGAAACGAAATTGAGTTATTTGTAATGAGGTGGATGGACCTAGAGTCTGTCATACAGAGTGAAGTCAGTCAGAAAGAGAAAGACAAATACCGTATGCTAACACATATATACGGAATTTAAGAAAAAAAAATGTCATGAAGAACCTAGGGGTAAGACAGGAATAAAGACACAGACCTACCGGAGAACGGACTTGAGGATGTGGGGAGGGGGAAAGGTGAGCTGTGACAAAGCGAGAGAGCGGCATGGACATATATACACTACCAAACGTAAGGTAGATAGCACAGGGAGATCAGCTTGGTGCTTTGTGACCACCTAGAGGGGTGGGATAGGGAGGGTGGGATGGAGGGAGACGCAAGAGGGAAGAGATATGGGAACATATGTGTATGTATAGCTGATTCACTTAGTTATAAAGCAGAAACTAACACACCATTGTAAAGCAATTATACTCCAATAAAGATGTTTAAAAAAAAAAGAGCTTCTTTTCATCAAAAGGGAACATTCAGAGAGTGAAAAGGCAATTCACAAGGAGGGAAAAGGTATTTGCAACGATGCTCCTCCCGCTGGAGGACTCCTGGATAGAATATATAAGGGACTCCTACAAATCACTGAGACGGTGATTGGCAAGCTGATTTGTATCAAGGAGGAAGGGACTTGAACAAAATGACCAATAACTATATGAAAGTGTGCTCAGCATCCTTAGTCGTCAGGAAAATGCAGATGAAAGCACTTCCCCCTGGATGGCAAAGATGAAAGGGCCCAGAAGCCCACCTGTTGGTGAGTGTGGAGCCCCTGGCACTTCCGCCCCTGGGATGGGGGTGCAGGTTAGAACGGCCCCTTGGGGAAAAGAGTCTGGTAGCATCTCTTAAAGCCGAGCATCTGCGTCCCCTTGGCCAGGTTGGACTGCCAGGGACAAAGCGTCTGTGCTCATGAGAGTGTTCACAGCGGCATTGCTCATAAACAGTGAAAGAACCTGAAAGTCTGTCCACAGTAGAGTGGGTGACCAAGGTACAGCACACGGCAAACCCCCCACCGCGGGGGCTACAGCGGTGCACGCTGATGAGCGGACGAAGCCAGACCCAGGAGCAAACACTCGCGGAATTCCAAGGTCAGGCCAGCTGCACGATTGCACCAGGAGACAGAGGACGGTTACCTCTAGGACTGGGTGACCATGTGGCGGGGGCAGGGCAGCTGTCCCAGGAACCAGAAACACCTGCATCTCCATCGTGTTACACAAGGGCAGCAAATGTCAAAGTCCTCCCGGTATGCCCGTAAGGGCACGAACTTCATTATCTGTACAAAGTCACAAAGCCCAGGCGCTAAATTGTGACCGGCATTCACCACGCACGTACACGTAAAGTCCATCCCCTGCAGCCACTCACTCCCCCCTCACCCGACCCTACCAGATGGGCCTGTGCGTCCAGGCGGCCGTTCGGAGGTGTTCATGGAGATGGCGTTAGAATCTTGGTTCTGGACCCAGGGAAGCAAGGCTGTTACAGTTTAACTACCCCGTCGGGGTCCCCGGGTTGGCATCATGACTGGCAGTGGCAATGCCGTGTGCTCCGAGTGGGTGGAATCCAGGAGTCCCCGTCAACTCTTGTTAGCGTGGCGTGTGGGATCTCAGTTCTCCGGCCAGGGATCGAACCCATGCCCCCTGCATTGGGAGCGCGGAATCCTAACCACTGGACCACCAGGGAGTCCCTTTTTTTTTTTTTTTCCATCCTTTCAATGAAGGTGCTACATGCTCTGCCCACAGAGGAGAACTCCACCGCTTCTGTCCCTGCCTTGTCCGGGCCAGGACATGTGGGCTCTCTCCAGCCTGGACCTTCCCTGCCCAGGGCAGAGGGCAGCTCTGCCCAATGGTCGACCCTCCTCCAGTGCCCGAGGCTTCCCATCCAAGGGGAAGGCCTCAGGGTTCTGGCTGGGGCCTGGGTCTCAGCAGCAGGACTGATTCCTGGAGGACCCCATGCGCCAAAACAAGTGTAAGAGTGGATATAGCAAAAATAGAAAGGAGGTAATAAAAACTAGGGGACATGCTGGGCCCTGGCAGGCTGACCCTGATATCAGGGGCAGAGCCCTGAGGTCACGGCTGTGTCACAGCACAGTGCAGTTGTTCTGCATCATGATGGCCGCAGGCCACCAAGACAAGGTCATCCCACACCCAGCACTCTTGGTAAAGTAGGCAGAGAGGTTTTCATTTCCTTGAGAGGCTCACGTGTTTAAAAACGCCGCGTTCATGAGGCTTCAGTGGTCCGGGTATAGCTCAGTTGTACAGAACTGCCTTTCCCCAGTGGACGGGGTTGGGGAAGTCGTTAGTGGGTTGCCTTGTCCCTCATGTGCATTCAGCTCTTTGTTTCAGTAGCTCTGCTTTGGCCTAGATGCTTTCGCTGTTATTTTTTTTGATTTATTTATTTAGTTTATTTTTTATTTATTTTTGGCTGTGTTGGGTCTTCTTTGCGGCACGCGGGCTTCCTTTAGTTGCGGCGAGCGGGGGCTACTCTTCGTTGCGGTGCGCGGGCTTCTCATTCCAGTGGCTTCTCTCGTTGCGGAGAACGGGCTCTAAGTGCGCGGGCTTCAGTAGTTGTGGTTCGCGGGCTTAGTTGCTTTGTGGCATGTGGGATCTTCCCGGACCAGGGATCTGAACCCATGTCCCCTGCATTGGCAGGTGGATTCTTAAGCACCGGACCACCAGGGAAGTCCCTGAAATCTTTTTTTAATAGGTAGAGGGATGTCGCTGAGCAAGACCCATGGTTGCTGAATAAACGCAAAACCCCCTTGAGAATCAGGCCTGCAGGTGCCACATGTCTTCCTTGGGGAGCTTAGAGGTGAGAGGGGGGCGGTTGCTTTCCAGGTAGCAAAGTGTGCTTCGGGAATTTCAAATTTCTTACGTGTAAAAATGAATGGTTTCATGTTTTCTCTTGATGCTTCCTTTTATCTTCTTCCTCCAGCTATTAATAAAGACTTTTTAGGTAGGGATTGAACCAAATGACTTCTAAAAGTGTCTGGAATTCAGTTCTAAAGGTGTCGGGAATTCCCTGATTTCTCTGGGTCTGGGCACATGGGCAGGCTCCTGGGCCCCAGAGTCAGGGGCTCCTGGCAGAATACATAGCAAAGTAGCCTGGGTTTCTGTTCCTATGTCTAATCACAGCCCGGTACATCCACATTTAAATTAAGATTCTATTAAGGAGAAGCGTCCACCTTGGGCTGCTTATGGCCACGGGTAAATGAAATATGTTGGAGTTTTCTTCCAAATATGTATTCGAAATTCACAAGCATTTGCATTTCTCACCAGTGACACAAGCCAGGGTAATACAAGTGAGGAAATCCCTAAAAGATCTCTAAAGCCTTGAGGGAGCAGAGCCTTGACTTAACAACAGGCATGTAGCCAGACCCAGGTTTTGCCAAAATGCCCTTTCTTCTCCCCCTCCTGTGGGCCCTGGCCAGGCTGGAATCGACACATCATTAAAAAAAATTTTATTTATTTATTTATTTTTTTTGCGGTACGCGGGCCTCTCACTGTTGTGGCCTCTCCCGTTGCGGAGCACAGGCTTCAGACGCGCAGGCTCAGCGGCCGTGGCTCACGGGCCCAGCCGCTCCGCGACATGTGGGATCTTCCCGGACCAGGGCACGAACCCGTGTCCCCTGCATCGGCAGGCGGACTCTCAACCACTGCGCCACCAGGGAAGCCCGACACATCATTTTTGATATGCTCCACAGAAGACAAAATTTGGCTTCCAACATTATCAGGAGAAACAGGTGAATGTGGAGATGGTGCCTATATAAATTTCAGTCCAGCAAAGAGGAGGTGTCCGTGCTGAAAGGGTGCAACTTTGGTCTAGATGGTGGGCTCGGTGGTAGAAGCCAAAAAAAGTGAGGAGCTGTTTTGGGTGGAAAATGCTGGTAACTGGTATGACTATTGTCCAAACTGAAACATACTGGAGCTCTCCAAGTTTGAAAACATCAAGAATCTTTTCTGGCCAGAAATAATGTCTGGCACACAGTAGGTCTGCAACAATTTTTGGAATGAATTGATAAAAAAATCAAAGCTTCTTTCCAGGCTAACAATAGCCCATTTTATAGGTGCCTCCATTAACCCACTCACCCAGGAATGGGCAAACTTTTTCCAGAAAATGCCAAGTAGGAAATACTTTAGGCTTTGTGGGCCAGACAGCCTCTGCCACAACGATTCAACTCTGCTGCTGTAGTGAGAAAGCACACAGACAATATGTAGACAAATGGGCTTGGCTGTGTTCCAATAAAACTTTATTTACAAAAACAAACAGGGGGCCGGATGTGGCCCATGGGTCATGTGTGCAGTCCCCTGCACTAGATGGACTCATGGGTTCTACGGGACAGAGATGGCACCTTTGTATCCTCTCAGGACCCAGAACTGGATATTTTAGTTAAGTACAATGTATTAAAACTGCCTCTCCCAAAGACAACCCTCCTACACTGTTGGTGGGAATGTAAACTGGTAGAGCCACTATGGAAAACAGTATGGAAGTTCCTCAAAAAACTAGAGTTGCCTCTAAAAATAGAGTTGCCATATGATCCAGCAATCCGACTCCTGGGCATATATCTGGAGAAAACCGTAATTCAAAAAGATACATGCACCCCAGTGTTCATAGCAGCACTATTCACAATAGCCAAGATATGGAAACAACCTAAATGTCTATCAACAGATGAATGGATAAAAAGGATGTTGTACATACATACAATAGAATATTCCTCTGCCAATAAAAAAGAATGAAATAATGCCATTTGCAGCTACATGGATGGAACTAGAGATTATCGTACTAAGTGAAGTAAGTCAGACAGAGAGAGACACATACTATATGATAGCATTTATTTGTGGAATCTAAAATATGACACAAATGAACTTATTTACAAAACAGAAACAGACTCACAGACATACAGAACAGACTTGTGGTTGTCAAGGGGGGAAGGAGGGTGCAGGAGGGATGGATTGGTAGTTTGGGATTAGCAGATGCAAACTGCTATATATAGAATGGATAAATCATGAGATCCTACTGTATAGGGAACTATGTTCAATATCCTGGAATGAACCATAATGGAAAAGCATATGAAAAAGAATGTATATATAAGTATAACTGGATCACTTTGCTGTACAGCAGAAATTAACACAACACTGTAAATTAACTACATATCAATTTTAAAAAAGGAGAAAAAGAAAAAAAAACCTGCCTCTGCCTCTTCCTTTCACTATTGTACCTAAAAATTTTTTTTCATGTTGTCAAATTACTGTGTATTGTGTTAGGGGTAAGTTGAAAGGCTGAAAACCTTTCTTTGCTCCATGTTTCCTTCCTGCACATGGATTTGAGAGCCGGGTCCATGAGCATTGTGGTCTAGTGAGCGGCCACCAGGGGACACCCCGGGCACACAGGAAACTGAGCTGCTTTGCAGGAAGAAACAGAAAGCAGAATCTAGTCTTGAAGGGGTGTACCGTCCCAGGTCGCGTTGTGTGCGCTCTTGAGGTGCAGGGCTTGGAATCTGGGATGGGAAACGCTGAGCCAGAAGCTTTCTTCAATTGCCACACTCTGTGGAAGGTTTGCTGACATGTATTACTCGTGCAAATAAATACTTGATTGTAAATATGAACGTGTGATGTCCTCTGGACTAGACCAAGAAGCGTGACATCCTAGGAGAGCAAGCCGATACCCCTTCCGGCCACATTATTTAAATAACTGACCGGAACATTTGTTTAGGGGAGAGGTCGAGTGCTATGAGGGGCACAAGGCGGGGCTGAGCCTCACCTGGATCTCCCCCAGATTCAGCTCTGTCTCCAACCTGCGTCCTCCAGAGAAAGGAGGCATGCCACAGGTTGTCAGCCACCTGCTGGCGTTCAAACACATCCCGTGGCTCAGATGAGCATGTATCCACACGGTGGAATAGGGAATACTCTACAGTGGTGAAAAATGAACCACAGTCATGTCACCAATGTGGGGAAATCTCCAAAGGCTGAAAAAAAAAGCATCCAGGGTGATCATTCCCTCCGTGAGTTCAAAAGCAGAGGCAAAACCAAATAATACCTCCTTCAGGGACAGATCCAGGTGTGGCAAAATTGAGAAAGGAAGCAAGAGAATTATTAACACAAACTTCAGCGTGATGGTTGCCTCTAGGAGGGAGGCCGGAGTGGAGGGCTACGCAGAGGTTTGGATGACATAGATGCCTCGCGCTAGGCGGTGAGCTATTAACTTATTTGTTAAAATAAGTAGTCGTTGCTAAAACGTGCATATACGTTGCATGGATCTTATATAACACATCATCATAAACTAGTACAAAAAAGAGAAATAATACTCACCCCTTCCCTGTTTGTATCTCAGGGCACAGCTCCCTGGGGGAAGGGAAGAGTGTAGAGCTGGGGCCCCTCAGTTTCTGACCATTAGGGGTTGCAGTGTGCTTTCCTAGAAGCTGTAGGGGTTGCACTGCTAATTCTCGTCTCAGCCTGAAGAACTGCACCTCGTGTGAAGACCCGGCTTCGTGGTCGAATGGGAGATGTCACAGGTGACGGCCTCAATGCCAGGGATGCTGGGTCCAGGAACACAGTGGCTGGCCTGGGTGCCGCTGTGGGTCCCCACGGCTCCCAGGTCCCCAGTCCAGTGGGAACTAGCGTTTCCGCACAGTGCGGGTAACTGCCTTTGGCTGCCTCTGAGCAGCCCCTCAGCTCCCAAGCCCTAGGGCCCCACCTTTCAACTCCTCCCCCAGCACAGGCACTTAGCATCAGTAAATGCCATCAGCCTGCACATGCTGGGCTTTTCTGGGCTGCAGAAAACGTTGTCTTTTAAATCCCAGACGTGGAGGGACCAGTTGTCCCAGTCTTCCCAGGACTGGGGTGTTTCCAGGGATATGGTTCTTTCAACGTTAAAGCTGGGAAAATCTGGACAAACCAAGACGAGCTGGCGATTCCGCCCAGACTTTGTGACTTTGATATAAGGCTTTTTTTTTTTTTTTCATCTTTATTGGAGTATAATTGCTTTACAATGTTGTGTTAGTTTCTGCTGTATCACAAAGTGAATCAGCTATATGTATACATATCTCCCCATATCCATTCCCTCTTGCGTCTCCCTCCCACTCTCCCTATCCCACCCCCCTAGATGAAAGTTCAAAGCTTTTGCATAGCAAAGGAAACCATAAACAAGACGAAAAGACACACTCAGAATGGGAGAAAATATTTGCAAACGAAGCAACCGACAATGGATTAATCTCCAAAATATACAAGCACCTCATGCAACTCAATATCAAATGCTTTACAAGTTGTGTTAGTTTCTGCTGTATCACAAAGTGAATCAGCTATATGTATACATATCTCCCCATATCCATTCCCTCTTGCGTCTCCCTCCCACTCTCCCTATCCCACCCCCCTAGATGAAAGTTCAAAGCTTTTGCATAGCAAAGGAAACCATAAACAAGACGAAAAGACACACTCAGAATGGGAGAAAATATTTGCAAACGAAGCAACCGACAATGGATTAATCTCCAAAATATACAAGCACCTCATGCAACTCAATATCAAAAAAACAAACAACCCAATCCAAAAATGGGCAGAAGACCTAAATAGACATTTCTCCAAAGAAGATATACAGACGGCCAACAAACACATGAAAGGATGCTCAACATCACTAATCATTAGAGAAATGCAAATCAAAACTACAGTGAGGTGTCACCCCACACAGATCAGTAAGGCTTGGTTTTGTTCCAATTGATTTCATGCCGTGAAAGCACTCCAGACCTCCTGCATGCCTCTCGTAAACGCTGGATTTATTCTGGAGGGGGGCGGGAAGGAAGGTTTGACTTTATCCTCCACCGCCCCCAAACAACTCCTACACCTTCGGCTCAGTCATGGCACTGGGGGGGACGGCAAGTGTTTTGGTGGGTGACTGTGAGCTGGTGCTGAGGGCAGATTAAACTAGTCAAATAAGGATTCAGGGCGATTATTGCTCTTCCAAAAGCTGGGAGTGGGAAAGAAAATGCTTTTTAAACTGGGGAAGCAAGCATCATACCAGATTTCTGTCGTCAAAGATGGTTGTGTTGTCTGATCTTGAAGCCATGGAGATCAGAATCACTGGGAGGGCTTCTTGAACAAGAGCATGTCTGATGGTGTCAATCTGGGGTAAGGACATAGGACTGCATTTCTAATGGTGAAGCGGATGCTTCAGGGGACGCCAGTGAAGCAAGTCACGGGCCACACCCGATAGGAGAAAAAGCCTTAGCCCGGTGCAGCCACATGCAGGTGGTCATCTGAGAGCCTGGCCGCTCCAGCAAACTGCCCAGAGCATCCAGATGGTGGCTCGCCCCCCAGGCATGCCCAGCTCTGGGTGCGCGGAGCCAAGATCATACCTGGCACCTCACCTACCCCGCAGGTGAGAGCCTTGCAAATGGCACAAATAACCGCATCTTCTGTCTCTCCCTGCAGCCACATCTAGGTCACATGCAGCACAATGAATGTGCCCCTCATCTGCGACTGCGGCTTCGGCGTCAGCAAGGTGGGCTTTGCGGAGACAGAAGCGCCCCTGGCTGTGTTCCCAACCATCCTCGGGAAACTCTGTCATGATGGGAGTGCCAGGTGTCCTCCCTGGGGGCCGCAGCTCCTCCCCCACACAGGCTGGCCACGTCAAGTCTGTAGAGCAGGGTGGCTGTGGTGAACATGCCTCAGAATCATGGGGCGCTTGGCTTGGCAAAAGGCAGGGGGCCAGGCCCACCCAGAGTTTCTGCTTCAGCGGATCTAGGGGAGAGGGTCAGGGTTTGTATTTCCCACCACTTCTCAGGGGATGCAGAGGCTGCTGGCCCGGGGCCACACTTTGAGAACCACAGACTTAGAAAGAACAGGCCAATTACATATGATAGAAGAGCAGACAGTTGCCAAAAATAAATCATGCCCATCTATTTACTGTTTGATTTTCCCACTTCTGAGAGTAGAAGGGGCTCTCCACCTTTAGGATAAACATCAGTCCACTGGTACTAGGTGACAACTGACACTCAGCCTCCACGACAGGAGGACAATAGGGATGGGTGGGGACTGAGGCCAATGCTCTGCCTGAAAGGGCATCTTTGCTGCCTAGTGACATGCAAGAAAGTAGGCCCAGTATTGCCAGATTTTCCTCTCTTCAAGAGAATTTAGAAATTCAGGGTTTTTTATTGTGATAAAAAAATATATATAACATGAAAGTTACCATTCGAACTTTTTTTAAGCATACAATTCAATGGCATTAGGTACATTCACCTCATTGTGCAACCGTCACCCCCATCGACCTCCAGAAAATTTTCATCTTCCCAAATGGACACTCTGTCCCCATGAAACACTCACTCCCCATCTCCCTTCCCCAGCCCTGGTCCCACCACCTACTTTCTGTCTCTATGGATTGAACTCCTCTAAGGACCTCACCTAAGTGGGACCACACAGCACGTGCTCAGATTTCTCTGTCATGTAAAAGGGTTAACAAAAGTATATACATACATACATTTGGCCTGAAGGTTAAACAAGATGGGGTGAATGTATGATTAACACAGTTTCTGGCCAGTAGGAAGTTTCTAACCATTACCTCCTGGGAAATCAGGGTGATCTCATCTTGAGATCCTTACCTTAATTACATCTGAAAAGAGCCTTTTTCCAAATAAGGTCACACTCACGGGTTCCAAGTGGACGTATCTTCTGGGGACACCACTCAGCCGACTACAGTGACCTCGAGAAATTGAAGCCTAATCCAGACTCTGTACCCCGACACTGAATTGATTCTCAGAGACAGAGTTTGGGGTGACGTAGAAAAGATTCACTTTATTGCTTTGCCAGGCGAAGGGGGCCACAGTGGGCTCATGCCCTCAAGGCTGTGTGTCCCACCCTGGAGGGGGCAGTGAGGAGTTTTATAGCGATGGTTCAAAGAGGGCGTGGTCAGCTCACGAACATTCTTCTGATTGGCTGGTGGTGAGGTAGTCGGGAGTCGGCATCATCAACCTTCTGGTTCCAACTGGTCTGGGGTCTGTGTGCTTGTGGGCAGCAGACAGTTAACTTCTCCCACCTGGAGGGGGCTTCAGTATCTGCAGAACAGCTCAAAGATATTGTTGTGTGTATCCCTTGCTGGGGAACCAGGACCTGCCCCAAGGCTGCGCCTCCCTTGTCTCTGCATCCACTCCCTTCCCTAATTAACAACTGGTTGAACCTGCTTGTTGGAATTCAGGGAAGGTCATGTAGGCCTAATGAAGCCTATTTCCTGTAATCAAGAAATGCAGGGGCTTCCCTGGTGGCGCAGTGGTTGAAAGTCTGCCTGCCGATGCAGGGGACACAGGTTCGTGCCCCGGTCCGGGAAGATCCCACGTGCCGTGGAGCAGCTGGGCCAGTGAGCCATGGCTGCTGAGCCTGTGGTCCGCAACGGGAGAGGCCACAGCAGTGAGAGGCCCGCGTACCGCAAAAAAAAAAAGGAAAAAAAAAGGAAATACGGGACACAGAAAGGCTTTCGTGCTCAGGAGCCCCACAGGGTCCTGCTCAGCATCAAAATCTCAGCTCAGCTCTCAGCCTTTCCCCTGGGGCTTGCCTTTGCCCAGAGTGGGAAGGGGCTTAAAGAGGGTGCGTGGGGGAAGCCTTGAGCCTGGGGTGGGCTCTCCCCACAGAGGGTCCACCACGGCCAGGCTGGGGCAGGCTTGGCACAGGGCTCAGCCAGCACAGAGGCTTCCCTACGGCCAGGGCCACCCTCTGCAGGATGGCCAGGGCTTCCGCGAGGAACGAGATTCAGACACAGACTGAGCCCCACCCGGTGTTGGGGACGAAGGGCCTCGGGGCACCCAGGGCATCAGGGTGCCCGGGAACGTTACGCGTACAGACGTCCTGGCTGCACCCTGGGCTCCGAGGTTGGAACCTCAGGGGCAGGGGCAGCGGGCAGCAAACTGTAGCCAAATTAGCTTTCCAGGTAATTCTGACGTCCTTAATCCGTGCAATTCATGATCAGCCTCCGTGACCCCGGCTCTTACCCTACGATTAAGGCCCCTTCGCAGGTGAGGAAGGAAACTGAGGCACAGAGGAGGCAGGGCACCTGCAGGGGGCTCACACAGCTAGTGGAGTTCAAACTCGGAGTCCTGACTCCACACACACGGCATCTCGAAGGGATTACAGGGTCCAGACCTTCAGTTCTGTGGGCCATCTGGTCTCAGTCACAACTACTTAGCTAGCCGATGATCAGGGAAACAGCCAGAGGCTTGTGTATCAGTCAGGGTTCTCCAGAGAAACAGAGCCAGTTTAGACAGATAGATATAGCTGTAGGCTGTAGGTATAGGAATGTAAATAGAGGGAGATTATTGTAAGGGCTTGGCTCATTGGCTCACGGGGTTGAGGTTCAAAATCCTCAGTGTGGGGCTTCCCTGGTGGCACAGTGGTTGAGAGTCTGCCCGCCGATGCAGGGGACGCGGGTTCGTGTCCCGGTCCGGGAGGATCCCAAGTGCCGCGGAGCGGCTGGGCCCGTGAGCCATGGCCGCTGAGCCTGCGCGTCCGGAGCCTGTGCTCCGCGATGGGAGAGGCCACAACAGTGAGACTTGCATCCCACGGCTGACCGGGAGCAGAATTCCTTCCTCTTGGGGGACCTCTGTCCTTTCTCTGAAAGCCTTCAATTGATTGGATGAGGCCCACCCACATGGTGGAGGGCGGTCCCCTTTACTCAAAGTTGACTGATGTCAATGTTAATCTCACCTTCTCAGCAGCACTTAGACCAGTGTTTGGCTGGGGATGGGTCAAGACACACCCAGGAGAACCAGTTGGGTGTGCTAATCTCCTTGGAGATTGAGCCGTTAGACTTCTGAGAAGGGCCGCCCAAACTCCCCAGATCAAGCTGTTGTTGCTAGTGGTGGCCGCTGGCTTCCAGTCCTGTAGGCTCTGCAGTCTGGAGCAGTATGAATGCTGGAGATAAGAAAAGGCCTGGAGAACCTTCCTTCATCTACTTACCATGGCTCAGCTGAGTGAGAGAGGGGTCTCGACACCCCTCCAAGCCCCTCCCGACACACAGCTATAGACTGAGCTTTATCCACCGTGACAGCTGCCAGCCACTGCAGCAGGGGGAGCGGAATGTTCTGAAAGCCCCTGCGCATCCCCCACTGCATCTGCAGAAGGAGGAACCCAATCTGGGGCCGCCGCTCGATCCTTCCTCCCCAAGTTTCGTGATCTCTGAGCCTCGTCTGCTATCTGCTCTCTCAGAAACCGAATTCTCTCTGAATAATTCCCCACCAACAGGACAGAATGCATTTCCTTCCCACCTCTCCTACCCCACTTTTAGGGGTTTAACTACTCAGTAGTTTGGAGAGGGGGAGTGAGAATAAATTGGGGGTCAGGGGGCAGGCAGTGGGGTGCTTATACGTCCCCTGTTGTAACTGCTGCTGGATTAATGCCCTGGGGCGGCCGTGACCAAGGGCTGCTGTCCTGGTGCTGAAACAACAGGCATTTAGACTCTCCCGGTTCTGGAGCCCCAAGTGCAGAAACAAGGTGTCATCAACTGAAACAAACAAACAAACAAACAAACAATACCCTCACAGGCTAAAAGCTGAGAATTATGTTTTATTTGGCAGACTTGCTGAGAACTCGAGCCTGGAAGACAGGCTCTCAGACAGCTCTGAGGAACTGCTCTGAAGAGGCAGGGGAGAAGCCAGGATATATAGAGGTTTTGCAACAAAAACCAGGTCGTCAGTATGTCAAAAGATTATTGTTAATTAAGGAAAAACACATCTCAAATTAACGAATTTAGCGCTTTTCTTTATATGGGAAGATGCAAGCGTCTAGGCTCACTGGAATCATTCCTTTGATGTGCACCTCAGCTATCTCGGGCCAGTATTCTGCTTTTCTCCACCCTCAGGGTGCATAGTCAGGTGGCTGCAGTGACTGATGGCTTGATGGCCGCGACACCCTTTGTTTACTGATATGACAGGCGACCTTATTCATCTGCAGTGTTTCAGGGCCACACTCTGAGGGTCTAGGGGAGGATCTTCCCTGGCCTCTTCCAGCTTCTGGTGGCTGCAGGCATTTGTGGGCCTGGTCTGTCTCCATCATCACGGGGCTTCTCTTTCCCCTATTCCCTTCTCTGTCCCAAATCTCCCCTCCCTTCTCTCTCATAAGGACACTTGTCATTGGATCTCAGGCCCACCCTAAATCCAACATGATCTCATCTCCAGATCCCTAAATGAATCACATCTGCAAAGACCCTATTTCCAAATAAGGTCACACCAACACAGGTTCTGGGGGCAGCCCGTGGACCTATCTTGGGGGCCACCAGTCAACACACTGTAGCTGGTTTCTGCCTCTGCTCTGCTCTGCGGTGCCCATGCCGGGGCTGGGGCTCCTCTAGCTCCTGCTCCCTGAGAGGTTCTGCAAATAGAAGGTGGCGGGAAGGGGCAGTCTTCCCGTTCTCCTGCCCCGTTCAGCCTCCCTCCAGCAACAGCGAGTTCCTGCATCCTCCGGCTCCGTCCACACAGCGCCCAGTGACCATGAAAGAACGGCAGGGCAGAGCCCCTCCCATCCCTGTGGGGCCTCCTCTGAGCCCTTGTTCTGCAAACCCACTGCCCGGTTCTTCCTGCAGCCAAGCAGTGTCGGGTGGTTCTACTCTCTGCCCTGTTTGTGCTTTCGAACCCCTAATGCTGTGTGACCACCTCCTTGTGTTCAATCCCTCTGTTTGAAATCCCTGGTGTGGCATCTCTTGCCCCGACACATATAATAATTTGTCCTGCAAGGTCAAAACTTAAAGTTGCATTCTTTTCCATTATGGTTTAGAATATTAAAAAATAATGTAAATAAAACCAAACAAACTAAATACTACAAAAAGTAAAAAAAAAAAAAAAACAACCCAATAAGTCCCAAATAACAACTTAACTTTGCCCCATGGGAAATATTCCACAGCCACAGGGGAGGAAAAAATACTTGTTATCTCTACAAAGAGGCACAATAGGAAACGGAGTGTATATAAAGGAGGTTACATACCTGGGGAAGCATAAGATCACAGCAAAAAACCCCAAATTCCTCACCGAAATAGCAATGTGTGACCAAGACGAATGATCAGGCAGCAAACCATCTATCAGGACGGCAGCCGACTGGGCTGTCTGTCTTCGTTTTCCATGAGGCATCTCGCCTGCATCCTCCCAGGCTTCGGGCAAGCCCCTGGGTGGCAGGAAGGAAGTGTCTGTCTCCAAGAGGGGTCGGCACATAACAGGATGCTCTGCGTGGACCTATTTCCATCTGAGCGCCATGACTCCTCCTGGGCATTTCGGTGTAGCAGCAGGTTGGCAGTGAGACCCCTCGTGGGGGACCTGCAGCCACGGAGAGGCAGGACAAGGCTCAGCTCGGAGTCACCCCGCCCATTGTAACCAGAGCGGTCGGCAGACCTGAGCACCATCTATGTCAAACCAGGATGACCCTGCTCCTTCACCACCGCAGGCGCGGTGCTCCAGAGCACCCACCCAGCCCTCCGTCCTGCACCCAGCCTTAAACTTGCACAGCAGCCCAGTGTCTCTCCTCGCCTTGTCTGGCGTGCTCCCTAATAAAATCCTCGTACCTTTCATCTCTTGGTGTCTGGTTCTTGGTGGACCCAGATTAACACACAGCCGACTCTCAGATCGTTTCCGAATGATAGAACGAATGGTTTAGTCCATATGAAAGTAGATAGATTTATCTTCCTAAAAGATAACAGAAATTAACTTAAATTGCACGCTTTCCCCCACTCACTTTCCAAAGCAAATGTAGAACCCAGTGTGTCCCTCACCCCATGGTTCTTTCCTCCCCCGCCTCTCTCTTTGTGGCCTTAGTGTCCTCACCTACAAAGTGGGCAACAGCGTGTCCCAGCAGGGGTTCCTCGGGTGCACGTCTTCCCCGGAGGTCATTTGCTGAAACCCCTTAGTGGCATTTTGACACAGTGCACGGGTCTGAGAAGGCCATCGATGGTGGCGCTGTGACCCAGAGCCATCCCCAGTGGCACGTTGGGGTTCCCCGCCGTTCGCCGTGCACTGACACACGAGAACGCAGTGAGGTGAGTTGCTCCTGAGGGCAGGTCTGGCCTGGCCTATGTCTTTCAGAAGCTGTTGGGGGGAATGGAAAAAGGCTGGTTCATCGGAAATGAAGTTCAGAAAAATCGAGGGAAACTCAATCTGAAATATCCCATCTCTCGGGCAGCCATCACCAACTGGGACAAAATGGAAAAGGTAGGCTGCAGCTTCTGTTGGGTGGGACCCACTCCCAGGGCCCCCATCGATGCCGAATGGCAGCCCCACTGCCTGGCACCTAGGAAGGGATGTACCGCCAGCATCCAGGGCTCTCCCGGCATTTCCTGGCTCTGGGTCCCTGGAGACACTACACAACGGTACTAACCTCATAGATTCTAGAGTCAGAGACCTGGGCCTGAATTTTGCCTCCACCATTTATGATCTGCGTCATTTTGGACCAGTAACTTGGCTCTCTGGGCCTCAGTTTCCTAATCTGTAAGAAAGGGGTGTAACTTTTCCTATCACATAGTGCTGTTGTGAGGATTAAAGCTGACGATGGATAAAAAATCCTAAATCCACTCCACACCTATTAGGATGGCTGTTATTTAGAAAACCAACCAACAAACAATGCCCACGCCCCACCCCAAGAAAATAACAAATGTCGGTGAGAAGGAGGGATTAGAAAACTGAGACTCTGAAACACTGCTGGTGGGAATGTGAAACGGTGCAGCCTCTATGGAGAACAGTATGGTGGGTCCTCAAAAATTAAGCTAGAATCACTGTATGTTCCAGCAATCCTCCTTCTGAGTGAATCCTCAAAGAACTGGAAGCAAGGACAGGAAGAGATATTTGTACACTCATGTTCATAGCAGCATGATTCACAACAGCTAAAAGGTAAAGTGACCCAGGTGTCCTTCAACAGATGACTGGATGAGCACAATGTTGCCCATCCATAAAATGGAATATCATTCAGTCTTAAAAGGGAAGGAAATTCTGACATAGGCTACAATGTGGATGAACCCTGAGGACATGACGCTCAGTGAAACAGGGCAGTCACAAAAGGACAAACAATGTATCATTCCACTTACATGAGGACCTAGGGTCATCAAATTCTTAGAGACAGAAAGTAGGCTAGTGGGGGCCAGGGGCTGGGAGGGGGTTGGGGAATTAGTGGCTAATGGGGACGGAGTGTCAGTTTGGGAAAATGGGAAGTCTCTGGAGATGGATGGTGGTGATGGTTGAACAACAATGTGAATATACTTAATGCCACTGAACTGTACACTTAAAAAAAGCTTATGGTGGTAAATTTTATGTCCTGATGTGCTGTTTTGCTGAAAGTTTTACTTTTACTTTTGTTTTAGGTTCGCAGGGTTTGTTAGCAAAAAGACACCACTCGTCACACAAATAGACAGTTTCACTTTAACTTTAATAGAAAATCATTAGAAAGGAAGAAATAGAAATGAAAAGGGATAGAAAAGTAAAAGCACATACATCACCAAATTGGGCTGACACCTACATCCAGACTCAAACAGCACTGGGAAGTCCTGAAAACAGCAATCTGGAGTCCCAGTTGGGAAAGGTCCCAGGCAGTGCGTCCACCCCATGGGTGAGAATTCAAATTGCAGTTTAGGGGAGTGCCGCTTATAATACCAGGCCGCTAACTGATATCATCAATTTGCGTGCAAACATGCAGCTCTCGGTTTCTTCAGCAGTGCTGTTTATCTCATTTTGTGTATCATGCGAATTTCTAGACCCCCAGGAAATGACCAGGTCTATGAGGCTCAAGAAATTCCACGATCCACTCCCTTCTTTATCTTTTTTTATAAAAGTTTTAAAAATTAATTTCACTTATTTATTTTTGGCTGTGTTGGGTCTTTGTTGCTGTGCACGGGCTTTCTCTAGTTGTGGCGAGAAGGGGCTGCTCTTCGTTGCGGTGTGCGGGCTTCTCATTGGAGTGGCTTCTCTTGTTACAGAGCACAGGCTCTAGGCGTGTGGGCTTCAGTAGTTGCAGCACATGCGCTCAGTAGCTGTGGCTCACAGGCTCTAGAGCGCAGACTCAGCAGTTGTGGCGCACGGGCTTAGTTGCTCCGCGGCATGTGGGATCTTCCAGGATCAGGGTTCGAACCCGTGTCCCCTGCCTTGGCAGGTGGATTCTTAACCACTGCGCCACCAGGGAAGCCCCTCCCTTCTTCATCTTAAGTGCCGCCAGACTTGCTGGTGGCAGCTCACAAGCAAGCATATAGTCCAGGCAAGGTCACGAATCGGTTAGAGGCCTAATATCGCCTCTGAAGCCTGAGAAAGACGGCTTCCATTTCAATCCTCCTAACACGTGCCCCCCTCTCTCCTCAGATCTGGCACTACTCCTTCCACCAGGTGCTGCACGTTGCCCCAGAGCAGCATCCTCTCATGCTGACAGAGCCGCCCTTGAACCCGACGTCCAACAAAGAGAAAGTGTCGCAGGTAAGAGGCCAGGTGGTGGGCAAGGGGGTCAGGGAGAAGGCTGCATGGTGGGCAGCTCGGGCCTCCCCCCAGCCTCGGGCTCCCTGCGGAGAGACTGAGATATCAGCTGAGACCCATCCTCTCTGACATTAGCGGCAAGAGTGACGGCTGCCTCTGGAGAGCTCGCCAAGCAGTCTGGCACGGGCGAGGTGTTTAATCAGAATTATTTCATCTAGACCTATGGCTACTCTATGGGCAGGGCGATTATTAACCCCTTTGCACAGATGAGGAAATTGAGGCTTCCAGGAGTGGAAATAACTTGGCTGAGGTCACCCAGCGAGTGGCCTGTGGACCCGCCCAGACCCTTGGGGTCTGAGTGCACAGCCCCATTCTCAACACTGATGCCTGGTGTGTCCTGCCTGCAGGTCTAACCCTGACTTAGAAGCTCCCAGACCTCCTCCATCTCTGGACCTCACGTGGGGCCTGACACCCCCGCACCCCAAGGAGTTGGTGGTGTGTGCTGGTCAGATTGCCCCAGATTGAACTGGATTGAACTGGGTGGTGGAGCCCGTCAAGGCTGCTGGGGAAAGGGGGGTGCACCCCCAGTACAGATGGCAGAGTACTCCTCAGGCTGGAGCGGGGTCCAGGTGAGGTGGGGACCACAGGGGCTGCCTTATTGAGGACTGAGGTGAGCCAATTAAGCAAGCAGCCATGTCCCACCACCTGGCCCCGACTCCCTGGAGCCCAGCGGTGCCTCCTGCCGTGAGCGGTGACCCAGCGGGCATGCCCAGTGGCCCATGCACCACCTGCACACAGAGGAGGCTCGTGCCATGGCCCAGAAACAGAGCACCGTGCAGCACAGCTCAGGATGTGTTACCTTATGCCACCTCGTGTAACACAGCACTCAGGGGAGCCAGTGAATCTCCCCTGCATGTGGGCAGGTCGGTCACAGAAGTGGGCCTCGCCGGGCGCCATGTGGACCTGGCACAGGCCTGCAGCCTTGCCACATCAGATACCAGCTGCGAGAATGCCAGTTGCCCACTGGGGCTCCTGTGAGCTGGAGAGGGAAGACAGAGACAGAACTGTCCCTCACCCGAGGGAATGTGCCACTCCAGACTGTCTTATTCGGGGTCCCCCAGAGAAACAGCACCTGTAGGAGATGCACATATAGAGGGAGGTTTATTATAAGGAATTGGCTCATGTGATTACGGAGGCCAGCACATCCCAGGGTCTGTAGTCGGCAGGGTGGACCCCAGGAGAGCGGATGGTACAAGTTCCAGTCCAAAAGCAGGAAAAACCGACGTCCCAGTTCAAAGGCCACCAGGCAGAAGGATATTTCCTCTTATTCAGGGAAAGGTCATGTCTTTTGTTCTAGCCAGAACTTCAACTGATTAGATGAGGCCCACCCACTTTGGGGAGGGCAACCTGCTTTACTCAGTCTACGAGCCGAAATGTCAATCTCACAGACAGACCCAGACTCATGTTTGACCCAATGTCTGGCCCTTCCGTGGCCCAGGCAAGTAGACACATTAAGGCAGCCTCACACAAACTGCACTGCTGGCCATACAGCCTCTCTTGGGCACTTCCCCACCATTCCCGGGCCCACTGCCTGCCTTTCTGTCCTGACTGTCTCCAAATTTATCCTCTAATCGTATCAGGATCCCAGCAGGAAACCAAAGCACACTCACGTCAGGTAATGTTGATGAGGGTTTATTAAAGAGATTGCATACCAAGGTGAGCATGAGTCTTAGAAAAGCAGCATGAGAGGGTTGCAGAGACCCCGGGTGGTGACAGGGAGCCATCCCCTGGCCTCCACTCCCAGGGCTGAAGGAGCAGCAGGTGGCTACCTGCATCGGGAAGGCTCAGCAGGTAGGGAGCGGGGCCCTCAGGTCTCCAGCACTCTCTCCCACATCCCCCGGCTCTCCTTCTGGACCCCCAAGGGCAGATCCCAGTGGGTAACCTCGGGGGGAGTCTGTGACTACAGCCCAGGACAGAGAGAGGTGCCGAAGGGCGGAAGCTCCTGCAGGCTTCTGAGGCAGCAGGCAATGGGGATCCGCACCGGGACACAAGGAAGGCCACCTCACTGTGGACAAATGGGCTTCTCCGCATCTGTGGCCGCCACCACGAGCTCCCCATCATGCAGGGCCGTCCCAGCCCTGCATGGTCCCTTCCCTGCCTAAGTCCCTCTGTCCATCAGCCAATGTCCAGGGCTCCTCCCGGAGACTGGGACAGGCTGAGAAGTGCAGGGTTGGTTTTTCTCCTGGAATAAGTCTGTATCTGAAGAGGGTTTCTGGGGGCCGTGTCCCAGAAGAGAAGCCAACAGGGGGAGCAGTCCAGCGTACAAGGAACGGCCCAGCCTGGCCTTCAGACCTCTGGCTCCACCGACATGTGTGACCTCAGGGGGCTGACTGGTCCTCTCAGTGTCCTGGTTTCCTCCTCAGAAGGATGCTAACGGTATCGGCCCTGGGGTCGCTATTGAAATGAAATGAGTTAACGCTGTAAAGCGCTTGTCCCAGTGCTTAGCGCCCATCGAGCACTCGGTAAATGCTGGTTCTTGTCCCCTGGCCTCAGTTTTCTCATCTATAAAGTGGGAGTTTGACCGCAGGAACCCTGAAGGCCCTTCCAAGCTCTGTGACCTCTGGCCTCATGCCAGGCCAGGGGGAGCGGAGGTTGGTTTATGTCTTTGTGTTTTTAGGGGGAGCAGTCTCTAGTTGGAGCATAAAAGATGCCCTCCCTCCTCCATCAGGATCCAAATTCCAGGATTTAAATTCCAGGATCCATCAGGTTCCAATGCGGGGGGTACCCAGGAACAGCACAGACTTACAGGCTAGTCTTTGTATGGACATGTGTTTTCACTTCTCTTGGGTAAATCCTCAATCCCCCCAGACCTTGCTCTGTAATAACGCACTTAGTGGGCAGCACGCTTGGTGAGTAATGAGCTCGGTGGCATATCCTGGCCGTGTGTAATACTGTGTTTTAGTAGAGACGTGGATGGACCTAGAGACTGTCATACAGAGTGAAGTAAGTCAGAACGAGAAAAACAAATATTGTATATTAACACATATTTGTGGAATCTAGAAAAATGGTACAAGATGCAAGCAGGTGCTTGCAAGGCAGAAATAGAGACACAGACACAGAGAACAAACGTGTAGACACCAAGGAGGGAAAGAGGCAAGGGGTGGCATGGGGGGATGAAGTGGGAGATTGGGATTGACATGTATACCCTAATTTGTATAAAATAGATAACTAATAAGAACCTGCTGTTTAAAAATAAATTAAATTAAAAAAAAGAAAATGCCTAGTAAAGAAATTATTGTCAGGCATTAAGATTAATTTATATGAACAAAAGGGTAGAGTCAGTGAAGATTTATGAATTCTTACTATGTCCAAGATTTATGATAAATATTTTAAATGTGTCATCTCATTTGACCATCATAATATCCAATGAGATAGGGATCTTTCCATCTCCATTTCACAAAAGAAGAAACTGAGCCACGTAGATGCTAAGAACCTTGACACATTTTGAAAACTAAATAAAATATTGAGTCTATTTAACTGGTTTTGGTTTCAGAGTAATCTTTTATTTGACTTTAGTTCTCAGTTTAATCTTACATAGCTCTGATCTCTCTGTTGAGGTCTATAGACTCCTGCTTTGTGAATGTTTAAAATAGTCTCCTCCAATAAAAGAATGTGGAATTTGCTCAATTTCAGATTTTGCTCTCAACAAAAAAGTCAATTACACTTGGGAGAAATTATATTTGAATTAAAAAATACAACATATAACCACAGTTGGATATATTTGCAATATATTCTTGTCATCTACATTGTAAAATTTATTATATCTTTTTAAATTATCTTGTTTTTCCTTATTGGCCACAAACTCATAAAAAATAGCTAAATATTTTATGTGCCTACTAAGTACCAGGCACTGGACTAAGCACTCTGCACATATAAGAAAGAGGGGTGGTGGTATGAATTGGGAGATTGGGACTGACATACATACACTAACTAATATGTATAAAATAGATAACTAATGAGAACCTGCTGTATAGCACAGGGAACTCCACTTCACTGTACAGTAGAAACTAACACAACATTGTAAAAAACTATACCCCAATCAAAAAAAAAAAAAGTGCTGTCTTGACCCGGTTAAGAGGTCTTTGCTAGAGGCCGGTTAATTCCCCTCTTAGGCAGCTGGTTAAGTCTGCACCTCAACCACTCCCCTTATGGTCCTGTCACACACCCCAGGGCCACGATACACCTGCCCTAATCACTTCAGAACCAGGTACCAGACCACTAGGGACTGCCCCGATGCACAGGGGCCGTGAAATTATTCAAACGAGCCAATCCAAGGAACCCGTGCAACCTAGCAGAGCACCCCGCTGGCCACCCATGAGCTGCCCCCGGCAGCTCCAGCTCACTGTAACCCCGTCCTTGGGTGCCGCACCCCCGTGGCCCAGCCTGGCAGCTGTCCCTGCTTTGGAGCTGTATGTAACAAAATCCGCCTTGCATCTGTCTGAGTGACACTGTGCTGGGTCCTGTCATCAAAAGAACCTGTACTCCTATGGACCCGTGTCACCATCTTGCAGGAGAATCATTCGTTCACCCAGCCAGGTTCACAGAGGCAGTGCCCTGCTGTATTCAGCAGCCGTGTTCACATCCCACTTTTGCCACCTGCTCCCTCGCAGTCTTGTCCACTGGTCTCTCCTGTGGACAAGGGGGGGCTCCAATATCACATACCCCCGGGGGGTCACAACGGGCTGTAAACGCAAGGCTGTGCCTACCCTGTTCACTCCTTCCACCTTGTATACAGTCAGCACCCAGGAGAGATTTCTTGACCAAGCCACGTCTGGACTAAGTGTCTGGCATGCAGTTAACACACAATAACTGTTAGCTTTCATTGTTCCGTTTTAATAAAACAAATGAATCCTCCCAAGTGTGAGAATTTCTGTAACATCTGCCCGCCCTCAGAGAGCAGAAAGAAGGATGTATTCAGTGGAGGGACCGGTAATGGCTTCACAGAGGCACTGGGAATTCAGCTGCATCCCCACTGTGAAAAAACGGTGTTTCATAAGATGACGTGATGCCCTGTGATCAGTCCTGAGACGGTCCATAAGGTGCTGTCCCGTTAGGTACCTGGGAAGAATGTGAGCCCATTTTACAGACTGGGAAACAGTGTGGCAGAGCTCGTCAGGGCAGGGCTGGCATTCCTGACCCTGTTGTCTGGATCCCTCAGGGGGAGCCCAGTGCTTCGGGCCAGTCGGACTCATGTGCTCATGGAATTAAGGGAAACCCGCCCCCTGAGTGGTCCGCGCTTTCTCGCAGATCCTGTTTGAGACCTCCAGCGCGCCGGCCCTGTATTTAGCCATATTCCCCATATGGCTCATGGGTAGGTGGCTGCATCCTGTGCTCACTCTGCACCTTCAAGGACGTGAGGGTCACCAGTGAGGAGTGTATAAGGACATCGGTTCCTCCATCGTCAGGAGGATAACCCTCTGATTTGTGACTGTCCGGACCCCATCGCCTGTCTCATCAGCACCAGCTCCAGGCTGAGCCTCAGCTTGGCTGAACTGATCAGAGCTCAGAACCAACTCAGACATGAAGGTGGCCCTCCCTCCCCCAGACTTCGACAAGAAGGGTCAAGAAAGGACAGACTTGTAGCCTCTTGGGAAACGCTCGCGAGGCACTCACTATGTCAAAGCAGAGTCACGAGGGGAGGGAATTTCCGGCGACCCCTGTGTATTATTTCGGCGTGGCTAAACTGTGCTGCAGTAACAAACATTCCCCAAGTCTCAGTGCCATAAAACAAAAGCATATTTCTCACCCGTGCTACACGTCCATTGAAGGTCACAGGGGCTCTGTCCTGCTTTACCCTCACGCCAGAATCTGGCTGACAGAGCTGACACCATCTAGAACATTGTCATGCATCGTGGGTGCACATAAGGGTGCCCTGGAGGGCCTTTCACTGGCAGCAAAGGGACACATGGCACATCTGCTCAATTAATTGTCCAGAACAAGTCACGTGGCCCCAAACCACCATGGGGGCCTGGGAAGTCCCACCCTGCCACGGACCTGGCCTCCGACATGGGAAAAACAGCGCAGATGCTCTGGTTCATGAGCGCACAGTTAGGGCACATTCATGCAGGGGGCATTACGTCCTTCACGGATTTATTCCTCATCACGTTGCTGTGAGATTGGCCTATTCAAGCCGACTTCGTGATGCTGGAGCTGAAGCTGAGAGACATTTATGAGCTTGAGCGAGGTCATTTCAACAGGGACGGGGGGTTCAAATCTGTAGAGAACTCCTAGTTGGGACACCAGAGGGTGAGAGCAGAGAAATAAGGGGAGAAAGTCAGCATGAGCATCTAAGAAGGAGTTCCCAGCCTGGAGGCTCAAGTTCACCTTGTGAAGGACCGTGGACGGCCGAACAGAGCAATGGGGCATCCCCTTGGCAGACGCTGCCTGGGGAAATCCCACAGTGTCGAAAGTAAGAGCAAATTCTAGAGGCAGTAGGAGAAAACAACAAAAACCAGGTAAACTATAAAGTAAGGTTACTAGAAAAACCCAGGCTGCCCAAGGAAATTGAATTTCAGAAATACAACAAGTAACTTTATGGTATAAGCACGTCCCAAAGATGGCATGTGTTCTTATTTGCTAAATCTTTCACCCTTACTCTAAAATAAAGAGGCTTTGATCTCTGCATCAGAATTCTTACCTGCAAAGCTGCTGCTACAAGATAAGAGGACAAAACCATGAGGAGGAGAGAAAATGCTCTTGAACTGGAAATCCCATACCTCCCCCGACTGGGGTTGGAACGTTGGGAGGAAAATCCTTTGGCCACCGGCAAAGACTCAGAAAATTTCCCACCCACCTGCCCTCTCTCTAAAAAAAATCAAAGATTATCTATGAGATGAATAAAGCAACAAGCTAAGAAAGGAACAGTGGGGATTAAGGAAGACCAAAGTGGGAGTTACATCTAAATAATTGTTTATACAGAATTTTTAAAAAGCAAAGCAATGTGGAACCAAAAAATCTCAGAGGATCTCAACATGGGGGGTGGAGTGGGGTTAGAGGCGAGAATGAGAAAGAAAGTGAATCTGTGGATGATATGGACATGATTGAACTCCGGTTATTGCTGAGAAAGGATAAGCTCGATGTGCATGTTTGTGATGTAAGGATAACAGGCCACTGCACCATCCAGACCCAGCCTGAACCTGTGAGATTCTGTTTACTGTCCTTAGCATGAAATAATGGCCACGCAGCCTGCCCTAAGCCCTGCACCTGCCCAGGTAATTCAGGCCCTGGAAGGGAACCGTTCTAGCAGGCTCTGCTACCTGTTGAAATCATCTCCCTCTTGGTGGAATGTCATTGCTTGCGGCAAACAGTGGTTTGTTTGTTTCAGTTATCAGATGTTCCTGTTTTTTTTCTGACCTGAAAGCAAGTATCATTCTTTCCATAAATTTGGAAATAGGAGCGAAAGTTGCTTGCCGTTACCTTTCCGTTAGCTATTCACCCGGCACGACGCAGCTGATAGGGCATTT
>NW_006792775.1:2690306-2697876 GCF_000442215.2 Lipotes vexillifer
ATTCCTGTGCCCTGATCTGTAGGCTGAAGACCACACAGACATCCCCTCTCTTGATGACAAATTTCACTTTGAATGATGGTAGTTGAAGGAATAGATCAGGATACCTTTATGGTAGTAAACCTTTAAGTAATGCTTTTAATTACTTGTAAGTGGACGATGGAATCTAAACGAATTCCCCTTTATAATATTCTGAATTTTGTACTATCTGCGTTCAACTTTCAACAATTGTTTTAACTAACTCAAGGGTAACCCAGGGGAAAGTAGCAATAAATGGGACTCATGTAACATGAAATGACAAAGGAAAGTGAAAATATAAGTCATGAATCTTCTCACCTTTTTAGGTGCATTTAGCTTCCAAGTACATCAGGCAAAGGGTATAGTGCCTAGAAAGTGCCGAGAACTCCGTCAGAGTTAGCGTGCCCCAATCAAACCCTTCATTTCTGTCCAAGTAAGTAATGGCACCACTCAGAATCTTTAAAGTGATTCTTGTCTTTTCTCTTCCGTGGCCCACATAAAATATGGCAAATCTTAATGATTCTACCTCCAAACGCTGTACAGAATCCAATCACTTCTCACTGTACTCCTCCTCTCCCTAAGGCTTTGTCACTGTCCCCTCGCTCCTGGAATTTCCAGCAGCCTCCTGCCTGAAGTTCCCGCTTCTGCCCAACAGCCAGAGTAATCTTTGAAACACACAGATGAGGTCACAGCATCCCTCTGCATAGAACCCTCCGTGCAGGCCCGGTGAGCCACCACCTCGCACCCAGCTGGGTGGTTATAATCAAGAAAACAGACAACAAATGTTGTCGAGGATGTGGAAAATTGCAACCTTGTGCATTGCTGTTGGGAACGTAAAATGGTACAGCTACTAAGGAAAAACAGTTTAGAGGTTCCTCCAAAATCTTAATGCAGAATTACCCCGTGATCCAGCAATTCCACTTCTGAATATACACCCCAAAGAATTGAAAGTAGGGACCTAAACCATATGTGTACAGCAATATTCATAGCAACATTATTCCCAACAGCCAAAAGGTGGAAACACTCCCCGTGTGCATTGATAAATGCGTAGTTACACAAAATGTGGTCCATCCATAAATGGATATTATTCAGCCATAAGAAGGAAGGAAATCCTGACAAATGCTGCAACATGGATAAACCTTGAGGACGTGAGGCTGAGTGAAAAAGAGTCACAAAAAGGACAAATGCTGTCTGATTCCACTCGTAGGAGGTCCCTAGAAGAGTCATATTCATAGAGACAGACAGTAGGGTAGTGGGGGCCAGGGGCTGGGGGAGCGGATGGGGAGATTTGTTTAATGGGGAACTGAATTTCAGTTTTGCAAGATGAGAAAAAAGGCTCTGGAGATGGATTGTGGTGATGGTTGTACAACACTGTGAATGTACCTAATGCCACTGAGCTATCCACTTAAAAATGGTTAAAATGGTCAATTTTACGTTATGTATATTTTACCATAGTAAAAATTTTGAAAACTCCCAATGGGCTCTCATCCCAGAAGGAAAGGTACAGGCTTTACCTGAGTCTCTGCCTGTGTGACCCGCCTGCCGCCAACTCTGTGACGTCACCCCCCCCCCCATGCTTCCCGTCACTTACCCACTCTGGTCACACCTGCCTGCGGGCTGCTGTGCTCAGACCCACTCCCACCACAGGGCCTCTGCTGCCCCGACACAGTGGCCCCAGAGAGCTCCTTGCATGACTCACTCGCTCACTGTGTTCAGGTCTTTGGGGAAACTCTCTTTAGCAGAGAGCCTTCCCGGACCTACAGTCCCGCCCACACCACTCTGTCTGTGTCCTGCTCTGTGTGCTTTTCACGGCTCTGATCTCTCTGCAGAGTTTTCCTTTGCTTCTGTTAATCGTCTGCCCTCCAGCTGGGATGCTAGGCCCTCGAAAGTAGGGACTGTGTGTGTTTGCTCACAGCTGAATCCTGGCACGTTGGTCCACCACGGTTGTTCAACACGTATCTGTTGAACAAATGAGTGAGTGAATGAAAGAAATGGACAAAAAATAAAGAAAACTTATAGAAAGTGGGCAAACTACAGTGATTGGTGATGCCCAGCAGAGGACAATCCAAGTAGATGATAAAATTATGAATCAATGTTCCAACTCACTGATGGATTTCTTTGGATTTGGTGGAATTAGAAATTCTACAGGGCTTCCCTGATGGCGCAGTGGTTGAGAGTCCGCCTGCTGATGCAGGGATCACGGGTTCGTGTCCCGGTCCGGGAAGATCCCACATGCCGCGGAGCGGCTGGGCCCGTGAGCCGTGGCCGCTGAGCCTGCGCGTCCGGAGCCTGTGCTCCGCAACGGGAGAGGCCACGGCAGTGAGAGGCCCGCATACCGCACAAAAAAAAAAAAAAAAGAAAAAAGAAATTCTACAAGCTAAGAAAAACAAAGATGGGAGTGAGATACTGCTTGACACCTGCTAAGTAGCCAGGCACTACGTAGTTACCCCACGTGCAGAGGGAGCTCGTGGGGAGAGGCGCCCTGGAGCCCAGGCACAACCATAATCTTCGCATAAGCTTCACCCCCACCCCACCTGTGAGGGGACATTCCTGCCAGACTCCCTGCAGTGTTGCACGTGACAACAGAGCCTTGAGCACTGCAGGTGGACATGGGGACAGACCAGGGGAATCAATATATAACGCTTGGTCCATACAAATCCTCTAATTCTATGTGATGGTTAAAAGCAATGAATTATACATAGGAGATTTTAAGATGCTCTATCTTAAAAATCTGTGTTGAATTTTTTAAAGTAAAAATGGAAATCTACAGCTCAGGAGATTTACTTTCTATTTGTATAAAGTTATATATGCACATAGTTTAAAGAGTCAAACTATTCTAGGAAACTTTCTGCAAAGGGCCAGATAGTAAATATTTTCACTACACAGTGTCTGTCGCAACTACTCAACTTTGCCTTTGTAGAGCGACAGCTGCCATTGACAATGTAAATCAATCCATTTACGTTACTTATGATGCTGGATATATTTATTTATCTTTATACTGCTTTGGGGGATGCTTTGCTTTTCTTTTTACACGCCTTCTACTGAACTGACTTAATTTTCTTCATTCCCCAACTGATTTGGGAGTATGTATGTTATTTCTTTTCTTTTGCGGTTACCATAAAATCTTTACAGGCTTGCTAAGCTTAAAGTTGGGGATGAATTAATTACTACCGCCACCTATGGAGGGACTGTAGAACACCTGTGTTCCAGTCTCTCCTCCTATATTTTATTTCTGTCTTGGGTTTTAATTTGACTTTGTTTTTTCCTTTAGAAGTCCTTTTAGCGAGGGTATGCTGGTGGTAAACTCATGCCTATCTGAGAATGTCTACGTTTTGCTCACACTTGGAAAAAATCTTTGACGTATAATCCACATAGCATAAAAATTCATCCACTTACAGTAAGTAATTCAATGTTTTTAGTAAATTTACAGAATCGTGCAACCATCACCGCAATCTAAGTTTAGAGCATTTTCATCCACCCTAAAGGAAACCCTGTATCCCTTAGCAGTCCTTCCCCTTCCTCCTCTCCCCTAGCCCCTGGCAGCCACTCATCTACCTTCTGTCCCTGTGGATTTCCTTATTCAGGACATTTCATAAAAATGGAAACACACAATACATGGTCTTTTGTATGTGGCTTCTTTCACATGCTGTGTTTTCAAGGTACATTCGTGTTGGAGCGTGTGTCAGTAATTCATGCCTTTTTATTGCTGAATGATATCCCATTGTATGGCTGGACCACCTTTTGTTTATTCACTCATCTTTGATGCTCACCACTTCTGGGTAGACCCATTAAGCACCACCCACACACCCCCCTCCCTCCCTGCTGCTTAGATTGGAGTCGACCTTCAGCTGACCTTGGGAGCTCTGGTTTGAAGATGGAGCCTGGGTCCTGGAATCCCTTCTCAGAGAAGAGGCACTGAGACTGTTAGATGCTCAATAAACAGACTTGTGTTTGGTTAAGCTGCTGAGACTGAGGGTTATCTGTTAAAGCCGCTGGTGTTTTAACTGATGTATATGTGAAGCGTGCAAGTTGGGGGAGAAGGAATAAACTGGGGTTTCATCCTTTGAGACCTGAAGCTAGCCAGACCTCGACTTTTCATTTTAATAAGATAATAAATCACACACTCCTTTTTTGTTATAAATGTTTGAATTGAGTTTTTCTTTATCACTTGGGAGCCAAAATACCTATACATGATGCAATCTGCAATAACCAATTAGAAAATAAAATTGGGAAAAGGCAACCAATGCTATAAGATACCTAGAGAAGAAAAGTAAACTAACAAGAAATGCACAAGACTTAACATTAAGAAAACCATAAACCTCTATTGACTTGCTAAAGATGACCCAGATAAAGGGAGAAAATAACGTTGATGCTCAAGGATGAGAAACAATATCTAGAATGTCAGCTCTCCCCCCCAACCCCGGGCCCCCCCGCCCCCGTTCACCTAGAAATTCAGTGCAACCCTAATCACATCCCAGTGAGATCTGAATGGAATTTGACGAGATGATTCAAGGTTCATTTGGAAGAGAATATACACAAAATACCAAGAAATGCCCCAACAAGCCCTTGGGGTGTCCAGAGCAGCCCCCTTTCACAGCAGCCAGCAGCACACCCAGGCCGCGGGCCCAGCTGCACCTGAGTCTCAGGTGCCCCTCAGGGAGCCACTTCCCAGCGCCCTAGGACGTGGTCCTGGCGGGTCGAGGGCGCCAGGATCCGGGGCACAGCATGTCAGGACAGGAGTGATACCTTTACGGTTCAGCGCTCTTTCTCTCTTCTGGATCTTCCTTTGGTGTTGGCTTGGATGAGGTTTATACCCACCCTCTCATGCAGGTGCGGGCATGTGCCCAAAGCCTGGCTGACCAGTCCCAGTGGGATGTCACCCAAGCCAGGCCAGTGAGGCTCAACTCCAGGATGCTGGCTGTTGGGTAGCAGCTCCTGTGAGGGAGCTACCCTCTTAGACAGAAGTCTGGAGCTGCTGGCAACTATCAAGCTTCCACAGTGGGGAACCTGCATGAGAACTAAGCCATTGCAGGAGAACCCCCAGGAGTGGGGAGGGGAGAAAGAGAGGGAGGGAGAGAGACAGAGAAAGAAAAAGAAAGGGAAAAGGAGAAAGAGATTCTGATTCCTCACGGCACGGCTTTAACCAACCAAGCCTGAATTCGATCACGGACTCATTGTTTGCAAAGCCAGTAAATTCCACTTTTCTTTAATCTAGTTTGTACTTAAAGATGATTCTTTAAAGCAGAAGAGGTCTGGGACCCAATCTCAGGGCTTCTGGGTAAATATATAAAAATAAATAAAACCCTTTTTCTCGTCAGTGTATTTGGGACAGAATTTTGCATTGGGATTTAGACTTGGATAATCTTTTCCAAATACCTGGCTTTAGAACACGTCTCCTCCCGGGGATGTATTAGCCACTCCCTCCCTCATTTTCTCAGTCACCAAAAAACCCCTTTCTACCAGGGGCTGAAGTCAGAAGGTCCCCTGCCATGCAGCTGGCAGGTTTTGTAAGGCTTTATTTTCCTAAGGAAGAGCCCTGTGCATCTGCCCGGAGCTGGTAGCCCTTGCTGTCTTGACATCATCACCGCCAGCACCGTGAACCCAGGCTGGCTCTCCGGCGATGAAGCCACCCAGCAGCAGAAGGCTTCCAGCGGCTCTCTATCCAGTCCCCACGTCTCAGCCACCAGAACAAGCCGCAGGCTGTGACTAAAGGAGCGGCCTCCCTTCCCTGGGTCTCTTTCTTGCCTCTGTTCACCCCGTCATCCAGCAAGCAGCTTGTAGTGGGTGCTGTGCTGAATGCTCAGGATAGAGACGAAAAGCATTGACTCTGCTCCCTAAACTCCCCAAATATCTAAGAGAGGCTTCCAGTGGAAGGGATGCTGGTGAGAGGCTCAGACAGAAGACTCCCACCTTCTGTTCCACGTGGCAGAAGAGAAATCCACACTGCAGATACATACAGAGGGCGTGTCTCACTGGAGGGGTGAAAAACCCACTCAGTGGAGTGGGAGCTAAGGCAAATTTAAAATAGAAATAGATCCTTCTGGAATTCCAGGAGAAGCAGGATCACCGGGCCTCAAGAAGGGCGAGGTCCACACACGTTCAGGAGCCGGGGTGGCAGAGGGTCTCCCGAGCCTTCTCTCTGGTCTCCCCCGACTAAGGCTTGCTGTTCAGAAAGGGGGCATCTGTCAGGTGCCTCGGCAGCCAGTGGTCAGCCTTCCCTGGGGCAGGTGTCCACCCAGCCAGGTGGCAGGAGGGGCCGACGCCCGGGGCTGTGGACACGGGCTTGTCTCTGTCCAGTGCAGGCCACCCCGCCCTCCCCCCGACACCACCATCCGTCTCTGACCCTGCCCTTCGCCGGTCAGGAGTCTTAGTGTGGTCAAGGTCCCCAGCCATTCTTCCCTTCCTGTTACAACCTCAAAGACCCTCACCAAGCCTGCACGGAGGCTGCTTTCTGAGTGGCCACACCAGGACAGAAAGTACACACAGGATTAAAGGCAGGTGTGGACAGAGCTCTGAACAGCCCAGGGCAGCTCTGGAAGCCCTCCCCTGGGAATCCCCAGCTCCACCTGCCCAGAGAGTCTGTTGAGTCCTTCCCGCTCCGGTGCTCTGAAGAACTCTTCCCAGCATAACTCCAGATGGCACTCCTGGAAACTTCTAGGCGGTCAGCAGGGCAGTGGGAGATTCTACGCCAGAGGAGTGTCCAGACAATGTCTCCTCTGAATGTAACAGGATGGCGTTAGGGGCCTCAGGCCTGAACTGGGGGTGACTGAGAAGGAAAGAGCTGTGTTCTCCGAGCTCAGAGGACCCCAGGCTTCTGGGCCACCGTAGGAGGGGGTGCTCAGGGACAGACTGATACCACCCTCCACCCCAGCCCCCCACCCCACCCACCGCCAAGCATGGGCAGCTGGGAAGCTGGTGGGCTTGTCCATCCAGGAGCTCCGTGTGCATCAGAAGAAGCCACATCCCCTCTCAGCACCATGGACAGGAGGCACCTCCCCTCCCTGAGGCTAGGAACCCTGGCACCCCAAACTCCCACGTGCTCCGAAAGGGCAGAGGGGCAGTTCATTCTCCACTTGGGTATTGCTCTGCCCCCACCTGCTGCTGTGCTCGGGGCTGTCGGGTACAGCCTGCCTTGGTACCCCAAGTGGGCAGATGGGGCAGCATGCCTGAACTCGGGGGCTCAGAGGATGGATGAGATGGGTGCTGAGGCTTCCTGAGGACCCTGAAGCAGGGGCAGGGGGGTACAGCCTGCGAATGAGGGGTGATGGAATGTGGAGTCTCACTAGGGCCTCCTTTCCCAGGAGAGATACCTGGATGGGAGCCTGGAGGTGGGGGTGGGGGTGGGGGAAGAATCCATGGAATTCACACTTGCCCACAGCCAGGCCAGCCACAGCAGCCACCCAGATCAGGGAAGAGATGGCTCCCCCACCCTGGACAGTCAGGTGAGGAGCCATCTCTTCTGCCTCCCACCTCCCCACCCACACTGAGCACCCAGCGCAGCAGAGGGTGGGGTACGAGAGAAACAGACTCTTTTTTGTGGTTTTTTTTTTTTTTT
>NW_006792775.1:2698378-2705617 GCF_000442215.2 Lipotes vexillifer
CACCGGCGGGCGGCCCCCCAACCACTGCGCCACCAGGGAAGCCCGAGAAACAGACTCTTTAACTCTCCTCACTCAGCTGCTTCCCTGGCAGAAGTCGGGGCTGAGGCAGCCGGAGGGGGACATAGAGGGAGAAAGACTTTGAATCAAATATTACATTCATCTGCCCATCCCTCCACCCACCCCTCCCTCCACCCACCTATTCATCCACCTACACATATCCATCCTTCCATCCATCCATCCATCCCTCCCTCCCTCCACCTACCCATTCATCCATCCATCCATCCATCCACATATCCATCCATCCATCCATCCACATATCCATCCATCCGTCCATCCATCCATCCCTCCCTCCACCTACCCATTCATCCATCTCTCCATCCATCTATCCATCCACATATCCATCCTTCCATCCATCCATCCCTCCATCCCTCCCTTCACCTACCCATTCATCCATCTCTCCACCCATCCACCCATCCATCCATCCACATACCCATCCATCATCCATTCCTCACTTGGCCAGAGCAGAAGTCAGGGCTAGGGCAGTGGGAGGAAAGCCCCTTGAGTCACATATGACATTAACATTTAACAACAAACAGGACCAAGTTGTCGAACAAATAATGAGACCGCCTCAGCCCTAATAAAAGCATAGCTTCCTGGATGCCAGTCCTGCCCTAAGGACCCTCCACGTGTTGCCTCCCCGCCGTCTGTGCTGTAATCATGGAAGGAGGAGCTTAGGTGCTACGATTGTCTCCACTTTAGAGAACATGAAGGGAGGCGCCCAAGGTCACACAGCTGAGGCTCAATGCCAGGCAGCTGACCAGCGTGGGTCTGTCTTTCTGCAGTAACCAGAAGTATCCAAAGGGTGTCAGGATCGGGGTGATCTAGCACTCAGGTAGCCTGCTGATGAAGAGGAAAGAGCAGGGGTAAGATGGGGTCTCACAGCACAGTCAGAAGTCATTACTGGGAAAACTATCTGTATTTATATCCCAGTGAATACAGAGTCCTCAGTGATGGGTTTCATATACATGTGCCTAGAAATCCAGCTTGCCTGTGTAGTGTAATTATCAGCATTCACCAAGTGATTTATATTAACTACTCGAGAGTGAGTTTCTCTTATTAAATACACGACAATTAGTGATCCTAACAGCCCATTATGACTTAATTGGATGCTGAAAATTGCTTTCTTAAAAGCCGATTGAGAGGGACTTCCCTGGCGGTCCAGGGGTTAAGACTTCGCCTTCCAATACAGTGGGTGCAGGTTCGATCCCTCGTCAGGGAGCTAAGATCCCACATACCTCGTGGCCAAAAAGCAAAACAGAAACAATACTGTACCAAATTCAATAAAGACTTTAAAAATGGTCCACGTCAAAAAAAAAAAAATCTTAAAAAAAGAAAAGCCAGTCGAGAGATAGGGGTAAATAACTGTAAACTCAGCCCCCAGATGACTTTCCTTCTGGAGAGTTGGTCTCCACCCTTGGCTGGATTTCCAATCCCAGTCCAAGGTATCACGTGCCATGGGCAGCTCAGACCCCATGAACAATCACACTCAGGACGTCAGCTTGACTTCAGTGCTCAGATGAGGGGACCCCTTGTGCTCCAGTCTGGGCAACAGCAGTGAGGGAGGATGGTAGGAAGGTTCCACTGGGGCCATCCTGTCACTCCCAGGGCTTCCTAACCAGTTGTAAGTTCAACTGCAGCACCTTCTTTAGCTCACGCAGGATGATGCTGCCGCTCTGGGCGCCCAGCCTGTATCCGTGCACTTAGTGCTGGATGCTCAGGAATATAGACGCCATATTATTTATTCTCTATTTTCATCCATCCATCCATCCCTCCATCCAACCATCCACTCCTTCAATGATCCATCCACCCACCACCTACCCATCCACCCATTCCTCGCTCATTCATTAAGTACTGAGATCAAATCTCATAAGTGCACACGTTTGCAGTAAAACACCTGTATTTGAAGTCGGGGTCAAGCAAGCTGTATGACCTTACGCAAGTTACCTAACTTTCTATCTATAGCACAGCTTCTTCGTCTGTAAAGTGGAGAAGATAAAATTGCGGTAGATTCAAAGAGTCGACACATACAAGGGGCTTAGAAAAGTGCCTTGTGGGTAATAAGTGCTCAATAAACGCTAAGTCTTGTTTCATTATCATCATTATTAAATATTCACCAAGAGTTACGGTAAGCCAGGTGCTGTGGTTTTAACGAGAGGTCCAGAAAAAGTTCTGGAGTTCAAAGAAGTTATTGGGGAAGGTTTCATGGAGCTGGTAGCATGCTTAGGAATTATGTAATACTCAAGTTTGTTCCGATTTCAGAAGAAAAAGAGCTTAACTTTGGAACCTGGTCATTAAACGTTCCCAGAGGAAGCTTTCTGCTACTTTGAAATATGGACAATATTGTGATTTCATTCTTATGTTTTATTTCTGTTCAAGTCACTACTAAAACTTGGTAATTTTTAAAGCAAATCATGACACTGTGTTAAACTAAAAAAATTCTCGATAAGAAGACTGGTTGAACATACTGTTATTCTTAAATACCGACATTTTATTTTATATAATTTTTTGCAGTACGCGGGCCTCTCACTGTTGTGGCCTCTCCCGTTGCGGAGCACAGGCTCTGGACGTGCAGGCTCAGCGGCCATGGCTCACGGGCCCAGCCGCTCCGCGGCATGTGGGATCTTCCCGGACCGGGGCACGAACCCTTGTCCCCTGCATCGGTGGGCAGACTCTCAACCACTGTGCCACCAGGGAAGCCCATTAAACACCAACATTTTAGTGAACAAAGCAACTCTCCGTTTCTGTATCTCCATAGTCAGACCCAGATGATCTTCAAGACATCTTCCAACTCTGGCTAAAGTCAGTGTCATGTAAGGCCTTCCAGCACCAAAGCTCACTGATTTATAGAAGATGCTGGAATCTGTGACTGTGTGTCCCTCGAGGAAAGGGCATAACTTAACAGGAAAATGGATAATTAAAAAATAAAAACTAAGCCAAGTAGTAGTTGAACTGAGTTGGCAAGTATTATTGAAGTCTTCGAGTTTGCTGTCTGCCTGCGCCCGGGTCGGACTGGCCGTCAGGCTCAGCAGTCGGTGGATGTGAACAGGAGGGGAGCGGAGTGCTGGTCTACTTGGAGAAAGACGCGGGCACGGGGCACAGCGGGTCATCACGGTCAGGGTGACCTTGCAACCTCAGGCTCATGGTGCCATTTTGCTGCACTCTAGGTGGGATGGAAGCCTGAACTTTAAGGAAAAAGTCTACACACTGCAGAGGAGAGACCACTGGCTTCTCCCCCTTTCACATAACCTCATCCTTTCCGAAGGAGGATGGAATGATGGGGAAAGAGACACTTGGCAGTCCTGGCTCCGCTGTGTGACCTGTGACCTCGGGCAGGTCACCTGACCCTTCTGAGCCTCCCTCTGCTCGACATCATCTTTTCTGACCATCTGCTTTGTCTCTGTCTCTGTCTATACGTCTACCTTATCTCTGTCTCTATGAGCAGAGCCGTTATAAGAATGAATATGAAATGGCAGGTACAGATGGTAAAGGTCTCTGCAAGCACAAGAGATTGGCATAAACCAGAGATTCTCTAACTGAAAGTATATCAGAATCATCTGGAGGTCTTTCTGATGGTGGCCATTCTGGCAGGTGTGTGGTGGTATCTCATTGTTGTTTTGATTTGCATCTCTGATGATTAGTGATGTTGAGCATCTTTTCATCTTTTCATGTTGGCCATCTGTATGTCTTCTTTGGGGAAATGTCTATTCAGGTCTTCTGGCTGTTTTTTAATCTTTTTTTTTTTTTTTTTTTTTTTTTTTTTTTTTGTATTGACTTGTATGAGCTGTTTGTATATTTTGGATATTAACCCCTTATCGGTCATATCATTTGCAAACATTTCCTCCCATTCAGTAGGCTGCCTTTTCATTTGTCGAAAGCTTCAAAGCTTTTGCTGTGCAAAAGCTTTTAACCTAAATTAGGTCCCATTTGTTTGTTTTTGCTTTTATTTCTTTTGCTTTAGGAGGTGGATCGAAAAAAATATTGCTCCGATTTATGTCAAAGAGTGTTCTGCATACGTTCTCTTCTAGGAGCTTTTTTATGGTTTCAGATCTTGCATTTAGGTCTTTAATCCATTTGGAGTTTATTTTTTTATATCAAAAATACCACAAATACAAATGTTGGTGAGGCTATGGAGGAAAGGGAACTCTAGAACACTGCTGGTGGGAACGTAAACTGGTGCAAAGATCCGGCAATTCCACTCCTGGGTATTTATCCGAAGAAAAGGAAAACAGTAATTTGAAGAGATACACGCACCCCAATATTCAGAGCAGAATTATTTACAATTGCCAAGATACGGAAGCAACCTAAGTAACCATCAACAGGTGAATGAATAAAGAAGTTATGGTATATATACATAAAGGAATATTACTCAGCCGTGAGAAAGAATGAAATCCTGCCATTCGCAACAATGTGGATGGACCTAGAGAGTATTATGCTTAGCGAAATAAGCCAGACAGGGAAAGACAGATACTGTATGTTATCACATGCATGTGGAATCTAAAAAATAAAACACGTGAATGTACATAACAGAACAGAAACAGACTCACAGATATAGAGAAAAAACTAGTGGTTACCAGTGAGGAGAGGGAAGCGGGGAGGGGCAAGATAGGGGTACGGTATTAAGAGATACAAACTATGTATAGAATAGACGAGCAGCAAGGATATTCTGTACAGCACAGGGAAACATAGCCATTATTTCGTAATAAAGTTAAATGGAGTATAATCTATAAAAATATTGAATCGCTATGTTGTACACCTGAAACGAATGTAATATTATAAACCAACTATACTGCAATACATAAAAAAAGAGAGCTTCTTAAAACACAGATTACTCCCCCTCCGCCATCCAGCATTTCTGAATCTGCAAGAATTCCACTTCTAAGTGAAGTTCCCAAGGCAACGGCTGCTGCTGCGGGGCCGGAGAGCACACTTTGGGAATCGCTGGGATGAATGTTTCTTGTCAGTCTCTAAGTTGGCTGTTATAGGTTATACTCCAAAAGGCAAACACCTCCTGTTCATCTCCACCACAAAGCAGGAAATATTTTGTAAAGATTTGGAGATTTTTTAAAGTGTGTTTGTGAATCATCATTATGCTATGAAAAAAGAAGACTTGTTATATTTATTTAACAGCTGAACTTGAAAAACTGACTCAGAGTACTTTTAAGGTGCTCAGAGACAGAGTAAAAAGTTCTAGAACTGCAGTCTAAAGCATGGCCCTGCCCCAAACTTGCCCAGATCAGAGGTCCCCTCAGTAGCTTGTCCCTTCCCTGCTGGGACCCCAGCAGAGAATCCTAGTCCCCGGCCAGCTGCAAGCCTTCGCAAGAGCCCCTTTGCCAAAGCCCTCTCTCTGCGCCCAAATTGTTATCACTGACACACTGTCCTCTCTTCCTCCTCCCGCCTCCCTCCTCCTGCGTAAGCTTAGAGCAAAGCTCACATCTGCCCCCATTGACATTGTATGCCACTTCTTCAGGAAGGCTGTCAGCAGGAGGCTGGGCGTCTAGGAGGGGGCGCTCTGTGGAAAGATGCATAAACAACCCGTTTCTCCAAAAACAAGCACAAAATGATAACCCTGATTCCACTCTCTTTAAAGCACGACCAAATTCAGAAATTCAGACCCAATGATCATACTCTTACTCTACCGCCTGCTTTGCCCTAAGGAAAGATTTCACTCTGATTCTGAACCTGTAATAACTATTGGAACTACTGCATCTTAAAGTGGTTTACTTGGGGTTCATCTGCTACAGTAGATGATAGGGAGCTGATATTGTCTGGGAAATAGTGAGAGAGAGAGAGAGAGAGAGAGAGAGAGAGGTATGCGGTGTGGGGGGGGAGAGGTATGCGGTGGTTGGGGAGAGAGGTATGTGGTGGGGGGGAGAGGTATGTTGTCGGTGGGGGGGGAGCAAGAAAGGACATCAGGACCACCCTCCATTCTAACCTTCCCTAGTGTCTTCCTGGCCTGCATTTCCCACAATCCCTTTCAGTGAGTGGTCCAGCTGTGATTTGGGTGTTACCCATGGATAAACTTCCGTCCAACTGAAAGTGCATGTAAGGCAAAGGCTCCACCACCGCTTGATGTTCCTGCAGGTGAGAGCACAGGTGTGTGGAATCCTATGATTCAGCTGCCCTGTACCATCCCATGATGAATTCCTTTCTACTTAAACTAGCTGGAGGGGATCCTGTTCTTTGCAAGAGTCCCCATACATACAACACGGGGGTGTATTTTCCGGGGAGAGGGTCCACCATTTTCCTCAACTTCTCAATGGGGCTATGACCCAAGGGAGGCTGGGAACATCCCCCATTTGTGGTCCACAGGACATTCTGCTGGGTCACAGCAGGTGTCCCAGAACATGGGCAGGGAATCAAATCTCTTTCAACTTCTGGTCTAAGGGAATGCTTCTAAAAAGCGCTACTAATTTGTATGCTGCCCACCTGGAGTTTCCGATCCTGGGTCTAATTAATACATTGCTCACCCGCAGCCATTTTCACTTTCAATTCAACAAATTCAATGACTTGTTTAATAAACATTCACTGAGTAAGACTTCACCAGACCCTTTGCTAGGAGCTGAGGAAATAGAGACATTTGCCATAATCCTTGGGAGACCTCCGCCACTGTATAAGGAAGAGAAACCCCAAAAAACAAACCCTTGCAATGTGGGGCCATTATGGCCACAAGACACACGCACCAGAGGGCGAGAGATCGCAGAGGAAGAGGGCAACAGACACCCACGTTTGTGAGCGCCTATCGTGGCCGACTGCAAAACTGGCCACAAATTCTCCCCCTCCCATCAGGGGGCGGAGTCTGTCTCTATCCCTTAATAGGTTGGTCATGTTGGGCCAATGAGACAATGGTGGGCAACGGCAAAGATGACGCAAGCAGGGGCTTGAAAAGCACGCGTGCCTTGGGCTCGCCCTTGGAAACGCTGCTCCCGCCACCTTGTAAGTGGTGGACCCACCGGGGATGCTGGGAGACGCAAGGCCCAGTGACCCCGTTCCTGCCGGCTGACTATCAGCCAATCAGCAGTCAACCGCCAAACTGTCTCCTCTTCAAAATGTGTACAAATGAATACTTCTCTTCATCTCGTGGGTGTTTGCTTTACAGTAAAATGTTTGAAATTGCTTTTACCAACTACATTCCCTAGCTCTTCCTCAAAAGAAGACTGGAGGCGGGCGGGGGGGGGGGGG
>NW_006792775.1:2705920-2707771 GCF_000442215.2 Lipotes vexillifer
GGGGAATGGACGTTCCGGAAAGCTGCACCCCATCATCCCGTGAGTCCTGACCCCCCGGCCCCTGCCGGTCCACCCAGATCAAGCGCCCAAAGGCAGCGTGTCTGAGTGGCCTGACTGGCACGCTGCAACTGACGTCAAACTTATGCTGATGGGATGGTTTTCAACCCCCAAATCAGGCAGAGGTGTTTGTATTGGTGCCGGCGTTGGAGGGGGGTTGGGACAGGCCATTCGGGATCACAGTGATGTTTTGGCTGAGAGTTTAGGGGGACAAGTGGATGGCCTGGAATATCGGGGTCACCGTATTTCTCCTCACTTCTCTCCTTGTCTCAGAACTGGAGCGGCATCCAGGAACAGACTGTTCAGACCCACCTTGTTGGGGAAAGAGAGGACAGTGGTAAATCTTTGAAGTCATGTTTCCGGAGTCCTGCGATGCCGCTGAGCGGCCCGGCATTTCCCTCCGCCTCCCCGCCCCCGCTTTGTTTAACTTTAAGTATCTTGCTGTTTTATTTGACTTCAGACTTAGAGACGAGTTTTTTGGATTTGACACCAGAAACAAGGGCAACAAAAGCAAAAATAAACAAGTGAGACTGTGTCACACTAAAAAGCTTCTGCACAGCAAAGGAAACCATCAATGAAATGAAAAGGCAACCTACCAAATGGGAGAGAGTATCTGCAAACAGTATATCTGATAAGGGCTTAATATCCAAAAAATATAAACATGACAACAGCAAAATACAGACAATCTTATTTAAAAAACAGGCAGAGGATTTGAATATTTTTCCAAAGACAGAGGCCACTCAGAGGCCTGTGTGCACTGCTCTTGTGAGCGCCAGCTGGTGCCCAGCAAAATCTTCCTTTGGGAAGGAGCTGATTGGGCGCAGAATGAGGGCACGGCCCTCTCCTTGAGAGGCAGATTCACAATCCAGGCAGATTTTATCAAGAGAATTCATTGCAGCCTGCCAGCTCGTTGCCTTCGCCGACACCTTCCACAGCTTTCTGCGAAACGGAAACGCCTCCATCCCTGGCACGGGGCAGGGGGCCTGCTGTGGCAGAGGGCGGCAGGGATGCAGGGTTCTAAGTTCTGAGATTCCACCTCCTCCCCTTGGGACCAAGACCAGGATGTAAACCAGTTCCCAGCGGCAAAACGAGGCAAGGAGGCTGGCCATCCAGTGTCCCTGTGAAGAGCCCCCCGCGTGTGCTGGGGACTCCACCACTGTCCCTCGCCGCTCCTGCCAGGCACGCACCCCACCTCTCTCCCGGGCCTGTCCATCAACTCGCCGTGGCCTCCTCTGCACGGATGTTTGTCGCTGGCTGAGTTTCCGCCCAGCTCAGCGAGGTCCCCGGCCCAGCAGCACGGGCTGGGGTCACTCAGGCTTGTGGAAGTGCAGATTCTCCACCCGCCCCGGCCCCGGCCCGGCCTCGGACTCCTGCGCAGGGGCCGGGCCAGCACCTAGCGGCACCTGGGTCTCTGCCCAAGTGGGGCCCAGGCTGGCGCCTGGTCCCTGTGGTTCGGAGCCGACTGGTGGGGGTTGCCCTGACACCAGGTTGTGGGTCTGGCCGTCCCGCTGCGCTTGGCGGAGCCGGGCAGGGTCGGTGGGCGGGCAGGGCCGTCTTCTCCCAGCCTGGGCTCGCGAGGCCAGACCTGGCCCCGGAGCAGGACGGCTCGTGTGAGTGCGTGTGTCCATGTGTCTGTGCGTTCAAGGAGGGAGTGGGGGGCTTCCCTGGTGGCACAGTGGTTGAGAGTCCGCCTGCCGATGCAGGGGACGCGGGTTCGTGCCCCGGTCCAGGAAGATCCCACGTGCCGCGGAGCGGCTGGGCCCGTGAGCCATGGCCGCTGAGCCTGCGCGTCCG
>NW_006792775.1:2707898-2715416 GCF_000442215.2 Lipotes vexillifer
AAAAAAAAAAAAAAAAAAAAAAAAAAAAAAAAAAAAAAAAAAAAAAAAAAAAAAAACCCAAAAAAAAAAAAAAAAAAAAAAAAAAAAAAAAGGAGAGAGTGGGCTCCACAAGCGCGTCCCTGGCACACACACCTCGAGGTCAGCACTGGGGCTGGGGGTGGGGAGATGGCTCCCTGGTCTCACCCACCCCAGCGAGAGCCCGTCACCCTAGGGAGGCCCTGTGGGGACTCCGTGTTCCCAGCGCACGGGGGGCGCTGGCCGCCCCAGCACGGCGCGGATGAACACTGGCCGGGCAGGTGTCAGGAGCCTGTGGCCTCAGTGAGCATCAGTCCTGGTCACCGTTGGTGGGGTGTGGTCACCTTTCAGCAGGCAAACTGAGGCCCATCAAGCACCAGGCACGTGCTCGGCCAGAGCTGGAGAGAGATGCTGCCGCCTGTGAGCTGGGGCCCCTGGGGAGTGAGGGAAGCAGGGCCAGAGCTGGATGGAGCCCCCTCCTGCCCCTGAGGCCCAGATCCCACCCGATGCTGCCTGGTGTGGTGATGGCGCCCCATCCGCCGTCTCTGGTCCTCCCGGCCCCCGTTCCCTTTGCTTGCCCGGAGTTCTACACCCAACGCTTTCATCAAGGTCTGGGCGCTCGAATCACTTCCGGACCCCTTCTGTTTCCTGTGAGGACCCCGATCCACACAGCGAGCGCATCTGGCCAGGTTTCCATTTCAGAACAACTTTCTCAGCAGGGGCCTTTTGGTGGAGGATGGATTGGGGCCGAGGCCAAGGGCCGCAGTGAGCCAGCAGGGGTGCCTGTCCTGGGTGGTGGGGCCCGAGAATACAGGAAGCACACCAAGCAGCAAGCTCAGCCAGCGCTGCTCCCACATGTTCCTGTAGCTTTGGAATCTTTCCCTGAAACACGGAGAGGCGCTGCTTGTTTCACTGAACCTGTGACCTGATGCATTCTCTGGCAGGAAACTCCAAGACAGACAGGGACCCTTGGGAGGGATCAGGACCCCACAGCAAGGGGTCTTCCTGCTTTGCCCGGCCCTGCTGTTACCCAGCCGTGTGACAGGTCCCACCACTGCCCCCAGGAAGGCTGCCCTGGCCTTGGCGGGCCAGTTGACGAGGGTGGAGGGCAAGGACCTCAGGCACCGTGGGCGGGAGGTCTCGCCCCAGCCCAGGAAGGCGACGTGGGAACAGTTTCAAGCTGTCCAAGTGCCGAGGCCTGGACCACACCGGTGCCTGTGTTAATGACCTGGGTTCTTGGCCTCCTTAATCAATAGAAATTGATCAGAGGCCAGACGAGAAATTCAGGCAAGGCTTTACTGGGGCCCCCGCTGCAGCAGGGGGGAGTGATAACAAGTAGGAGGTTCCCTCGCTCACTTCCCGAGGTGGGGCAGCTGGTTCCCTCTATGGGGGGCGGGTAGGGGTGTGTCCTGGGGTCGGGCTGGAGGGGTGACGTAGGGGGTTCACCCACCCCTTTGGTGGTGGTGTGTGCAGGGGCTATGTGCAGTACCCCGCTTTTGCTCCCGACACCCTGCTTTTGCTCCCAGCTCTTGAAGTGGCAGTTGGGTTTTGGTCTTTTGTATCTTCTTGTCCATAATTTGCCCCAACTGCACAAGCACGCAGTTATTTTAAGTCCCTATAGATTCTGTGTATTTTGTTGCTCAAGGAGATGTTTGTCCAGGTGCCAGCGCTGCAGCACAGCAGCAAAGCGTCCCAGGTCCCAGGTCCCAGCCTGTCTCAACTGGAGTGCAGATCTCACTGAGCCGTCAGGTACATTCCACGTAGAGCCTCAGCTGGAGTTCGAAGAGTCAGGAAACCCTCAGTGGGGAAGCCGAGACATTGAAACCAGCCACCCTGCACTTGAACTGTGGCTTCACGTGCTGGCAGCCAGGTGACAGGCATCCCAGCCCCCTGGGGCTCAGTTCTCCCATCTGCAGGTTGAGGACAACGTCAGCCCCCGGGGGCCTTACGATCCAGCCTGTGAGATTCCCAGCTGGGCATGGGGTCTGGGGGACCCCCATGTGTGCCACCCCTCTGTCTTCCCTGTGGGGCGGCAGCGTTCCCCGGACCCATGAGTGACCACAGACACAGAGGCCAGCCCCTGCAAAGACTCCGGTGCAGGCCATGTGTGATGACAATCGAAAAACTTAACTTTTCTACCGACTGCACCTGTTGTGTGAACATCAGAGGGCCAGGGCTGGTGAAGAGACGCACCTTCCTGCTTTGTGTTGGAGCCGAGACTACCGATGACACTCCCAGGGCAGCCAGCAGGGGCACAGGGAATGCAAGAGACAGAACACAGAGGGACTTGCTGTCACCAGGGCTTTAAAACACCAACATTGCCGTCACCATCTCAAAGCAAACGGTGCTCTGCTCCCCCTGGGCAATCGGCTAGGTCTGGCCTCATGACAGTGGCCCCCTTGGTCCCCTTCTGCGTGGATTCCCAGCTGGTAAGGACCCAAGCCCCATTCAGCTGGGGCGGGTCAAGGGCACAGGAGTCAGCAGAGTGAACGCAGCTCCTTTAATGTGTGATGGCCAGTGAGTGAGTGAATCCAGTGACCAGAGCATCTTTTGGCTAGAAGACAGGGCCGGAGGGAGGCGAGGCTGGGCAGGTGTCCACTGTGCCAGTTAGACAGTTGCCTTTCCTCAGGACACTGCATGGCCACCTGCAGGAAAAATGTCATGAGCGATGCACAGAGCTGTGGGGATGGTGGTGCCTTTGTGCGGGAAGGATGCTGCAAGGTTGTCTGTCTCCAGGCGCCCCTTCCTCCTTGGGCCGTTCTCACATTACCAGTCTTGCTTTTTTCGGAGAAAAAAGGCGGGAAGTCTGGCACAGGGTGGGGGCAGGGCTCAGAGGAAGGACTGGCCATCTGCGTCCAGCTGGGTTGACCAGGGCCTGCCAGATGTGAGGCAGCTGCCTGACTGGCCTCCAGCTGGGCCTCAGCTCAGGACATCAGAAAAAAGCTTCCCTGCTGGCTCCTGGGGCTGACTGCCTGGCCAGCCTCTCTGGGCTCCAATCAGCAGAGCCAGGTCCTGAGATGGGCTCTCCCGGCCCCCCTGTGGCCTGGCTGGGACAGTGTCCTTACGCAGGGCTCTGGGCCTCCCAGCATCGGAGGGCTTGAGCCAGAGGAATCCTGAGGACACAGGAGGAAGCAGAGGCTCAGGAGAGGTGGGTGGGCGCCCGGGTGGGTGGACAGAGAGAGACATTGGCTCAGAGCCACCCCCAGAGGCATGGCAGGGCCTGGGACTTAGCTGCTGGACCTGCATCCTCACTGGTGACCCAGGGCCAATGGGATGGCCCTGTTGAGAATGATGGCCACGTATGAAATGTGTGACACGGTGGCACTCGGTGACTCACAGTTGTCACAGGAGGGGCCCAGGGACTTGGTGACAGCACTGGCTTTCTCCCAACCGAGGCCCCCCAGGCTCAGGCAGCTGATCCAGGGGAGCCCGGAATCCCCGGCCACCGGGGCTCAGGTGAGGCGCCTGTCCACTCAGGCCCAAGCCAGAACAGAAGGTGACACTTCCTGAGGGCCTGCTCGTGCCAGGAAAAGCGCCAGTGCTTTCCAGACACCCCATGAGGATCCAGGGTCCCCCAAATCACTCAAGCACTAAGGACATGGGGACAGATGTCCAGGTCCCTCCTCCTGGGCCAGCAGCCACCAGCAGCTCAGAGCTGGAGGGCGCTTGGTGTTTCTGAACAGCAACTCGAGGTCGGGGAACCCACAGGGACTCCGTGAGCGAGGCTGGTGTCCAGCTGCTCTGCTGCTCGGGGAAGAGCCTCACATCCACCTGGAAAAGCTGAGGAATTTCCAGGTGGCTTGATGGCTTCCGTGGGGGCTCTGAGGGGACCCGTAGGCCGCGGACTGGTTTTTGTCCTGAAAGAGAAATGTTTTCATTATGGAAAGGGGCGCACACACACACCCCTCCACTGTCCCCTCCCATGGAGCCACTGGGCTGGCTTTAAGCAAAGCTCAACTGAGGACCATCTCAGCCCCGCAACCCTAGACCCTGAGCCCATGGGTCCCCAGCGGCCCCGTATGCCCCATACGGCTTAGGAAGCACCTTCAGGTGGCCCCTCCAGGCAGGTGGTAGAGGGACGGGTGTTGGGGATGAACAGGTGTGGAAATCAAGGCAGAGGGGTGGTCTCTTTGCAAGCTCACCCAGCAGGTCTGTGGTCGAGGGGTGCCCATGAGGATCCTGGTCCAAGTCTGTCCTCAGATTGGGTTTCCACCCCTCCGTGCTCCAGGCTGAGCTTGGATTCCCCTAAAGGAACCCTGCATGAAGCACACGGCTAAGCTCCCTGAGCTCGCATCCCTGGGAAGCCCCGGAGCCGGTGTTTATTTCTCCTTCATTCAAGTCACCATCCTCCATGAGTCAAGAGGTCAGGACGTGGCTGTCTGTCCCCCTGAACAGGTGGCCTCACTTTCTGCTCTGTGACCCTCTTGCCCAAACCAATGTAGAGATACCTGTGATGGAGGGATAGGTTGAATGAATAGATGGATTAGATAGCTAGCTAGAGAGATAGATGGACAGACAGATAGATAGGATGGATTAAGTAGAAAGGTAGAAAGGTAGTTAGATATAGATAGATAGATTATGGAGAGAATGGATGGATTGATGGATCGATGGATCGATGGATATTGGAGTAGATAGATTATTGATAGAAAAGTAGATAGGTAGATAGATGACAGATAGATTATGGAGAGAGAGATTAGTTGTATGGACAGATGGATGGATGGATGGATGGATGGATATTGGAGTAGATAGATAGAAAGGCAGATAAGTAGATAGATCGATCGTCAGGCAGACCTGCAGTCGTACACCGTGAAGACCATCCCAGCCCCCTTGGTGCAGGCTTCCCCTCCCACCCTGGGCCCAGGGCCCCTCCTCCTGCCTTTTCTGCAGACTTGGGATCTTTTCATCACGTTTCCCTCGTGCGAGGCTTCTCTGTGTGGATGTGATGATGAGGCCCGTGGTGGAAACTAATACCGTGGTAATTATACTCACTAATGACACCCTTCATCAAGGCCAGGCTGAGAGCTCACGATAAGCAGAGCTAACCAGTAAGTCCTCCTGCCACGAAGTCTCTGCAGCTGCAGCCCAGCCTGGACTCCAGGCTGACCAGGGCCAGGGGTGGAGACAGTCATCTCCAGACTGCACCGAGTCCTCAGGTCCTGGCTCTACCGCTGATCAGCTGTGTGACCTGGGGCCAGCCGCTCAATCTCTCTGAACCTCAGTCTTCCCAGCACCTGCTGTGCCTTTTCAGCGTGCTGTCAGGAACAAAAGAGAACAAATGCTTTGTAAATTATACTGTGTTTGGCAAATTAAGAGATATTGGTTATGATTACTCTGCTGCCATTTTCAGTGATTGTCCCAAGACCAGTTACAAGAACAGTGACAGTGATGATGATAATGATGCCGATGGTGGTGGTGACAATGACAACATAACAACAATCGTGTTATTTCCAGATTTTAGGTCGCACCCTATTGGGGAGGTTCTCAGCCCAGTGCTTGCCGTTCATTATTTCATTTTATCCCCATGGGGAGTTAGAGACATTATCCCGTAAAACAGGTGGGAAAGGCAGACCTCCAGGAGGTGAGTCTGTGAATGACTGCTGGTCTCCAGGCCCTGCCTCTAGTCTGGGGACAGTCTGGTTCTCCTGAGTTGGCCCCTCATTCTGATCCCCAAAGGCCAGTGGGTTCCAGGAGAGAATCCGTGTCTTCCCATCCCCCGCCTTAGGATCTGCCTTTGAGAGGGAAGCAGAAACCACTGGCCTGAGATGTCCAAGGCCCAGCTGGATCTGGATCCTCCTTTATGGACCCCATTCAGTCAGGCCACCTCTCACGACCCTGGGAGACTCCCAGCCTGGCGGGTCCATCGTGACTGGTGTTTCCTCTCTTCCAAAGTGGAGGAAGGTGAGGCGCTGAGCGAGGTCACCATGATTAATTGGTGAGCCCAGCTCGGCTCAGAACTGGAGAGGAAATGGGTCACTCTGCACATGTCACCAGCCAAGGGGAAAAATTTCTGGGAGGAGTCAGGAAGCAGGTGACTTTGAGGGAGAGTCGACCTAAAACCACAGGAGGGTGGCGGATGGCAGGTGACACCGGCAGGCATGATTACGGCTGGCATCAAAGTCTCTGCTTACTCTGTCCACAGGCACCCACACCTTCAGTAAGACTTGGTTTAGTCTCTAAATAAGTCTGTAGATTCAAGATATACAGAGATTCACATATATATGTTCAAAAGAAGTTTGAGATAAATGCTTGTGTGAGACCTTTGAGCAGTTGCCGAGGTGACGTGGAAGAGTAGAGAGAGCTTTGGGTTTGCTCCTTGAAAGAGATATAAACCCAACCAAACCAGGCCAAAGTAAAAAAAGGGATTTTTTTTGGTCTTGTGTAACTGAAAGGTCCAGACATCAATCTTGGGTATTAGTTTAGTTAGATTTGCTGTGTAAGAAAACATCCCCAAACTTAACAACCACCAGTATGTTTGCTCATGAGGCTGGAGTCCACTGGACAGTGTGCCCTTAGCTGAGGCCATTAGACTGGAGACCAGTGGTCCAGGATGTCCTGAGTCACATGGTGGCCAGTTGGCTCTGGCTGTCAGTTGCTGTTGGAGGTCAGTGAGATGATGGGGGCAACTGGGCTGTGTGTCTCTCACCCTCCGGCAGGCTAGCCCAACAGCAGTAGAGAGGGCAGCCCTACACACAACCACTTTCCCAGTCTCTGCTTGGGTCACATTTGCTACTGTTGCGTTGGCTGAGGCAAGTCACGTGACCCAGCCCAGAATCACATGGGTGGAGGAAGAGACTTGACCCCTTGACTCGAGGGGACACTAAAGTCACAATGCAAAGAGGCGTCTTACAGTGATGGGAAGGATGTATGGCCAGTTTTGCAATCTACCATATTGGGCTTCAGGCTAGGCTGGATCCAGGGACTCAAGCAGCATCTCTGCTTCTTCCTTGTCAGGTGCACTCTCAGTCTGGCTCTCCCGGTGGCATAGCAAGCTGGCCACCAGCAGCTCTGGGACTCTGGCTTCCCAGCTCAGGTCCATTAGGATGAAAGACTCTCTCCCAAAGTTCTAAGTCCTGGAATTGCCTCTCCCTGGCTCTGATTGGGTCACGTCTCTGAGCAGACTCTATGTGTTAGAGGAATGTGATGCTCTCTGATGGCCTCTTTCAGGGACCGGAAAGGAAATGAGGTCTGCCGTGCCACGTGGACAGGGGAGGAGAGAGGAGTGGCTGACCAAGAAAAACAGGTGCCAAGACCAGAAGCCAGAGGATGCTCAGACGGTGGACGGTGACTGAAACTAACATCTGTGGAGTGTCAGACGGCCAGTGAAGTGTCTGTTTATGTATTTTGCCCATTTTTATTTGGGTTGTTTGTCTTTTTGTTTTGAGTTATTTATACAGGCTGGATACAAGTCCATTGTCAGACATATATTTTGTGAAATTTATTTTGTCTGTGGCTTTCCTTTCATTTTCTTAATGGCGCTTTTTTTTTTTTTTTTTTTTTTTTGGG
>NW_006792775.1:2715853-2722750 GCF_000442215.2 Lipotes vexillifer
GCTCCGCGGCACGTGGGATCTTCCCGGACCGGGGCACGAACCCGCGTCCCCTGCATCGGCAGGCGGACTCTCAACCATTGCGCCACCAAGGAAGCCCTTAATGGCGTTTTTGATTTTGGTAAAGTCTAATAATTTAACTTTTTTGATGTTACCGCTTTCTATGTCCTGTCCAAAAAGTGTTTTGCCTATCTCAAAGTCACAAAGATATTCTCCTGTGTTTCTTCCAGAAGATTTTATGGGTTTTGATTATATATTTAGATCTATGATCTGCCTTGAATTAATTTTAGTATAATATGAGGTAAAAGAGGGGTTTCATTTCTTCCAGGTGTATACCCAGTTATCCCAGCACATCCAAACGACCTTCTGTGGCCTCGGTGGAATTAGAACTCAAAGAACTGGAAGACAACTAGAAAAACCAAAGTAACACATTTCTAAAAAACCCACACGTCAAAGAAGAAACGACAAGGGAAATTAGAGGAGAGAGACAGCCCTCGTCGCCAGGCCAAAGCTGGGACTCAGCGCCTCTGGTCTCCATCGCTCTGTCCACACAAACCCTCCCAGAGCCTCCTTGACAAAGAGGTAAGCGATGTGCCTTCCAGAAACCACAGCAAGTTTCCAAGAAGTGGTGCTGCCGTGGAGTGGTTGGTATTTCAGAAAAGCACCTGCAGTTGAGGTTCATTTTCTCTTAAGTCCTCTAATTTTTAAAATTCCAATCATTCGTCGCACTTCCATTCAATAAACACAAGTGGAGAGCTTTCCTCAGGCACCGGAAAAACATGAGTCCTTGTTCACAGGGAGCTTCCAAGTGAGGGACACAGACAGAAATAAATCGCCGGGTAAATGAAATAATTGCAAACGTGCTGCATTCTATAAAGGAAACACAGACCTCCTTGCCGGGGAGCAAGGGAAGCTGGAGCTGGCCAATGTGCCCCTTGGCTTTTGACTGATCCTGTAAAAATACTGGCTCCTCTCTGCCTAATATTTCAGGGGACTTTCTGTCTCTCCACGGAAAGTGAGAAGCCCTAGAGGGCAAAGAGTGTTTCCAAACCTGCACCGGGGCGACAGCCCTCTCCCTCTCAAGCCCAGGGCTGGTCAGGACCCCCCTCAGGGCCTCCTGTCCATCCTATTTCTGCTTTAGATGATAAGCCCATTGCACAGGGCCTGGTTCTGGGGAGATGCTCACTCATTGATAAATGTCACTGAATCCAATCCCCATCCTTGGGCCCGGGTCACTTAGGGGCAGAGTGGGAGACAGTGCAGAACAGACCACTGCAGGGAGCAGGGAGTCGGGGCTTGGACGGGGCGTCCCTGAACTGGAGTAAACTTTGTCCTTGACCCCTTCAGCCTCCAGCATAGCCAGGGCCTCCAGGACCGGAAGGGAATTTAGGGACCATTCGATCTAAGCACTCAGCCAAAATTTGGGAGACCCCTTCATCACAGCCCCAAGTGGCCATCCAAGCGCCCCTTGATTACTTCTGTCAATAGACGACTCTCTGATCCCCAAGGCAGCCATACCATCTTGGAAGATGGCTGGGAGCCTAAAGTGAAGGAAACAAGGTATTCCAGGGTGGGGTAGACTCTTTATTATACGGTCAATGCTAGGAAAAAAGTACTTTATATTTTTCCGAAAATTTATCAGAAAGTTCCGCATTTTCTGTGTCATTCAACGGATGACTCGAAAAAGCCAACCAGAGTCCTTTTTCTAAGATCCCGGGATGAACCTCTACACTGAGTCTGGCCCCATGGATCTGGTGAATTCTGGGCCCCTTGCACGGATTTGGGCAAAGTGTTGCATTGAGTTGAAAGTCGAGGCAGTTGCCACCTCAGACCCAAGGGTCCAGGTGAACGATCTGGGCCAGTCAGCTCCCACACCACCTATTTTGAGAAACGGGGCCAACAAAAATAGAAAAGCCCTAATTCCACTGCCTGAAACTTTCATCTAGAGAGCTGGTAATAAGCAAAGACAATAAGTCCCAATCCTGTGACATTTTCACAATGGAATCTTTTTTTAAGTACTTTGAAATCTTTGAGAAAAAAATTGGCTAAGTTGTCTTTAAAGACAGAACAGATGTTGCCAGCAGCTTTGGGGCAGAATAATCTGGCAAAGGCATGAAGGAGGGCCATGTTCACATTTCCACAGCGAGGCTGGCATTTATCGGTCCGAGGGAGCCTTATGCCCTGGTTTGACATGGCAGCCTATAAACCTGTTAGCAGGAAAGAGAGGTTGTTTGGGAAAATTCTGGTAGAAACAACTGAAATCAAATGTTTCTACTAGTGCCTGGTCAATAGTTCCCCAAACCCAGTAGAATGTCCTTCTTAAGACAAGCAATAAATATATTTAAAAAAAAATTAGAAGGTTTACAAGCTCTAGAATTCAGGGTGTTTTAGTGATTGTTTTTTTCTCATTCCAGACATTTCCTGGGAGACTTAGTTTTGGCCGGGCTGAAATGTACACAGAGTTAACACTGAATGAAAGATGTTTGTGAGAATAAGGGGCAACCTTTTTCTTTTTTTCTGATTTCTAAGAGCGCCGTCTGGGTGGAGATCGGTTCTGAAGACCCCTCACCATGACACTAGAAGGATATCAATCAGTACTTATGAAATATTTACAGAATACGGGCTTTGGGCAAAGAATTGCAGTAGATGCTATCTGGGTTTTCGGCAGCTCACATTCCGGGAGGGGGAAAGATTGTAGGCAGGTACAGCAAGCAGTGTGCAGTGGTGGGAGGCGGCAGCTCCAAAGAAAGCTGGTCCGGAAGCAGAAGAGAGGCAGAGGCTGACCTCCACAGGGAGGGGGCTTAGGATTTCTGTGGCAGGGATGGGATGGAGGGGCCATTCAGGCAGGGGCACAGCAGGGGAGGAGGACAGACGGGAAGGTGAGTTGAGGCAGCAGTCATAGGAAGCGTGCCATTCCCTGGAGTTACTCAGAGATGCTTATTTGTGCCAGAGATGAGCTTGACCTATGGATTAAAAATATTGCAAAGGTGAGAGAATACGGCAGGGGTGAGGCAATGTACTGAAAGTAGTGCCTCTAGGGTCTGCAGACTGAATGGGGACCCCTCTCCCCACCAGACCTCCATCTCTGCCCACAGGCCTAGTTCTCAGGCTTAAAGAGCAAAAATCCAGATTAAGTCGAATGGCTGGAGGGAACCAGAAGAAAGGCTGTAGGAGAAATGGAGCTAAGGGTAACTTGATGGGCTGGAGGCCAGGGGAAAATTGTGTGGAGAGGCTGCTGGAGTGTGGGAAGACTTAGCCATGCGTAGATATGATAAAACAAAACAAAAAACACTAAGCAACTTAGGGAAATAGAGGCAAATATTAACTCCAGGAAAAACAAAAATTGTATAAGAAAAAAGAAAATTTAGTCATACTTGACTCAGAAGCAAATAATATTTACCTAGTTGCCATAATGCAAATCCTGAACAGTGATTTGTGCAAAATTTGGCATGCGACTACTTTGAGAGACGACGAGAGGAACTGATAACTTAAAGAGACGTAAGTACTTACCGTTCTGTAGATATTGCCTAAAGCTGATGAATCAAGAGATTGCAATGAAAGTAATATTTGTTTAAAAGTCTAGATGATGTAAATACCTACTTACCTAAAAGAGTAGAAAGTCAATGCCTCTGAGGAGTTGGAGTGGGAGTGGGGACAGTTGTTTATCTTTCTACGCCCTTTAGCACTATTTGACATATGCGTATTCTTAGACGTATTTATGTACACACACACACACACACACATGCATGCGTGTATGTCCTACTTTGAGTTACAAAAAGATAAAAAGGAGCCCTTGCCTTCTACGAAGGGAGTGTGGTGAAGGGTAAGAGAGTAGGAAAAGGAGAGAAGATGCTCGCAAGGGCCTCTCTGGAAAGCCCCAATCTTCTCATCATCGGCAGAACTTGCCATTTTACATCCTCATTTTGCCTTTAAACTTTCCAAAACCATTAAGGAAACCATGAAGCCCCTGGGGCAGGCACCCATGAGACCCAGGAGCCGCTGGAGATTCGGGCTCACATTTTTGTTTGCGTGTTGCCTTCTTAGCTGGAAAGCCAGAGTCCTGCCCCTTTGCCCCCCAACACACCTGCTGTCAGGAGCTGCCACCAGGGGCTGCTGGGCCCCGTCAAAGCAGGTGAGGGGATGCACTTGATCATCTTTCTGAGAGCACGCAGCCTGCCTGGGTAGCCCCACAGTCCCCCTGTTCGTGGCTGGGGGAGACTGTTGATGTCTCCAGAGGGCTGGGCACCGCTGGGGCTCATTGTGGCAGGGACAGGGGACCCCGAGCCCCAGGTGTATTGGGGGTTCGACAGGGAAACTGGAACCCTGTCTTTGCTCAAACACAGGTGTAGAGGTGGAGTGCCCACTGCAGACATTTTACAGGGGAGCACAGCCCTTGGCCAATGCTGCCCATCCTTTTATAACAAAACAGCACTGTTATTTCCCAGCTGCTTCCAGTTCCACTTCTCCGGAAAATCCAAGCCTACTCCAGGTTCAAAGGCAGCACCATCAGACTCGCGGCTCCCTTGGGAGGTCGTGATGGGACGAGAGCTGGGGTTTTGCAGCCACCCAGACATGGGCGATTCCCAACTCCGGATCGTAGCAAAGCCCCAGGGCCCCGGTTTCCTCTGCGAAGAGAGAAGAAAATACAGCTACCGAGGTTTTGGTTGCGAGGAGGCTTAAAAGCAAGGGACTCTGCAAAGCACGAGCACCGAGATCACAGGCCTCCAGAGAAGCCCCTCCCCCTGGCAGCCCTACCAGCCATGCCATCCTTAGCGGCTGCCTTTTTACTCTCTCTTCCTCTCACAGTTTCTCTTGGCCTTTTTTTTTTTTTTCCCTCTAAGATAATCCTCGATATGACGGTGAATTTTCAGAGGTAAATGCACAGACGAAAGCACACATTTCCAAAACACCATGTCTCACGTGGGGGGAAGCACGACGGCAGATTTTCTAACACGTTTCTCTCTTGGCAGGAGATGGCAGAAGAAGAGCACTGCAGCTACAAGAGCAGAGACTCTGGGGCCCCAAGATTGCAGGGCACAACTCCAGCTGTAAGCCCTGGAGCTCCAGAGAGAGGCAGGCAGGGCGGGAGTGGGCAGAGCAGGAAGGGGACCTGGACCTGGGAGGTGGAGGCAGGGGGATGGGAGAGGTGCTACCCTGGCCCGGAGCCTAGAGAGCTGTGGCAGCCTTTCAGTGTGGACCCCAGTCCCCAGTGGCCGCGAGATGCCTGCTTGGGGACTAGGCTGGTAGTCACGCTATTTGCCTCGTCTGGAATTCGTTCTCCTTTGATGATTAGGGCTTTTGTTTCGGTGCTGAGCTCTTTCTCACGGGACAGGTGGTGTATGACTGGTTGGATCTGTTTTCCAAGGGAAGCAGCAGGACCCCGGAGACGGCCTTGGGGGCAGTGATAAGAACCGCCCAGAAGAGCTGTTCCTTCCAGCCCTTCTCTGCTCCGGGTCAGAGGATTCTGTGATCAACTCCCCAGAGGGGTCTAATGTCGCTGACTCTACTGTCTGCACCTCCCCCGCTGCAGCTGCCTTTCTTCCCACCAGTGCACCAAAACTTCCCTTGTCAATGTCACCAACCTCTGCATCTGGGTAAATCCAGGGGCCAGTTCTCATCTCACCTTCTCTCCAGTACCTGACACGCTGATCACTCCTGCTGGAAACGCTTTGTTCATGTGGCTTCTAAGACGCCATGGTCTCCTGTGTTGGGAAAAATAGGGAAATACTTTAAAATGGGCAAAAAACAACAACAAAAACTCCCCACAACTTTCCTGAGTGTCCTGTCTACCGCACCTGTTGGGTTTTCCCCTACCTTTCACGGAGCTATTTTATACGTTGCGTGAAACTGTTGTGGACCCCCTTGCTCGGAAATGCAAATTCATTGCGGCTGCTGGAATGCAATTGCTTTTTGTCCTGTGAACAGAACTGTCAGGAATATATGTAAATTTATTTCTGGATTCCTTGAGTCCTCTGTAATGCCCTTTGAATTCTCCTCGGAGCTGGTTGTAACATCTGATTGGTTTCCTCGTTAATTAGTGAGTCCGACAAAATCTCAGGTGTTCATTTTATATTCATGTGAGCGTCATGATTTTGCCTTTTGTCTATTCTTTGCTCCTACCTTCCTGGCCATTCCTTCACCTTCTTTGCTGACCCCTCCTCTTCCCAGCTTTACCCGAGGCCCTTGTCTTTTCCTTAGATCTCTGTGCTTATCTATCTACCAGCCTCCCCAGGTGATGCCGTCCAGCCACTGGCTTAACGACCAGAGATGGTAGAGGTCCTCAGATATCTCCCTCCAGTCCCACCCTCTACCATGGGCCCCAGACCGGCAAGCCCAGTGTCCCCCACACGGCCGTTTGGCCATCTAGCAGAGGCTCCATCAAACAGGCCACCACTGACTCTTGTTAGTCTCCCACGTCCATCACCCCCAGCCCCACCTACCCGCTGACTCTCAGCCAGAGGGGTCTCTGTGGCCCCACCCACCTCTCCAGCCTTCCTGCCTCAGTCTCCCCATCGCTCACTGCCCTTCCTACCTCAGGCCTTTGCACTGGTCCCTCCTTCCGCTGGGCACGCCCTTCCCTGCAATGTCTGCGTGGCGAGTTTCTCGCTTTCTTCAGGTGTCAGCTCAAATGTCACGGGCTCCCAGGATTTTCTGCACCTTCCTTTGAAAACAGCATCTCCTATCACTTTGTGGCCCTTTCCCTGATTAGCTTTTCTTCAGAGCATCTGGCACATATCACATTACTTGACATCTTCACGTACTTTTTTGTTGCCATCTTGTCCATTAGAATGTGAACACTTTTATCTGTTTTGTTCATCACTGCAGACCCAGAATCTAGAAAAGTACGTGGCCGTAGTAGCTTGTCAATATGTAGTTATTGTGTGATTGATTACTTTCCCT
>NW_006792775.1:2722839-2725616 GCF_000442215.2 Lipotes vexillifer
TACACGACAGCTCCCTTACAGGTGGGTTTAAGCATAATAGGAATAGATGGGGACTCAAAAGATGAACTAAAACACTTCAAGCAGAGGAAGACATATGAGCAAAGTCACTTGGGCAAGAAAAGTCTACCACTGGTCTCCCATGTGCTTGTCTGTCTATCTGTGTCCCATTTCGGTTCAATTCAACAACTCTCTCTTGAGGGCCTCCTGTGTGCCAGGAGCTATTTTGCAGCTGAGATCCAGAGATGAGTAAGATCTAGTTCCAGCCCTTGAGAAAATCAGTGCAGTGAGAGGAGCAGGCTGTGTAGACAGACAGCTGATGGCCAAGGAGGCATTGCTCTGATAGGGGTGCCAGGCAAAGAAGAGGGAAGACACCATTCACCCTGAGAAAGTCAGGACAGGCTTCCCAGGGGACAATCAACTTGAGTTTTGAAGGATGGACAAGAGTCTGATAATGGACAAGATTATCTACAGGAAACGGTTTGTTTAAAAAAATTAAGTCATCTTATGGGACTATAATATTTGTTGAGAAGAACTGTATCAGTCAGGGTAACCAAGGTTACACTGAAGTAACAAACATCCCCCAAGTCCCAGAGGTCTTAAACAATGCCAGATGATTTCTCACTCAGGTAGCACGTATATCACAAGTCAGCAGGGATCAGGGACAGAGAGCGGAGAGGCTCTGTTCATTGTAGTCACCTGGGGCCCCAAGCTCAGGGAGCAGCTGCATTCTCAAACCCCGCCAGCTGCTGTGCAGATGGAAAGAGCCCTAGAGAGTCGCAGGCCAACACTCCAAATGCTTGACCTACTTCTATGCACAATTCATTTGTCAGACCTCGTTCCATGCCTCCCAGTCCCCACAAAGAAGACAGGACAGCAGCCCTGCATGTCGAGGAGAGAGGACACACATGGCTGTGCACAGGCAGACTCTGATGGTGTCCAGGACCCATTCTTATTCTTCCTATAGCAGAAGCCCAGTGGGGTGGGAGGGGGTTGACCTTCAGCCCAGCTAAAAGGCTGTGTTTCCCAGATCCTGTCCCTGCCAGGTACAGCCATGTGATGGTTATGAACAACGAGATATAAGTGATGTGCTGGGGGAGCTTCTGAGAAAAGGGCTACAAGGGGCAGACCCAGCTGGCCCCCTTTCCCCTCTTCCTGCTTGGGACGCATGTCCGTGCTAGAAGCGGACAGTCATCCTGAAAACGTACGGCGGCCAGAATGAGGGCAAGCTCTGCACACTCGGTTGGCTGAGCAGCTTTGCTAGAGAGCATCCTGGGTTGTTTTCCTTGCACTTCTCATTATGTGGGGAGGACAGATCCCTCCCTCATTAAGCCCATGTTTATAAACAAGATCCCTGGATCCAACACCCAGAGATTCTGACTCATGGGTCTGGGGTTGGGTCCAGGAACCTTCTGTCCTAATAAGTTCCTGAGTGATGCTACTGACTATGGACCACACTTTGAGAAGCAAACTAATGGATGAGGGGGAGGGAGAAGGGGATGAGCCTGAGGGCAGAAGAGGGAGGCACAGGCCGATCCTGGAAAATCGTGTAAGTCTCGGCTATAAACCAATTAGCCCATGAGCCCTCCCAGGGTGGGGACCGTATTTTGTTCATCACCATGCTCACTCACCTTATTAATCTTTTCTTCCTCCACCCCCTCCTGTATCCGTGGGCATTCTAGTCCACCTAACATGTGCTGTCCACTGAACACAATGACGTCATTCCCTCTTCTGCCCCTTTTTTTTTTTTTGTGGTACGCGGGCCTCTCACTGCTGTGGCCTCTCCCGTTGCGGAGCACAGGCTCCGGACGCGCAGGCTCAGCGGCCATGGCTCACGGGCCCAGCCGCTCCGTGGCATGTGGGATCCTCCCGGACCGGGGCACGAACCCGTGTCCTCCGCATCGGCAGGCGGACTCTCAACCACTGCGCCACCAGGGAAGCCCTCTGCTGTCCATTTTTGAATTCTGCCATGGCCCGGCACTGCGTCCTGTGCCCGGGCTGGGCCTAGCATTTGGCCTTAGAGCAAGCGCCCAGATGACACCAATGCTGCTGGTGCACAGACCACACCTGGAGTAGCAGGGACCAGGGCATCCCCTCCCCACCAGTCAGCATGCAAGTCAGGGCTGAGCCGGTGTGTGCCCTTCTGGGGCTGGCAGGCAGGAGCACGGTGGCCTCTTTGTGTGCCTCCGCAGGCCAAGGAGGGCTGCCTGGGAAGCCCCCCAGCACCTCCATCTCCCTCTCCCCAGGCCACGGCTGACAGCACCTGTGCACTCGTGCTGTGAGGACTCACAGCAGTTTCTGGAGTTAATTTCTCAAAGTCAACAACTCAGGGCCACCTGGTTCCCTCTTTAAATCCCAGCATCCCTGTGCCCTTAGTGGTGCCCCGATTAGGAGGCTGCGGAAGGGGAAGCTGTCCAGCCACGCGGCAGCAGCTGCCGGGAGCCCGAGGATGCTGGACTTTTCGGCCCCGGCTCCTGGGTTGGGAAACAGCACAGACCTTTTCCCCAGGGAGCAAAGGTTCTGGACCCCATGCAACCTGTAGAAAAGGTTCATCACCGCTGGGGAGCGCTTGGGGGGAGGGGCACTCAGATAGGGAGGGGGGCTAGGAGCAGATTTGGCATCAAAGGTGGGTGGGCACTGGACCCCTTCACCCTGGCCTGGAGCAGCGTCCAGCTCCCTCCAGGAAACGGGCCCTCTCTGAGCTGGAGCCTCTGCAGATTTGGGTGGGGGGTCAGGGGAGGGGCAGGGGATGAGGGGGAAGACGAAAGGCGGAAGCACAG
>NW_006792775.1:2725678-2732730 GCF_000442215.2 Lipotes vexillifer
AAGAGGGAGGAAAGGAAGGGAGGAGGAAGCGGCCATCACCAAGGCAGCCCTGAGCAGGAACAGAGCCGGGTCCCCCGCACCCTGTGAGGAGCAGTGTGTCTGTGAGTCCCACAGAAGGGCAGGCGGAGGCTGAGGGGTGTAGGAATGTGCCGAGCGCCACACAACCCTGACTGGCACTGTTCAAACTTGGGGCCCCCCAGATCCCGAGCTCTGAACCTGCAGGGGCCCCTGAGGAAGCAACCTGGTGGGGTGCAGCAGGTGCTGGCTGAGGTACGAGGCTCAGGTGTGGGGCTCAGGTACAGGGTGCAGGTGCAAACTCAGTTTGGGTTCAGGTCTGAGCTCGGGCCTGAGTCTGGACACCATGCCCATCCCCCCTCTGCAGAGGGAGCATGTGGACAAAAGACTCGGAAGCCAATCAATCAGATGGTCTGGGTGGAGAGGAGAGGACAGAGCGCTTACTCGGGTTCTGCGGTGGGTCCTCAGGGGGACGGTGACACTGTCTTTGAAACAGAGAATCGGGGGCCGTTGGGGGCAAAGGGCGTGGTGAGTTCAGGTAGAGTGCGGTGGTTTGGGGACGTCGGGGAAGTTGCGGGAGTCCGACGTGGCCTCTGAAGAGAGGCCTATCTGGAAGGGGCTCTGTAAGCCTCCTGCGTGCAGGTGGGGGTGAAGGCCCTGCCCCGAGTGAGGGTCCAGAGCGGGAGCGGGCGCCAGGAACAGCGGCATCGTGGCAGAGATGGGGCCGGGAACCACAGCAGGTCACGGGAACAGGGGGCGAGTTCAAGGTCAGTGTATGCGTCAGCGCAGCTGCTATAACAAAACACCGCAGACTGCGGCTCAAACAGCAGACACTCAGTGTCTCCAGCCCTGAGGCTGGAATCCCACAGGCGTGGGCAGGGCTGGTCCTCCTGAGGCCTCTCTCCTCAACGCATAGACGGCCGTCTCCTCCCTGTGTCCTCACAGGGTTGTCCTCCTGTGTGTGTCTGTGTCCTGATCTCTTCTTATAAGGACACCAGTCCTATGGGATTAGGGCCCACCCTCGTGACCGCATTTTGCCTTAATCAAAGACCCCATCTCCAAATACAGCCACATCCTTAGGTCCTGGGGGTCAGGGACCTCAACATGTAAATTTGGGGAGACACAGTTCAGCCCATCCGGTCAGTAGCAGCTTGACCTTGAGCTCTAACATGGCTGTTGGTCTGAATACTCTGGATTTTCCAGCTCTGCGATTCCCTGTGGCATTATCACATTATCCAACCAAATCCTCAAACTCTCTACCATGATTTCTCATGGGCACCTCCAAGTTAATGTGTCCCAGACCTAGCCCTGCACCTCCCCCGATGCCCACCACACATTCACCCCTCTGCTAGAGAAAGCACACGTCTTCTCCTGGCTGCGGATGACCAAGACGAGGAGTTGTCCTTGACTTTCTACCCTCCCCAGGTCATCCTGGGCCAGCCGGTGTTTCCTTCAGTGCAGACCTTGAGTCCAGCACTGTCTTCGTCCATCACTTCCTTTCTTGCCCAATGACTGCAACACCGCAGGCTGGTCTGTGGACCCCACCCTTGCTCCCCTCCCTCTTGCTGCCCACAGAGCCACCTTTTATTCTCCTTTTTATTTTTTTATTTTTTATTTTTTTGCGCTACGCGGGCCTCTCACCGCTGCGGCCTCTCCCGTTGCGGAGCACAGCCTCCGGCCGCGCAGGCGCAGCGGCCACGGCTCACGGGCCCAGCCGCTCCGCGGCACGTGGGATCCTCCCGGACCGGGGCGCGAACCCGCGTCCCCTGCAACGTCAGGCGGATTCCCAGCCACTGCACCACCAGGGAAGCCCTCCTTTTTAACTTTTATTGAAATATAGCTGATTTACAATGTTCAGCTGTACAGTAAAGTGATTCAGTTATACATGTATATATAAATATGTATATTCTTTTTTTTACATTCTCTTCCATTACAGGTTATGGCATCATATTTTGTGAAATGCAAGTTGGGCTGTATCACTCCCTTCCATGAAGCCTTCGATGTTTCTCCATTGCTTTGGGGACGAAGACTAGAACTCAAGGTGTGGCCTCCAGCCCTGCCCGCTGTGGTCCATTTTCCTCTCACACCTCGTTGGAATGACTGACCACGCATTTCGACATCCCGAGCCCTGACCCTATCCATCATCTTCCCATTTCTTGAATGTCCCAAGTCATCTCCCTCATCAGTGATTCGGCCAAAGCTGTTGCTTCCTCCTGGAATGAACTCCCCAGCTCCTCACCTGGCGAACTCCCCCCCACCTGCAGGAGTTGGCTTAGACACCACTGCTGCCAGATGCATCTGTGCTCCTTCATCCAATTGCCTGTGCAAAGGTATTTATGGAGCGCCTGCTGTTTGTCAGACAGCGTTGCAGGGGTCAGGATAAGACATGCACTGGAGAAGACAGATAACAAAGAGGTAAATAATAAACCCACCGCAGTCAGGTGATGCTATGTAGAGTGCAGCCCACCTCTCAGAGAAAGTGGTGTTTAAGCTGAGATCTACATGACAAAGGAGCCAGGCATTTGAAGACCAGGAAAGAGCACCCCAGGTGGAAGGAACAGCGTTTGCAAAGGCCCTGAGGTAGGGATGGGTGTGGTTTGTCTGCAGAACAGACAGATGTGCTATTGGCTGGAGCTTGTGGAGAAGGGGCAAGCACCAGTGAGGGTGGTATGAGACGCGAGGCTGAAGCCTGTAGGATTTGTTCACCTGGGCAAGCATTCTGGACTTTATCCTGCGTGTAATGGGAAACCACATGGGAGGCCATCATTCGGTTTACATGGTTAAAAAATCACTCTGGCCATCCTAAAGAAAGAGTACAGACAGAAAAGAGGGAGCAGGGAGAGGCGTCGGGTTACGGTGGACGCAGGAGAGAGCCGACGGCAACCAGGACGAGGCCGGTAACTAAAGATGGAGAAGTGTGGTCAGACTAAGTCTGTTTTTGTTTTGTTTTGTTTTGTTTGTTTGTTTGTTTAATTGGAGTATAGTTAATTTATGTGTTAGCTTCAGGTGTACAGCAAAGGGAATCAGTTATACATATACATATTTCCACTCTTTTTTCGATTCTGTTCCCATATAGGTCATTACAGAGTATTGAGTAGAGTTCTCTGTGCTATACAGTAGGTCCTCATTAGTTATCTATTTTATATATAGTAGTGTGCATGTGTCAATCCCAATCTCCCAATTTATCCCTCCCCACCCCCTTTCCCCTTTGGTGACCATAAGTTTATTTTCTACATCTGTGACTCTATTTCTGTTTTGTAAATAGGTTCATTTGTACCATTTTTTAGATTCCACATGTAAGTGATATCATACATTTGTCTTTCTCTTTCTGACTTACTTCACTTAGTATGATAATCTCTAGATCCATCCATGTTGCTGCAAATGACATTATTTCATTCTTTTTTATGGCTGAGTAATATTCCATTGCAAGTCTCTGTTTTAAAGAGAGATTTAGGAGAATTTGCAGAGGTTGAATAAAGGTTGTGAGAGGAGAGGACGCAAGGATGACTCTGGGGTTTTGACCTGAGCAACCGGGTGGACACTTTCCTGGGAGGGCAAAAACACGGGGTGGGACAGGAGGACAAGGATGGGGCGGAGCTGGGAACAGCGGGCGCTCTTCCCTGGCGGCCGTGTAAGCGCTGAAGCTGCCAATCAGAGCCCCTCTGCACACGTCCCTGGTGCGTCTTGTTCACAGCATGATCATTTCTATCAGGTATGGCCTGTAATTCCTCGTCTGATGTGCATCCCTCCCCGAGACCGTCAGCGGCACCCCGTGGACCCTCTCTGTCCCCTCCTCATTGCCACAGCGGCCCCAGCACCCAGGACAGAAGTCTCGGCACATGGTGGGTGCACAAGAAATGTTTTTTTTTCTTTTTACTTTATTTATTTGGTTGCACTAGGTCTTAGTTGTGGCAGGTGGGCTCCTTAGTTGTGGCATGCATGTAGGATCTAGTTCCCTGACCAGGGATCGAACCCGGGCCCCTGCATTGGGAGCATGGAGTCTTAATCACTGCTCCACCAGGGAAGTTCACAAGAAAATTTTCTTGAGTGGGTTGATGAAAGAACAGCAGGATTGAAGCCTGAATGGACTACCATCTCCAGGTTCACAATGGAAAGTCGGCATTCTTTGGCAACTTTAAAATCGGCTACAGTGGGGACTTTTTTGGGCATGACCATGTACATATCTTATGACTTATTCCGAGAAGCCAGCATCACAGAGCCCAGTGAGCAATTATAGTAATTAACCTAAATCATGCTCTGGGACAGCCCCTGTTAGACACTCCCTTTCAAGGCTGCTGCATCCCCTTCACAGCAACAGTGAACCACATGAAATGCTCCCCCAGAGATGCTGACAAGCCTCCCGAAATATGCTCCACAAAGGCCCAAAATCACAGTTAGGAATCCTATTTGAGTCACCAGCTCTGTGGCCTCGGGACAGAGCCCACAGGCAGGGGTAGCTTCTGACGCAGGCACCTGGGGCTTTGTTCTCCACATGGCTACGGGTCACCACGTGGCCGCCACCAGGTTCTACCCTAGAGGTGCCATGCTTTGCAGGGAGAGTTTTTTCCAGGCAATACATTTCAGGAAATGGTCTCCCTCTCTGGGTGTTACATTAGAACTCCCAAGAAGCGTCCACATCTATGTGAGGGGGAAACTAGGATGTCGAGGCTTATCGAGCAAATGTGTTTCCTCTTTGGAAAATGACTGCTCCCTGGCAGCAGTGGACAGAGCTGAGTGCATAATGGGCCTGGGCTGAGCGGGGCTGTGAGTGAGGGGGCAGGATCACAGCACCCACCGAGAAACAGGCTCTTTGGGACATGAAAACGAGCCATAATGAGCTGGAAATGTGTCTCTGCTTCCTACTGGACGCCCTGTGGTGAGGTACGTGAGGGTACTGGTAGTTTTGTTATTGAGACACCATTGATTCTGGAGCACGGCTGTGTGTGCCCGCGTGTTCCTCATTGCTGTCCGAATGGCTCGTTCTAATAAGCTCGGAGCAAATGCAGCAGGCTTTCAGAGATGCATCATGTAAAAGCCATTTGATGGTCAGCAGAGCTCCCTCAAAGCAAAGCAAACGCAGGTTATGGGGATGCAAGAGATGGATTCCCAGAGGAGGCCAAGGTGCGGGGTGGCAAACAAAAGTGCAGGACACCCAGGTACATTGGCATCTCAGATAAGCAACAAATAGGTTTTTAGTATAGTATGTCCTGAATACTGCAGAGGACATATTTATGCTTTAACAAATAGTTGTTTGAGAATTCTCTGGTGGTCCAGTGTTTCGAACTCGGTGCTTTCACTGCCTGGGTCCGGGCTTAATTCCTTTCGGGGAACTAAGATCCCGTGAGATGCGCAGTGCAGCCAAAACTAATAATAATAATAAAATAAAAAATGGTTGTTTATCTGAGAGTCCAATGTACCTGAGTGTCCTGTATTGTAGCTGACAACTCTACCTGGGAAGCAAAGCACTTCAGTGGGCCCTTAAATAGGTTTGACATATTGTTTCTGATTGACTTTTTGTTTCTGAAAATGTTAAGCTCTTGACATAAAGAAGACTGGTTTAATAAGTAGGCTAACAAGCTACAATTTAGCAACGCGGGTCTGCTGCTACACTTCTGTCAGCACTGCACTCACAGTTTCTCCAGGACCGTGTAGTGTGCGTGGGCTCGGGGATACACATACAGCACACGTCTTAACCAAACCTGCAGGGCAGGGGAGCTCATCCCCTTTTAATGATGACTGTGTAAGGCTCAGAGATTGGCAAGATTTACCCAAGCTCACACAGCCTATCAGTTAAGGTGCTTTGGTTGTAAGGAAGGTAAAAACGGATTCTGACGAGTATAATCAGAATAGAACTATACTAGAAAAATGAAGGGCAGCGCACAACATTGGCAGAAAGAAGGGAAAATCCTGCTCCGTAGCTGTGTAGCCAGAGCTGCAGAACTGGTCAGGTGAGGAGGGCTGCGGCCGGGACCCTGAGGGACAGATGTCCCAGCCAGGACACCTGCAGACTGGCCCAGAGAGGACAGTCACACTGGATTGGCCAAGTAATTCATGGCCGGTACATCTGATTGGCTGGGAAGTGCAGGGGAGTCATATGATTGGCTAAGAAGTTTAAGACACTCACATCTGACTGGCTACATGATTCTGGGCAGATGCATCTGATTGGCTAAGTAGTTCAGGGCAAGAACACCTGATTGGCTGGATCAGGCCACATTCCCACACCAAACTCCCAGGAAGACAGGTAAAGCCAAGGTCTGATGCTTTCAGCTTCCCTGGTGCAAAGGCCTGTCCTCCCCACCAAGGCTCAGGAGGGCAGGAGGATCTACACCAACAAACGTCTTCCCTGCTCGGCCCGTGAGCTGTGGGACTGGGAACTGACCTGAACCCCGGCGGGCTCAAGTCTGCCGCCCCATTCTCTCCATTTTAGCTGCTGCCTCTCTGCCAAGCTGGCTCCGGGGTGGGCACGCGAGCTGCAGGCTCTCTCCCTCTGTAACTGCCCCCAAGGCCACGCGGCCAGAGCTCAAATGCAGAGGACGCTGCCTGTGGGATGGACGAATCGGCCACAGAGATGGCGGTGTCTCCACCTCAGCATCTCAAATGTCCTACTGACAGGGGTGCCATCCCGGTTGCACGGACCTCTCGTCTGAATCTCGTCATCCCTGAAAATTGCACGGACGCTACGGCAGCCGTAGGTCCCCGTTTACCAGCACCCTCCCGGCTCTACACCTGCTGCCCGGTGTGATGACTGGTAGCACCGCCCTCCTTCTCAAAACCGTCCTCTTTGGATGACAAAGGGTCACCCCCCCAGATAAGAAGCATTAAGGGAGGCTGTCACAGACGGCGCGTTTCACCGTGTGTACCGGGGTGTGCACCCTGCTCGTGATTACTTTTGCCATTTGTATGTCCAGTATTTCCTTTTTTATTTTTCCCAGAAACATACACGGAGACTAACGGGAAAGACGTCTCGCCTCTGGTGCAAGCTTGTAAACTCAGGATTTCTCCGCAGGGTTCGGCGTACAGCGACGCTTTGCTGAACC
>NW_006792775.1:2732904-2763644 GCF_000442215.2 Lipotes vexillifer
CTGCCTGTGGCAAGGCAGCGCAGAAGGTTCTGGGCCTGTCCTCCAACTTCCCGGTTCTGTTTAGAGTCCGGAACAGGGAGGTTTTGCAACGTTTACTCTCGAAATCAATAGACTGGCTCCTCCCAGGGCTTGTGCTCAGCAGGTGACATCCGCCTACCTCACCGTGCTGGTTCCCAGACGGCAGCCGTAATACCAGACGCATTCCTCTCCCTACCCCATCCGTCCTCCTTCCCACACAGGCCAGAAGCCCCTGCTCAGCCTGAGCTCTGCCCAAGCCAAGCAGGAGAGCCAGCTGACTAGGGTGGAGGTCTCAGGCCAGCCAGAGGCCCTCAGTTCAGAAGGACTGAAGGGCGGGCACTGCAGCTGCAGACCCCAGAGGACAGCTAGCAGAAGCCAGCACCGGCCAGAGTGACCCTGCATCCATCCTAGTGTGCAGGCCTGGTCCTCACCTCTGGTGTAGTGCAAGCTCTGGGCTACCAGCCACGTCATGAGCCACTGCTGGGCTGCATTAACAGGAGTATTATGTCCAGGACAAGGGAGGTGAAAGCACAGCTGGGCTTACAGTCCTAAACTCTGTGGAGTACAGCGTCCGGTTCCCAACACCAAACTCTAGAAGAGAGGGAGTGTATAGGAACAGATCCAGGAAAAGTGGCCCCAGGGTCCAGGAAAGGCAGCGACCCTTGAGCCTGGAGAAGGGTCGCTTCAGGGGAAAGCTGTGTTGTATAAGAAATGCTGATTCACTTTGTTGTACAGAAGAAACTAACTCAACATTGTAAAGCAATTATAACTCCAATAGTTATAAGAAGTGGTCGTGGAAGAGTGAGTAGGCCTGTCCCGCACACTGCAGAGAACCGAGCTATGGGTTGGGTGTTCATTTCTTCGTAGCAACAATTCCCGCAGATGGAGCAATTTCCTCGGTGCTTACCTCCACGGGGACTGTTGTACACACAGTATCCTTTGAAGGCTGGTGACCTCCCTGCACTGTTGGTCTTGTCTTTCCCCTGAGCAAAGTTTCTTTTTTAAAATTTTAGTTAATTAATTTTTGTTTGACCTTGCTGTGCAACTTGCGGGCCCTTAGTTCCCCTACCAGGGATTGAACCCAAGTCCTTGGCAGTGAAAGCGTGGAGTTCTAACCACTGGACTGCCAGGAAATTCCCACGAAGTTTTTGTAATTCACCCACATCGTGCAGCTGGCACCCATAGTGGGGTCCAGCTCAGGCTCTGTCCATGCTCGGAACCACCGGTGCCTCTCTGTGAGGAGAACCCTTCTAGTACTGAAGTGGCCTCATCCAAGTGACTCGTCTAAGCAGCTGACGGGTCTGTGCCGCTTGCCCTCTGTGTGTCTTCAGTTACAGTCCCTGGGGTGACTGAGGACGTGGCCCTGGTTCACGGAGTGTCCAGGTGGGCCACAGAGCGAGGGGTCTGGGGAAGCATGGCTACCCCGCTGCGGGGGATGCAGGTGATGGGGGCTGAGCACGGGGATTTGTGCACCCTGCTGGGCCTGCAGGTGGCTTCTCAGAGCCACCTCCACATGGGGACCCTCTGAGAAGCTTCCAGAGAATGCAAAGAGCTCCCACACCCCAGCCAAGCATGGGCGCCCAGGAGGGAATGAGTCGAGTCTGTCCTCCGGGGCCGTGAAGGTGAGATGGAGAAGGAACCTGGACCACCTGGGAGGCTGGTTAATGGGCGCGGCACGCAGACCGTCGGCCAGGAGGGCCAGTAGGAGGGACCTCCTGGGGCCCGGGGTGCAGGCTGGCCAGCAGGAGATAATTAGCGTGGCACAGCTGGGGCTGGCGGTGCCCATTCTCCCCACTCAGACCAGCTCGGCAGAGATGGATGCTGCTCTCCTGGGGTCCAGCCTGAGCTCTCGGCCCCTCAGTCTGGTGCTAAGGCTGTCCTGCTGGGGTGCTTTTAGCCAACAGATCCAATGGCTGATTCACAGATGGGGGTGGAAACAGGGGAGAAACTTCTTTCGGGACAACTCGGAAAGGTCCAAAGCCCAGGCCTCCCAATTCCCATGAGCCCTCTGTCCAGCACCACACTGGCCTCGTCCTCATGGCCCTCCGTCCAGCATGGCTCACGTTTACTGAGCCCTCGCTGTGTGCCGGGCGCTGGGCCAGGTTCCTGAAGCGCCATCTCCTCTATTTCTCCCAGTAGCCTGTGTATGGATGTTCCTAACCCCGCCCATCGCAGGGAGGGAGGCGAGGTTTGGAACGTTTGGAACTTGCAGAACCGGGGAAGGTGGAGCCCAGGTCTGACTGCGGATGCCGGCCCCCATCACCCTGCCCTCGGTTGCTCCCAGATCTGAGAGCAGTCGTGATGTAAGGAAACATGGCCGTTCACAGCACAAAGAGCCAGAGTGGGTGGAGTTGCATCAGTCTTTCCTGGGCCCGGCGGTGCCCTGCTCACCAGGTGTGGTTGGCCTGGTGCGCCGACCCTCAGCTGTTCCGGCCGCCTGCCGGGGAGCCTGCCTGTGTTGCAGAAGCAGAGAAACTTAAACTACGTTCCCCAGGTACCCTTGCGAGGCAGGAGATAGATGGGCCCCAGGCTGAGCAGCTGGAGTTTGTCCCCTGTGGACAGATACTCCAAAATAGCAGGAGCCAGAGAGGAGGCTGGGCCCTGCCCGGATAAGAGATAAAAGACCACACGTTCCCCGTTCTGGAGGTCAAGGAGACCTTCCCGAATATACATGTGCAGAAAGACTCCCTTGAAGGTCAAAAAGGGAGTGATGGGGCTTCCCTGGTGGCGCAGTGGTTGAGAGTCCGCCTGCCGATGCAGGGGACGTGGGTTCGTGCCCTGGTCCGGGAAGATCTTGCATGCCGTGAAGCGGCTGGGCCTGTGAGCCATGGCCTCTGAGCCTGCGCGTCCGGAGCCTGTGCTCCGCAACAGGAGTGGCCACAACAGTGAGAGGCCCGCGTACTGCAAAAAAAAAAAAAAAAAAAGGGAGTTATGTCAGCCTACCCATAGGCCTCTGTGCTAGAATCCATCTTGGCTAAGAGATGTGCGTGTACACATAGGAGGAGCCTGAGATAAACCAAATACAGACTCAGAGCCAGGCAAAGCAAGTTGATTGGCCAAAGGAAACCTGGAAGAAATGCCCCATATAAGTGATTCATAGCACCACGAGAGCACGACTCTCTCTGAGTTATAGCCCATGTGTCTACCCACGCATACTCTTTTCCTCCTAATAAACACTTTACTTGTTTCACTACTTTCTGCCTCTTTGTAGAAATTCATTTTCTGCAAAGCTGACGGGCCAGGGCCTTGTCACTGGCCACTGGTCCCTGGTGGTCTAGTGGCCAGGATTCAGTGCTCTCACTGCCGCGGCCCGACTTCAATCTCTGGCCAGGGAACCGAAACCCTGCTTCAAGCCGCTGCAGGTCGAGGCCACCTGAGATCACTTGCAGGTGGGGCTCTGAATGAAAAACTTGCAGTATGCAAATTAGGGTTCTCCAATTATACATTTGTGTGAGGCATGGACGGCCTGTGTTTCTGTTGATGGACACAACCATGGAGCAGTGGGTTCCTGCAGTCTGGCCACTGGCTTTGTGGGTGTTGAGGGGTGGATGTGCAGGTGACAGCAGCCGACCCCCACATCACAGTCCCGGAGGACATTCTAGAAATCAGCACTTCCAAGGGCAGCTTCCTGATTGGCCGCCTCCCTGGCTATGGGCTCTTCTGGACAGGACTGCCTGGAGTCCCAGCCCGGAACTGTGACTCCAGCTGCTCCAAGATCCTTTGTTTTAAAACCTAAATCGAGAGTGGTACTTGTTTCCTGCAACTAAAACTTAACCGATGACCCTGGTAATTTTTATAGCAACCCGAGAGTCAGAGGAGAAGCAGATGTTGAAATTGTGTCCATTTTTACAGACTAGGGTCCCCAGGTAAGAGAGGATAATCAACCCAGAGTCCCTCGTGGTGCTAAGACTACTCCTGGGCTCTTAACTCTGGGCCAGGAAGGGGTGCAGCGCAGACTAGACTAACAGCAAAACGTACTGTCAGCATTTGGATCCCTGCCTTCCTTGAATCCCAAAGTTCTTCCTTCCCAGAGGGGCTTGGCCAGCAACTCTTAGTCTAGAGTCAATGTAATCCCATTGTAGCGCTCCTAGATAATGGGATTCATGTCATTTGTAGGAAACGAATAAAAATACCGGTAGGACAAAAACCGATTGTTTTGAGTTGATTATGCCACTCGTGACCCATTATAACAGATGCATATGATATGCAGATTTATGCACACACTCCTGAATGTGAAATTGCATAGTACCCTGCCCTTCTAAATCTCTTGGCAAAATGCAGTGCTGTCATTGGGGTGTGTTTGGACACCAAACTGAGCTCGAATAAGGAGATTAGAGACAAGGGAACTGCCGGCCTGTCTTTTTCCATCTCATTTCGTGGCAATTTCATGGATCCATCTTCAGGATCAGGGCACGATGCTCTTAACATCCTTGATGCAGGATAAGAGCCTAGAAAAGCCCTAGGTGGTCCCATTTGCTGCTGTGGCCACAGCCGTGTCCGCAATGACCAGTGACCACGGTGCCCATCAGGCCTGACACCTGCTCAGGGCCCCGCAGGGCAAGGAGCCTGTGGAGGGCCTCCTCTATCCCACTGCTTCAGTGGGTTTCCAGCGTGGGGAGCAAGGGGCAGGATAGGGGATGCCTGGCATGGCGGCTGGAGGGGAGCCCCAGGATTCGCACTGGATCCAGTGCCGGCTCAGTCCCGGGCACGGGTTGGTAAGAGGCAGCTCTCACTGCCCCCGACCCCAGGTCCCCGGGTGGAGCCTAAGTCAGTGGCAGGAGGGAGCTAGTATCTGGCCCCCCTCCCCTCCGCTGTCTGCCCTGCTGCTGCCCCTCCTACTGCCCTTTCCACAGAAGCTCTTCCCAGTGGGACCTGAGGACTCCTTTCTAGACAGGAAGGGTGCTGAGCTGGCCCCTCTCTGCAGGTGGGGAGCCAGGTCAGAGGGATGGCAGGCCTGGGGTGTGTCCCTGACTCTGCGTCTGCCTGCCACAGCCCTGCCTGTTCCTTCGCAGAGGCTCTGCTCTCCCCGCCCCGCCACCCTGCCCTGAGCTCCCGCGTTAAGCCCGACCCCCCCCTTCCCTTCCGTCCCATGGCCAGTTCTAGCACACTCGCTATTTCCCTTCATTCATGTACCCACTCCCCACTGTTGACTGGCAAAAATATTCACAACCTAAAAGTTGAGAGTTATGTTTTATGTGGTGGACAAATCCAAGGACTTAAGCCCTGGATCCAGCATCTCAAATAATTCTGAGGGGCCACTCTGAAGAGGTGAGGGGGGAACCAGGATATACAGGAGTTTTTGCAACACAAGTCCAGCTAGTCGGAACATCAAAAAATTACTGTTAATTAAAGAAAACCAGATATCTCAAGTTAAGGAATTTAGGGCTTTTCTGTGTATGGGAAGATGCAAGAGTCTGGGCTCACTGAAATCATTCCTTTATGTGCACCTCAGCTCTCTGGGGCCAGTATCCTGTGTTTTCTCATCCTGAGTTGCCTCAGGGCTCACCTTCTGTCCAGGCGGCTGTAATGCAATGGTGTGATGGTTGCAACATCCTTTGTTACTGACATGGCAGCCAACATTTTTCATTCATACCACCCTAACCCAGGACCCCGTCCAAGCCTCGGAGCTCAGAGTTCCCCTTAGGGTCCCAGCCCCGAGTATCTTCAGGCCTCTGTTTCCTCACCTTGAACACTGAGAGGCTAATCCCTTTACCCAAGGGATGATATGAGAGGGGAAACCAGGAGGAATTTGTCAAAGGGCACAAAGTTTCAGCTCTGCAGGGTGAGTGAGTCCTAGAGAGCTACTGTCCAGCGCAGTGCCTGTAGTCAACAACACTGCACTGTGTGCTTCAGAAGTCGCTCAGAGGGTGGAGCTGATGATGCTAAGTGTTCTTATCACAAAATAACAACAACTAAGAGAAGGGGAAACTTTCAGAGGTGACGGGATGAGTTCACGGCATAGATTGTGGCAATGGTTTCGCAGGTGTGTATCTTCAGACCCATCAAGTTGTATACATTAAGGATGTACAGCTTTTTGTATTTCAAAAAAACTTTTTATTTTTTTTTTTATTAAACACTTTTTAGCAGACGTGCTAGTGGAGGAATCTCGCAGCTCCTGCCTGGCACACAGAAGGTGCTCATGAAATGTTGGGAACAGCTTGTCTCTCCAAATATATCCGTGGTTTAAACATTTTAGGGATCATGAAACCCTTGAGGACCTGGTGAAAGGAATCGACTGTCCTCCCAGGACAAAGGAAGTGTGCATTAGTATAAGAATTAAAGCGAATTGCAGGGGTTCCATCAGTCTTTGCTCAGGGAATGAAGAGCCCAGACGGCCCCCCAGCTGAGCCTCCAGGCCATGGGTGTGCCACCCAGTGGCTCTGATCCCACGTGGGATGGACAGGAGTGGGCAGCTCAGGGAAGTGGGTGACTCCAGAGAGAGCACGTGGCAAGAGACCTTCAGTCTGATTCACTGACACCTGCTCCCTCCCAGGTGAGAACTCCACCTGGCTCCCAGCAGGGCATCACCTGGTGCTTCTAGGGAACACAGGGATGCCCTGAGCTCCCGCGTTAAGCCCGACCCCCCCCTTCCCTTCCGTCCCATGGCCAGTTCTAGCACACTCGCTATTTCCCTTCATTCATGTACCCACTCCCCACTGTTGACTGGCAAAAATATTCACAACCTAAAAGTTGAGAGTTATGTTTTATGTGGTGGACAAATCCAAGGACTTAAGCCCTGGATCCAGCATCTCAAATAATTCTGAGGGGCCACTCTGAAGAGGTGAGGGGGGAACCAGGATATACAGGAGTTTTTGCAACACAAGTCCAGCTAGTCGGAACATCAAAAAATTACTGTTAATTAAAGAAAACCAGATATCTCAAGTTAAGGAATTTAGGGCTTTTCTGTGTATGGGAAGATGCAAGAGTCTGGGCTCACTGAAATCATTCCTTTATGTGCACCTCAGCTCTCTGGGGCCAGTATCCTGTGTTTTCTCATCCTGAGTTGCCTCAGGGCTCACCTTCTGTCCAGGCGGCTGTAATGCAATGGTGTGATGGTTGCAACATCCTTTGTTACTGACATGGCAGCCAACATTTTTCATTCATACCACCCTAACCCAGGACCCCGTCCAAGCCTCGGAGCTCAGAGTTCCCCTTAGGGTCCCAGCCCCGAGTATCTTCAGGCCTCTGTTTCCTCACCTTGAACACTGAGAGGCTAATCCCTTTACCCAAGGGATGATATGAGAGGGGAAACCAGGAGGAATTTGTCAAAGGGCACAAAGTTTCAGCTCTGCAGGGTGAGTGAGTCCTAGAGAGCTACTGTCCAGCGCAGTGCCTGTAGTCAACAACACTGCACTGTGTGCTTCAGAAGTCGCTCAGAGGGTGGAGCTGATGATGCTAAGTGTTCTTATCACAAAATAACAACAACTAAGAGAAGGGGAAACTTTCAGAGGTGACGGGATGAGTTCACGGCATAGATTGTGGCAATGGTTTCGCAGGTGTGTATCTTCAGACCCATCAAGTTGTATACATTAAGGATGTACAGCTTTTTGTATTTCAAAAAAACTTTTTATTTTTTTTTTTATTAAACACTTTTTAGCAGACGTGCTAGTGGAGGAATCTCGCAGCTCCTGCCTGGCACACAGAAGGTGCTCATGAAATGTTGGGAACAGCTTGTCTCTCCAAATATATCCGTGGTTTAAACATTTTAGGGATCATGAAACCCTTGAGGACCTGGTGAAAGGAATCGACTGTCCTCCCAGGACAAAGGAAGTGTGCATTAGTATAAGAATTAAAGCGAATTGCAGGGGTTCCATCAGTCTTTGCTCAGGGAATGAAGAGCCCAGACGGCCCCCCAGCTGAGCCTCCAGGCCATGGGTGTGCCACCCAGTGGCTCTGATCCCACGTGGGATGGACAGGAGTGGGCAGCTCAGGGAAGTGGGTGACTCCAGAGAGAGCACGTGGCAAGAGACCTTCAGTCTGATTCACTGACACCTGCTCCCTCCCAGGTGAGAACTCCACCTGGCTCCCAGCAGGGCATCACCTGGTGCTTCTAGGGAACACAGGGAGGGTAGTCCTACTGAGGGGGGGGGGCAGGTGGATGGAGGTTCCAGGCAGTTGCTCTGCCAAGGGGGCCTCCCACTCTGCACCCACCTGCATGGACCCCACCTTTCCCCGCATCATGGGAATCTCCGGAACGTGATGTTATCTGGCTTCAACCCCACCTTGCACAGTCAGTTATTTAAAATGCTAAGGTACTCAGTGGCACAGCCAAATATACCAGTTTGTTTACAAATGGAGTATTCCTTTGGCCATTGGTGGCTGTTTTGGAAACTAGCTTTCTCATTAGAATTAACACGAGTTCAAAGACATTTCATTATGAAGTCGAATCTAAACGTCTGTGCATCAGGATGAGACGTCCATCCATCCATCCGTGTCAGCAGTCTGTCCTTTTGTGACTTGGCTTCTGCCCTCTCTCCTCCCCCTGCTTATGGGGGAAGGGAGGGGGTGGAAAAGGCGTAGACCAAGGCCGCACCAGCCGGGCCATGCCACTCCCCCGACAGACTTTGTAACAGGCAGAAACCTATACGCATTGTCATGTATGAGCTCACTGCCTTCACGCAGGTTTTCACTCAGCAAATATTTATTTACCTTCCTTACTATGTGCCCAGCACTTCCTAGGAGTTTGGAGCACATAGGGTTCAAAGGGACTAAGGTTTCTCTCCTATAGCAATATACCTGCTGGACAGGTAAAGTACCTAATAAATAGGTAAACTGTTAAAAAGTGGTAACCATAGAAAAGAAAAGGGCTGTGGACTGAAAATGTCCCCCCAGATTCATATGTTGAAGACTTACCCCCCTCAGTGTGATGGTATTAGGAGGTGGGGTCTTTGGGTGGTGATTATATTAGATGAGGTCTTGAGGGGACGAGGTTAGTGCCCTTATGAGAGTCACGGGAGAACTTTCTCCCTCTCTGTTCTCTGCCCTGGGAGGACACAGCAAGACGAAGAGAGCTCTCAGCCAAACCCGACTACGCTGGCACCCTGATCTCGGACGTCCAGCCTCCAGAACTGTGAGCGATAAATTTCTCTTGTTTATAAGCCACCCCTCTGGTTTATGACAACCTGAGCTGATTGGACAAAAGAGAGCAGAATTAGGAGGACCTGGGATGCATGTTGGGCTGCAGGTGACACGTTTAAATAGAGGGTCGGGGGCCCTCTTGGAGAAGGTGATGTGGGAGCACAGGCTGCGAGGTTGTGCCGGGAAGAGCATTCCAGGCAGAAGGAACAGCCCATGCAAAGACTCTTAGGCAGATGCATACATGGGAAGTTTGGGAAGGGGCAGGAGGCTGGGGCTGAGTGAGTTGGGGGGACAGAAGGAGATGAGGTCAGGGAGGACCTACAGGGGTGGGTGTTCCACAGACCCCGTCAGACTCAGCGGGCCTTTGTAAGCATATTAACTTTTACTCAGAGAGAAATGGGGAGCCCTACAGGTTTTGAGCAGAGTCCCTTGATACCTTAAAGGATTACACAAAGAGCCACTAAGGATGCAGGAGGGGAGGCAGCGGGTCTGGTGAGAAGATTGCTGCAAGGACCCAAGCCAGACGTAAAGGCAGCTCAGCCTCAGGGGGCAGCGGTGGGGGGCTGAGGAGTGTCCGGACTGGAGATTTATCTGGAAAGCAGAATTAACAACTCATGGACATATTTGATGTGGGGCGTGAGAGGATGAGACAGGCTGGTTACGACTGAGCACCTGAAAGTTTGGAGGTACCAGCACCCAGGCTTGGGGGGACAGTCACGAGCTGGGCCAGGGTCCCTCTGAGCTGGTGATGCGGGCGGACATCCACAAGGAGTTGGGCAGGTGGGTCTTTATAAGGAGATGAGCCATGTAAAGACACAGAGATCCGGGGAGAACAGCAGGTGAAGACAGAGGCTGAGGCGGGGGTGGGGGGGTGCAGCTTCACGCCCAGGGATGCCCAGGATGGCTGGCAACACCAGGGGCTGGGAGGGGCATCTGGATCACAGTCTCCCTCGAGCCTCAGAAGAAACCAGCCCTGCCAACACCTTGACTTCTGGCCTCTGGACTGTGAGACAGTACATTTCTGCTGTGTTAAGCACCCAGTCGTGGTCCTTTGTGATGGCGCCCTGTGAGCAGGGTCAGTGGCCCAGCAGGACAGCCTGCCCTCCGGCGCACCCACCCTCCGGAACTCTCTCTCCTCCCGATGGCTCTCCGTCCCACCCTTCCTGCACGGCCAGCCCTCCTCTTACTGTCTGGTCTCACTCGGTTTATCCGACCCCATCGTCCACTCCAGAAAACAGAGCCCACCTTGACGTGCTCAGGTGGTAGATAAGGCGTCAGACTCTCCTGGATCTCAGGGCTGAGTGTGTGGACCAATCAGAGACCACGTGGAGCTGCAGGCAGCCCCAGACCCCAGGGCTGTAAATCAGCCACCTGGTGTTTATTTCCCGCTGGCGGCCTGGTCGGCACACCCGTGCCTGCATGTTCGCGCTTGGCTTCTGCAAATCTCTCCCTGAAGGGTCATCTGCGCTCTGGGTGATCGATCCCATGTTCCAGCTGAGCGGCCCTCCCTCCCAGACTTCTCCAACCCCTCCCCCCTCCCCCTTCCCACAGTCCACGGGGTGGTGGACCATCCCGGGACCGCCTCTCTCCGCCGGCAGCCCCGGCCTCCACCCTTCATGTCCAGCATCTCCCTCGGGGTCACTGCTGGGTGGGCACAGGCGCCCCAGGTCCTTCCTGACTGGCCTCTCACTGGCACTCAGCATCCTTCTCAGCTCTGGTGTCCCCAGTATCTGCCTGGACCCCGGCCGCATGGGTCCGTGAGCGGCCACCTCCCATCGACCACTTTTGTGGATGCCTAAGGCACAGAGTCAGAATGACGGGGTGACCATTGTCCCAGAACATCATGTGCTGTTATCAGCAGAAGGATGGAAGATGCTGGACGACCAGAGAAGGGCAGGTGTTCGCATGCGCACTTGTGCGATGTGGGTGCTACCTGGGAGTCTATTGGTTTTGCTTATTCGTGTCTATCTGCTCTCTGCTCCCCTCCCCTCCACCCAGCCCAGCGCAGACCTTTTGCACCTCCAAGTTCAGGGCAGGAATCGGAAAGCTTTGGGTGTCCACGGACAGCTGTTTTGGAGATAGTGAGATCAGGTCAGGTGCCCCCTGCAGGGGATGGGGCAGGGGCGCCGCTCCCAGATTGGGAAGAATTTGGGGGCCGGGGCTGGTTGGATGCTCCACTTGGGTCTCCCCCAATGCCTTGCCCTGAGCCCCTCGAGACCTGCTCTGGGGGCCGCAGCCCCAGACCTCCGTGTGACCCGGGAGGTGGTAGAGGGGAAGAGGCAGGAGGGGAAGGAGGTGTCTCAGCCGGGACAGGGATTGCTTGTCCACCAGCAGCACCAGGCCGGAGGTCATGCTGGTTGATTTAAAGGAAATGAAGACACGTGATCTCCTTCACACTTCTGGGCTAAAACCCAGATCTGCTGTAAATGGACGCGGAGACAGGTCAAAACAAAGGGATGTATTTTTGCTCCGTGGTCCGCCCGGAAAGTGTCTGACGCAAGCTGATCCAGCCATGGCAGTATGAAGTCCTTGAAAGCACCTGACAGAAGAATCCAAGTTCACGGTCCATTCTCGGACTCCCGGCCTGGGGTCTTTTCCCGGGACACGGCGGCTTGGGTGGTTCTACCGTCTGGGAGGCACCAAGTTGGAGAATCAGGATCGGACACGGGGACCTCTGCGTGGGGCCCAGCGGGGTTTGGGCCGGAGGGCTGGGAGCAGAAGCAGAATCCACGGACGGCCCGGTCGCCAACCCTGCCAGCTCGGGGAGTGCCAGGCAAGCTCAGCAAAGCAGCTAATTACACCCAGCAGCAAGTACGTGGTCCCAAATCGACGGCTCCAGAGCCTAATTCGACAGCTGTCACTGGCGTCCGACGTGTCCAATCTGTGTGGCCTGGCTCACGTGACAACTTGTTAAAAGCTTGATAACCTCGAGGTCACCGAGTTGCTTCCAGTCTTGTCACCGGGATGAGTTTGCATGTTAGACTCGTAATTTCTTCCAGAGCAGTTGTAATTGCCTACAGCAGTCAGTTGGCAGATGAAAAGGGATGAAAATACCTTCCACGTGGCCAAAGGCTCACCAGAAATTGTCAACACAAAGGGATGAAAGATGGCCTGGTCACTCCTTTGTGGTCCCATTGGATGACCAAAGTGAGAGCCACCAAGACTGACACATCCTTGTGCAGCCCCACCCTCGTTCAACACTGTCTCTGGTCCTCAGAACACCTGCGACGGGGGCACTGATGATGAATGCTTAGCACGCAGCCTGGCTGTAGAGTCTCCTGTAACCAGGAGATGGGAAATCGAGGCAGAGGGGAAGTGGCTTTCCCCAGGTCAGGTGGAAAGTGGAGGGTTCTCACGGCAAAGCCCGTTAGCCTTGTGTTACCCTGTACTTCCACTCAGCAGGGACGAGACCCCTGTTCCCCCCCTCCCCCACCCCCATTCTGCCCACTAACTGCCTGTAATCAACGCACAAGAGTCACCATACGCACACTGCTTGTTAGGCGTTATGGGTGAGATGTTTGTGTCCCCAAATTCTTATGGTGAAGCCCTAACCCTGCCACGTGGCTCTTTTGGGGGTAAGGAAGTAAATAATATTAAATGAGTTTGTAAGGGTGGGGCCCTGATCCGATGGGATGAGTGTCCTTATCCCATGCTCTCTGTCTCTGTTTATCTCTGTCTCTGTCTCTCTCTCTCTCTGCCCGTGTGTGCTCAAAGGAAAGGTCACGTGAGGCCGGGGTGAGAAGGCGGCCGTCTACAAGCCGGAAAGAGAATCCCCACCAGACACGGAATCAGCTGACACCATATCTCAGACTTCCAGCCTCCGGAGCTGTGAGAAGAAAATGTCTGCTGCTTAAGCCCGCAGGTCTGTGGTATTTTGTTATGGCAGCTAAGTTGACCAACACATGAGGCTTTGGATAATGATCTCATTTAAGCCACCTTATAAGCAAAGTTCACTGAGGCTAAGAGACAATGGGATTTCCTGCATGTGGGGTGCTCTGGTTCTTCCTGAGAAGGAAGGTGCAGGCACAAAGAACACCAAACTCCCCCAAACCCTCGCTTCTGTCGTTATTTTCCCAGCATGACCATTCACAATACTGAGTCTAAGGACGCCTGGTGATTTCATGGCTCTCCTCATGTATTTTGCTTTGTGATCATTTCTCATAGAATAAGAGAGGGCAGTGCTGGAGAAGCAGAGTGAACAAAAGCATGCATGTTCCTGTCCTCGTGGAGCTCAGAGCCCCGGTGGAGAGAGGGGCTCAGATACCCCGTCACATGTGTCAAGGATTAAAGCCTCGGCTGGCGTGTACTAAGCACCCAGTCTTATAATTAACACTATTATCATTATCATTTATTGCATCCTTCTTAACATATGTTGAGATGCATTTTTAAAATATTAATGTTTATCCATCAGTTACCCTCATAGAACCAGGCTTCAGGAGTTTAGTAGAAAGACCCTTTCTTTCTGCAGTGCCCATTCCAGGGCTGGGTAAGCAGCTACAGGCGTGGTGTGAGTTCAGACTGTTGAAGACTCAGTGGTTTCCTCACCCGATGGCCAGACCTATGATAAAGGGTGAGGCAAGGGGAGGCGATGACTCAGATGGACCCCAGCTTCCCTCCCAGCCCAGAGCTGAATGAAGCCCCAGCTCTATTTCCTCCCCTCCTCATAGGTGAGGGTGCAGGGCTCTGGGCTGAAGTCCAGTTCACCGCTCACTGTGGGACTTGAGGAAGTTACTTACTTGTACTTTGCTTATGCTTCAGTTTTGGAGAAAGAGGACGTTTGTGCGCTGAATCTGATCGCCTTTGAATTTGCTGGAGACAAAGGAAGTGACATCAAGCTCATTCTCCTTAAGGCAGAAGGGGCAGGAATTTTTTATTTGTTGTTTGTTTTCATATTTACTTAAGAGCAAAATAAAGCCCGTCAGTCCTGTGTTGGGTCAGGGATCTTGGCTGGGCTTCCCAGGATGTGGGCAGAAGGTCTCAGGCGGGTGTGGGCTGGCAAAGAAAGAGCAGGGTTATAGAATCAGCCAAGAGGCGAGAAAAAGCACAGTCCGAAAGGACAAAGCAATCATCAGAGCAAGACTCAGATATGACACAGGTGTTAGAGTTTTCTGACAAGGAATTTAAAACAACTATGATTAATACATTAGGGCTCTAATGGAAAACGTAGACAATATGTGAAAACAGATGGGTAATGTCCGCTGAGAGATGGAACTCTAAGAACCAATCACAAGGAAATGTTGCAAATAAAACCCACAGCAACAAAAATGAAGAATGCCTTCCGTGGGCTCATCACGAGCTGCAAGGCAGCCTAGGAAAAAATCTGGAATTGGAGATGGGGCAAGAGAACCTTCCAAAGTGAAACTCAAAGAGAAAAAAGAATTGTGAAAAGAACAGAATATGTAAGAGCTGTGGGACAGTAAAAGGTGTAGGACACCACTTTGTGTGCAGTTAGAGTACCAGAAAAAGAAGAGAGAACAGAGCAGAGAAATATGCACATATGCAGAAAGCTCAGAGAACACTAAACAGGATAGATACCACGCACACACACATACAAACCCCTAGGCATATCATATTCAAACTGCAGAAAACCAAAGGCACAGAAAAATTTTTGAAAGAAGCCAGAGGAATAAAACATCTTATATAGAGAGCAACAAGGATAAAAATTATAGTGGACTTCTCAGAAACCATGCAAGCAAGAAAGAGGGTAAAAACATTTTTAACATGTTGAAATGTTTTTAAAAGAGAATTATAGCAATAAATTATCCAGCAAAAGTATCCTTTAAAAGCAAAGAGAGAAAATCCGAAGGAATTGACCAAAAAACCCTTGAAAGTAAAGAGCAGTTATAGCGAGGATGCAGGATACAAGGTTAATATACAAAAGTCAATTGCTTTCTGATATATTGGCAATGAACAAGTGGAATTTGAAATTTAAAACACAATACCATTTACATTAGCATCCAAAAAATGAAATGTTTAGGTATAAATCTAACAAAATATGTACACTATCTATACTAGGAAACTACAAAAGTCTGATGAATGAAATCAACTAAATTAATGGAGAGATATTCCATGTCCATGGGTAGGAAGACTCAGTATTGTCCAGATGTCAGTTCTTCCCAACTTGATCTATAGATTCAATGCCATCTCAATCAAAATCTCAGCAAGCTATTTTGTGGTTATCGACAAACTGATTCTAAAGTTTATACGGCGAGGCAAAGGGCCCAGAATAGCCAACACAATACTGAAGGAGAACCAAGCTGAAGGATTGACACTACCCGACTTCAAGACTTACTATAAATCTACAGTAATCAAGACAGTGTGGTATTGGCAAAAGAAGAGACAAAAAGATCAATGTAATGGAACAGAGATCCCAGAAATAAACCCCCATAAATATACTCAACTGATCTTTGACAAAGGAGCAAAGACAATACAATGGAGAAAAGGGAGTCTTTTCAATCTATGGTGCTGGAACGAGTGGACATCCATATACAAAAAAAAAAAAAAAAAGAATCTATACACAGACTTCATACCTTTCACAAAAATTAATTCCAAATGAGTTGTAGACCTAAAGATAAAATACAAAACTATAAAACTCCTAGAAGACAGTATAGGAGAAAACCTAAATGGCCTTAGTGGTGGTGAGAACATTTTTAGATACAGCACCAAAGACACAATCCATGAAAGAAAGAATTGATATGCTGGGCTTCATTAAAATTAAAAGCTTCTGCCTTGTGAAAGACAGTATCAAAGAGTGAGAGGAAAAGTCACAGGCTGGGAGAGAATATTTGCAAAAGACATATCTGATAAAGGACTGTTATCCAAAACAAGCAAAGAACTCGTAAAAGTCAACAATAAGAAAACAACCAATCTGGGAGTGCCCTGGTGGTCTACTGGTTAGGATTCAGAGCTTTCACTGCCATGGCCCAGGTTCAATCCCTCACTGGGGAGCTGAGATCCCGTAAGTTGCGCAGCACGGCCACAAGAAAAAAAAAGAAAAAGAAAACATACAACCTGATTTTAAAATGGACCAAAGATCATAACAGTCACCTCACCAAAGAAGATATGCAGATGGCAAATAGCATGTGAGAAGATGCTCGACATCATATGTCATCAGGGAAGTACAAATTAAAACAAGTCACCGTGACACACCTATTGGGGTGGCCAAAATTCGAAACACTGACAACACCAAATGTTGACAAGGATGCGGAGCTATAAGAACTCTCATTCGTTGCTGATGGGAATGCAAAATGGTACCACCACTTTGGAACAGTGTTTGTTTCTTACAAAAACTAAACATACTCTTACCATATGATCCAGCAATTGTGTTCCTTGGTATTTACCCAAGGGAGTTGAAAACTTATGTCCGCACACAAAAAAACCTGCGCCCAGGTGTTTATAGAAGTTATATTCACAATTGCCAAAACCTGGTAGCAAACAAGATGTCCTTCAGTAGGTGAATGGATAAGTAAATTGTGGTCCATCCAGGCAATGGAATGTTATTCAGGGCTAAAAAAGAAGTGAGCTATCAAACCTTGAAAAGACATGAAGGAAACTTAACTGCATATGACTAAGTGAAAAAAGCCAGTGAGAAAATGTACATACTGTATGATTCTAACGATAGGACATTCTGGAAAAGGCAAAACTATGAAGACAGTGAAACATCAGTGATTGCTGGGGTGGGGGGTAGGGGTTGGGGAAAGAGATGAGTAAGTGGAGCACAGAGGATTTTTAGGGCTGAGAAAATACTCTGTATGATATTATGATGATGGATATATGTGTTTATACTTTTGTCCAAACTCATAGAATGTACAACACCAAGCTCGAACTCCAAAGTAAACTATGGACTTTGGAGTGATTATGATGTGTCTATGTAGTTTCGTCTTTGGTTAAAAAAAATGTTCTATTCCGGTGAGTGATGTTGATAATGGGGGAGTTATGCATGGACAGGGAAAAGAAGTATATGGGAAATCTCTGTATTTTCCTCTCAATTTTGTTGTAAACCTAAAACTACTCTAAAAAATAAAAATAAAAAAGAAGAATAAAAATCACTTACTGGGGAAAAAAAGTAAAGGAGTAATAAAGATTTTCTCAGAAACAAACAAAAAAAAAAACAGAGGAAATTTGTCAAAAGCAGACCCATCCTGCAAGAAATGTTTCAAGAAAGTCTTCAAGAAGAAAGAAAACAATATAGGTCAGAAATGTGGTTCTACATAAAGAAAGGAAGCACCTGAAAGAAGGAGTATATGGAAGAAAAATAAAATCTTTTCTTTTTCTTAGTCTTTGTTTCCCTAAAAAATAACTGTTTAAAGCAATAATAGTATCAATGTCCTGGATGATTATAGCATGAGGATGAGAAATGAATAATAGCAATGTCACAAGGGCAGGACAGAGGCACTGAGAACACTCTTTTATAAGTTACCTCCACTCTCATGAAGCACCATAGTGTATTTGAAGGTGAACTTAGATTAGTTTTGAGTGACTATTATAAACCCTAGGGCAACCACTAAAACAATTTATGAAAGAAGTATAATTGAAAAATCAAAAAATGCAGAGAGGGGAGGGGAGAAACAAAATCAAATGCAACAAAGAGAAAACAAATACAAAAGTGACAGATATTAATCCAATTATATCAATAAATCACTTAAATGTGAATGGTCTATATACATCAATTAAAAAATGGAGATTGTCAAAGTAGTTAAAAAAAAAACAAAGACACAACCATATGTTGTCCACAAGAAATATACTTTAAATATGTTGTCCGCAAGAAATATACTTTAAATGTAAAAACTCAGATAGGAAAAAAGTCAAGGGATGGAAAAAGGAATACTGCGCTGGTACAATCAAAGGAAACCTGGAATAGTTATATTAATTTCAGACAAAGCAGACTTCCTAACACAGACATTGATTAGGGATAAAGAGGGGTATTACATCAATTTTTCAAGGAAATGCAACAATCCTAGTTGTGTATATACCAAACAAAAGAGCTTTAAGAAATCAGACAAAAACCAATAGCACAGAAAGAGGCAACAGACAAATCTACCATAGCTGGAGATTCAACATTACTCTGTCAGTAACTGATAGATCAGATCAAGCAGGCAGGAAATTAGTGAGGCTCTTGATGACCTGATTAGCACTATCAATCAACATGATCTAAATGAAATTTATGGAATACTCCATGTAGCAACAGCAGAATGCACATTCTTGTCCAGTTTCTATGGAACATTCACCAAGACAGGTCACATTCTGGGCCATAAAGCACAACTTTGCATATTTAAAATAATAGAAACCATATAAAGTATGCTCTCAGACTCCTGCAGTGGAATTAATCTAGCTACCAATAACAAAAAGATAGCTAGGAAATTCTCAAATATTTGGTAATTAAACAACACACCTATAAATAACCTATGGGTCAGAAAAGAAGGTTTAACAGGAATTTAAAATGTTTTGAGCTAAATGAGAAAACAACTTATCAAAATTTTCACAGGATGCATGGAAGCAGTACTTAGAGGAAAATTTATAGCATTAAATGTGTATATTAAAGATAAGAGAGATTAAAAAATCAATAACCTTGGCTTCCATCTGAGGAAATTAGAGGAAAGAGAGCAAAATAAGGCCATAGCAAACATATTAATAAACTCTACTAATACTGGAGCAGAAATCAATGAAATTGAAATAGGAAAATAATAGAGAAAATCAATGAAACAAAAATCTGGTTATTTGAAAATATCAATAAAATTGATAAGCCCCTAGCCAGGATAATTAATTAAAAAGAGAGAAAAAGCAAATACTGACATCAGAAATGTAAAAGGAGTCATCAATGTTGATCTCATAGACATTAAAAGGATAATAAGTGAATACTATACATAACTCTATGACCCCAAATTTGACAAAATGAACCAATTCCTCGAAAGACACAAACTACCAAAACTCACAGAAGAAGAAATAAATAACCTGAACTGAGCTATATCTATTAAAGAAATTGGATCAATATTTTAACACCTTCCAAAAAGAAAGCACCAGGCCCAGATGATTTTAGTGGTGAATTCCACCAAGTATTTAAGGAAGAGATAATACCAGTTCTCCAAAAATTCTTCCAGAAAATGAAAGCAGAAAGAACGCCTCCCAATTCACTTTATGAGGTTAGCATTACTCTGATGTTAAAACCCAGTGAAGACATTATGAGAAAAGAAAACTAGAAACCAGTATCTCTCGTAAACGTAGACACAAAAATCCTTAATAAAATATTAGTAAATAGAATCCACCAATTTAGTAAAAAGGATAATACATCATAACCAAGTGAAGTTCATTCCAGGAATGCAAGCCTGGTTCAACACTCATAAATCAATCAATGCAATCCATCCTATTAACAGACTGAATCAGAAAAACCATATGATCATATCAATAGATGATGAAAAAACATTCAACAAAATTCAACACTCATTCATGATAAAAATTCTCAAAAAAACCTAGAAATAGAGGGGAACTTCCTTAACCTAATGAAGAAAATACCTGATGGAAAACCTAGTTAACATCATATTAATAGTGGGAGACTGGATCCTTTTTCCCCCAAATTGGGAATAAGACAAGCAAATGAAATAAAAAGGTATACAGATTAGAAAGAAAAAATAAAACTTTGTTTATTTGCAGATGACATGACGGTCTATGTAGAAAACCCCAAAGAATCTACAAAAATAATTCCTAGAGCAGCTAATAAGAAAAGTTGCAGGATACAAGATCAATATCCAAAAGCTAATTGATTTCCTGCATACAAAAAATGAACGATTGGAATTTGAAATTTAAAAAGCAATACCATTTACAAGAGCACCCCAAAGGGAAGTAATTAGGTAAAAATCTAACAAAATGTGCACAAAATCTATTTGCAGAAAACTACAGAATGCTGATGAAAAGAACCAAAGAGACCTAAATAAATGGAGAGATATTCCATGTTAATGTATTGAAAGACTTAATGCTGTTGTCAGATCTTCTCAACTTGATCTATAGATTCAATGCAATCCCAGTCAAAATCCCAGCAAACTCTTTTGTAAATGTCAACAAACTAATTCGAATATTTTTATGGAAAGACAAAGAACCCAGAATAGCCAACAAAATACTGAAGAAAAAGGAGGACTCATTCTCCTCAACTTTAGGACTTAACGCAAAGCTACAGTAATTAAGACAGTGTAGTATCAGTTAAAAAATACATAGATCAATGGAACAAGATAGCCCAGAAATAGACCCACATAAATATAGTCAACTGATTTTTGACAATGGCGCAAAGGTAATTCAATGGTGGAAGGGTAGTCTTTTCAACAGTTGTGCTGGAACATTCACATGCAGAATAAAAAAGAATCTAGATACAAATCCTTAAACACAAAGATTAACTCAAACTGGGTTAGAGACCCAAATGTAAAATATACTATAAAACTTCTAGAAGAATACGTAAGTAAAATCTACATGACCAAGGGTTTGGACGTGAGTGTTTAGACATGACATCGAAAGCATGATCCATGGGGCAAAAAAATCAGTAAGTTGAACTTTAGTAAGATTTTAAAAGTTTGCTCTGCCAAAGAATGAAAAGACAAGCTACAGATTGGGAGAAAATATATGCGAAACACATATCTGATAAAAGACTTGCATCCAAAATATGCAAAGAATTTTTAAAATATAACAAGTAGAGAAAAAACAACCCTATTTTAAAAAGGGCAAGAAATCTGAATAGACATTAAAGAAGATATATAGATGGCACATAAGCTTGTCTCAGTCTGCTAAGGCTGCCATAACAAAATACCATAGACTGAGCAGCTTAAACAACAGAAATTTACTTCTCACAGTTCTGGAGGCTGGAAGTCCAAGGTCAGGGTCCCAGCATGGTCAAGTTCTAGTGAGAGAACCCTCTTCTGGGCTATAGACAACCACCTTCTTGCTGTGTCCTTACGTGGGCTTTCCTCAGTGTGGAGAGTGAGATTTCCCTCTCTACCTTTTTCTTGTATGGGCACTGATCCCATCAGGAGGGCCTCACCCTCATGACCTCATCTAACCCTAATTACCTCCCCAAGGCCCCACCTCCAAATGCCATCACATTGGAGGTTTGGGTTTCAACATATGAATTTGGGGAGAACACAAACATTCAGTCCATAACAAAGCATAGGAAAAGATGCTCAATATTATTTGTCATCAGGGAAATACAAGTTAAGACAATGAGATACCACTTCACACCTATTAGAATGGCTAAAATTCAAAGCACTAACAACACCGAACACTGGAGAGGATGTGGAATGACCAGACTCTCGTTCATTGCTGGTGGGAATGCAAAATGGCACAGCCACTTTGGAAGAGAGTTTGGTAGTTTCTTATGAAACTAAACTTACTCTCACCACATGACCCAGAAATTGCACTCCTTGGTATTTACCCAACTGATTTGAAAACCTATGTCTGCACAAAATCCTGCATGTGAAAGTTTATAGCAGCTCTCTTTGTAATTACCAAAATCTGGAAACGGCCAAGGTGTTCTTAACAGGGGAGTGGGTAAACCAACTGGTGTATATTGATACAGAAGAATATCATCTGGCAATAAAAAGGAATAATCGATCAAGCCATGAAAAGACACAGATGAATCTTATATGCTTATTGCTGAGTGAAGGACAGAAATATAAAGATGGAAAAAATGATCTTTATAATAAAAGAAACTGTCAACAGAGTAGAAAGGCAACCCACCAAATGGGAGAAAGTATCTGCAAACCAAACACCTGAGAAGAATATCCCAAATATATAAGGAACTCCTACAACTCAATAGCAAAAAACCCAAATAACTCAATTTAAAAATGGACAAAAGACTTGAACAGACATTTCTCCAAAGAATCTGTACAAATGGCCAACAGGCAAGATACTTGACCTCACTAATTATCAGGGAAATGGAAATCAAAACCACAATGACTGGGGCTTCCCTGGTGGCGCACTGGTTCAGAATCCGCCTGCCAATGCAGGGGACACGGGTTTGAGCCCTGGTCCGGGAAGATCCCACATGCTGCAGAGCAACTAAGCCCATGTGCCACAGCTACTGAGGCTGCCCTCTAGAGCCCGCGAGCCACAACTACTGAAGCCTGCGCACCTAGAGCCCGTGCTCCACAACAAGAGAAGCCACTGCAATGAGAAGCCGGTGCACCGCAACCAAGAGTAGCGCCTGCTCACTGCAACTAGAGAAAGCCCGCGTGCAGCAACAAAGACCCAACACAGCCAAAAATAAATAAATAAATAAAATAAATCTATATTAAAAAAACCCCACAATGACATTACCTCACACCTGTTGGCATGGCCGTTACCAAAAAAATAAGAGGTAAGTGTTGGAGAGGATGTGGAGACATTGAAACCCTTGCACACAGTTGGAGGGAATGTAAAATGGTGCAACAGCTGTGGAAAACATTATAGAGATTACATAAAAAATTAAAAATAAGATTACCATAGGATCCAGCAACCCCACTTCTGGGTATTTATCCAAAAGTATTAAAATCAGGATCTTGGAGAGATATCTGCACCCCCATGTTCACTGCAGCATTATTCACAATGACCAAGATATGGAAGCAACCTAAGTGTCCATCGACAAATGAATGGATACAGAAAATGTGGTTTATACATACAACGGGATATTACTCAGCCATGAAAATGAAGGAAATCCTGCCATGGTCAATGACATGGATGGACCTTGAGAACATTATGCTTAGTGAAATAAGGTGGTTATAGAAGGACAAAAATCTCATTATTCTACTTTTATGAGTTTATCTAAAATAGCCAAACTCAGCGTTAGAGAGTGGATTTGTGTTATTGGGTGGGGAGCGAGGGGCAAATGGGGCGATGTCCAAGGGGTATAAAGTTTCAGTTAAACAAGGTAAGTAAGTCCTGGGGGCCTGCTGTACATCGTACCTCTAGTCAATGATTCTGTACCCTGAAAGTGAAATTCTGTTAATGGGTAGATCTTGGGCCATCTGTTCAAGATCTTCTTTTAAAAAAAGGAAGAAAATGACCATCTTATATCAATGCGGTGGATTTTTTTAAAAGGAATCCTTAAATCTTCCATTTTTTTTCTGCTTTCTTGACCCTGCTACAGAGTGAATAATTGACGATGCAGAACCGTGGTTCCTGGAGTGGGCAATGGCTCAAGTCCAACGGCATCCTGAGTGGCCTGATCAGAGGGCTTCTGCCCATCTGGGGCGCCGCTGGGTGGAGGCCAGTTCCCAGGATGACTCTGGTGATTTACACTGAGGAGCGTGGCTCCCAGCCAGCCCTTGGCATTCCAGAAGCGTCTTCTCAAAATGCAAACTGAGGACAAGTTTAGGAGGGCCCGCAGGCAGCCTGGGGGTTAGAAGGAGCCTCCAGATCCCCCAGAAGGGGGTGGTCTCAGCTTATTCCCCATTCCCTTTCATGTCCCACATGGAGAGAGGGACATCTGGAGCTAGGCGGCCAGATGTCCAGAAGCCTGGGACCAGCCAGACGACCGTGAGCCCAGGGTGATGCATCCCAGTGAGCAGCTTCTTGGTGCCTGGGCCCGGTGTGGGGTGCATGAAGATGGCACACTTCGGAAAATAAAATCAAAATCGACTTTCTTCCTGACAGCCTTTTTGTCTTTTCTTTTTTTTTCAGCTGCGCGGCTTGTGGGATCTCAGTTCCCTGACCAGGGACTGAAACTGGGCCACGGCAGTGAGGGTGCCGAGTCCTAGCCACTGGACGGTCAGGGAGCTCTCCTGACAGCCCTTTTACACACAGTGCCTGATACTATCACAATCAACCCATTGAGTATTCATATCCCCATAAAGAAAACCCAAGACCAGACCATTCCAGAACATGTACAAAGTCCCACGGCTGGTCAGTTCAGGTCCCTCCTTCGGACTCCAGGGTGGGAGACTGTTTCCACCATTGATTGTGCGGCCAGTGGCTCTTAACTGGGGGCGATTCTGTCTGCCCCCGGGGACAGTGGGCAATTGTCTAGAGAGATTTTTGGTTGTCAGGATTGGGAAGTGCCACTCGAGTCTAGAGGGTCAAGACCAGTGATGCAGCTGCATGTCCTACTGCACAGGGCAGCCTTCGCCCCAGAGAATGACCCAGCGCCAAATGCCAGGAGTGCCGAGCTTAAGAAGCCACTTTGCAGCAGCCATCTCTAAAAGCTTGAGGGTGAATAGCATTTAAAATGGAAAAGGTTTCAGGGGAGGCCTTTCTAAGACTAGACAGCAACTCACACAGCAACATCCAGTCTGGGACTCAGAACAGCTGTTTTCTGGCTTTGGCTGAGACCAGCTTCTCCGGCCAGAGTGGGTCTGGAGAGTGGGGTTGAGTCCTCTTTATAGGAGCATCCCTCAGTGAGTCACTGTTTTGGTGGGTTGAATGGTGATCCCCCCCCAAATGTCCATGTCCTAACCCCTGGAACCTGTGAATGTGACCTTATTTGGGGAAGGCGTCTTTGCAGCTGTGATTAAATTAAGAATCTTGAGATGTGATCATTCTGTATCACCTGGGTGGGCCCTAAATGCAATGACCGGCATCCTAACAAGAGACAGAGAGGAAGACACAGACCCACAGGGAGCAGAGGAGACTGTGTGAAGGTGGAGGCAGAGGCTGGAGGGATGCAGCCACAAGCCAAGGAACGCCTGGAGCCCCCAGAGGCTGAAAGAGGCAGGAAGGACCCTCCCCTGGAGTCTCCAAAGGGACCACGGCCCTGTGACACCCTGATCTCAGACTTCTGGTCTCTAAAACTGAGAGACGATGAATTTGTGATGTAAGACCCCAGTTTGTGGGAAGTTGTTATGATAGCCCCAGAACACTTGTAAGACAGTCTTTGCCTTTTCGTTTTAAGTGCTTCAAGGAACTGCCCAAGGATAGCATGAATTCAGAAACATTCATGAGTGTTTTAATCTAGGATCTCAGGTCCTGGATCACCAGGTGTTCCTCAAGCACCTTTCAAAATCAGCTGCCACTGGAATGAACAGATTGTTGCAGAATGAAAAAGACTGTTTGTGAAGTGCTTTCCCTGCTCAGCTAGGTCACGGTCGGTGAGGATCTGATGAAGACATACCCTAAGCTCTGTGTGCACGATTCTTGCCAGCCTCTCATTTATTGGCTTCTCACAGAGCCCGACAGCCTTGCATTGTCGGGCGGGCCAGGAACGCTGCATCCCCAACCCACAGATAGGAAACTGACACCTGGGGACCAAGAAGCAGGAGACCCAGCTCAGAGTGATTCAGAGGAAGTGCCTCTGGTGCCTGGAAGCTCAGAGCCGAGAGCTGGCGGGTGGTCACTCGGTCTCCATCTTTGCTTCCCTGCGGTTCCCCCAGCTCCACTCTGCCCCTCTTCTCAGCTTGGTTCTGGAGCTGTGACATGCCTCCCCCGTCACAGGGTGACATTCCAGCATTCCATTCTTCTGTCCACGACCCAGGGGCAGCCTCCCTTAGAAGGGCCCCAGCCTTGGCTCTTGCTGACTTGAAATTCTTAAGAATTTATCTTTGAACATGTGTTTGGTAACTGAAGTCTGATCAGAGTGGAGCGTGCGTGTGACAAAGGAGACATGGGCACCGTGGCTGCCCACCATCCCGTGTTGTCCCCTCTTGTATAGCGTCTGTGATGGTCCAGGGGCACAGAATTCTGGTGGACTCACGATGATGCATGGGTGTTGAGCACGACTCAGTGAGAGTGCAGGATAAGTGTGTTACATCTGCAGGCCAGTAAGCATGGCACAGCCCCAAGAGGCTTTCCATTTAAGCCAGAACTTGCTTCAAATGCAGACAGGAGACGATGGTGTTCTAGGAACATGTACCACCAGGGAGTCTGTGTTCGTCTCCTAGGGCTGTCAGAACAAAATACGTAAGACAGGGCAGCTTAAACAACAGATATTCATTGTCTCCAGTCTTGGAGGCTGGAATCCGAGATCCAGGTGTGGGCAGGGCTGGGTCCTCCTGAGGCCTCTCTCCCTGGCGTGTAGGCGGCCGTCTTCTCCCTGTGTCCTCACGGGGTCGTCCCTCTGTGTGTGTCTGTGTCCTGACCTCCTCTTCTTATAAGGACCCCGGTCCTACGGGATTAGGGCCCACTCTAGTGACCTCATTTAACTTTAATTACCTTGCTAAAGTCACATTGGAGATAGGCTTCACCATATGAATTTGAGGAGGACACAATTCAGTCCATAACAGAATCCTATCATATTTTTTTCTTACTCATGTGACCTTCCTATAGTAATCATTTATGCTGCAAATGATGGCACTAAAGGAAGAGGAGATGTCCGTGAACCCACAGGTTTTTTTTTTCCTTTCAATCCTTCTTTACTCATCAGTCAGCTGAAGGTAGACAACGTTGGCTGCTTTATTTTTTTTTATCTTAAGGGATAAAGTAAGGGAGCAGGTGCTGGAAGGGACCTCTCCTTTTACATGACCTTAGCCTCTGAATAAGTACCGTCTTGTACTTTTATTCAGAGGCTATAAGAAAGAGAGGGGAGCGTCAGCTCCCTCGTCCCGTCTGCGGTTTCTGTTTGCTCTGATCCAGGGAGGCCGAGCGAGGGGACCTCCATGGGTCCAGAAGATCCACACTGAGGAAGCAACACAGAGCCTGCCTGTCGGCCTCTCACTCTTCCTTGCCCCATCCTTTGTGATTGTGGGGCCAGGATGCCATTACCTGTATGAGAGGAAAGGGTCAGCGTGACACCCTTTGGGCTTGGGCTTCAGGGAAAAGAAAGGGAGAGAGTGTGGGTTGAAGGACAGATCAAAGAGTAAAATAAAAACAGTTGAGTTAATTTTCCGAGAACAAAATGCACACACAGATGTGGGTTATGAAATAGAAATTGTGTGATTCCTGTGATTCTGCAAGTGAGGTATATGCTCTTATATGTGCATTTAAAACTGGCATCACACAATATAAATGTAAACATTAAAATTAATGCTAATAATTTAAAATTTTCCTTAGAACGACATTAAATGACAAATTTAAAAGAGACACGTCAAGGGAGAGACTGTGGAAATAAGGGAAAAGCTTTATATTTTAGTATTGATAGCTTTAATAACATCAATTCTTTATTCCTGCTTTTGAACAATGGCCCTTTCTTTCCCTTTTGTCCCGAGCAAAATTATGTTGCCAGCCCTTCAGCCTACAAAGGGAATGTCTTTCCCAGCCATTGAACACAATTCTTATCTCCACCCTGATTGGATCATCTCCAGATTAATTGCCACAGCAGAGGGGATGCCTTGGTGCTGATTGGCTTAGGTGTAGGTCACATGCCCATCAGTGACCAATCACAGAGGTGATCTCCATCGGAGCCCATCCTGAGCTAGGGGCAGGACCCATCCCACCCAACCGCAGGTCTGCCCCATAGAGGGTGGCTCCCCAAAGAAAATCTTGTTGCAGTTCAGAAGAGGGAAGAGGGGAATGGAGGCTGGGTGGCAGCCTGAATGTCTGCTGTGTACGCTTCCTTAAAACCTTTGGGAAGCCTAAGGAAATCTATCTACCACAAATTTAATGAATTATACATCCACTCATTTGTTTAACCTCCATCTCCCCAGAGATGCTGTGAGTTAATGAGGGCAGGGACATGCTTTTCTGGATCACCTCTGTGTCCACAGGGTGGGGAGTGGTGCCTGGTGACCAGGAAGCTTTCCATCACTGCCTCTGGAACACGGAAGGAATGGAGAGCTTTAAGATACTCAGTCAAGGTCACACCAAGGGCTAAACCCAGGTCTCCTGTCCAGCAGTCTAGCATGTTTTCTTTCTGACCACCCTCCCCTCCTGGGTCTAAGATCAGGAATGATTTTCAGAAGAACTGTAGGGAATCCCTGGTAATAAGAGTCCATCTGGTCTGGCGCCGCAGTCTCCCCATAATGGGCTAACCCCACAGAGCAAGACGTGATTGGCAGGTTTCACTCAAACCTGCTTCTTCCTTTAGATTCTACCAGTCAGCCCATTCTTATTCCACATAAGCGTGTCAGTCCCCCATCAGTGTATCCGTGCGTCTGACTTGGTTGGGGGCAGGGAGCGTATACACAAAGGTTGGATCACGACATCCCCTGGCGGGTGCTTTGAAGGCCTGTTCAAATTGATTTTGTAGCAGAAAGTTACCTGGAGCTGTTGTAGAATCACAGGCCAACATATTGGATAAGCACAAAATAATTAAGTCCTCCAATAATGCTCGTTTAGAAATTAGTCAATGATGATCAAAAATTACTCATTTGCCAGCTAATGGGCCAGCGTAAAGGGGGAAGGGAGCTGGTTTCCAGCAAATTGCTCATCAACCAGAGTGAAAGATGGGGGCATGAGGTCCCCCCTTGATTCTCCGCCAGGATTACCATCGGCAGGTGCGCGGGTGTGGGAGGGGTCTGCTCCCTTCCCCATGCTGCCCCTGCCCTGGTCACCTCGAGGGGCCCTTCCATGAGAAGCTGTCGCTGGCTGGGGCGGGCAGGGGGACGGAGAGCCCTCCGCCACCTTGCACTCCCTGTCAGGGCTGCCTGGGTACGTTCCTGATGGGTTATGGAACACCGACCTTGGAGAGGGAAGACAGGCCTGACTCTGCTGCTCAGCACCCGGCACCGAGCCCTGCAAAGAGGTGCCGGGGCAGCTGTGGGCAACAGGCTGAAAGATGGCTTCTGGCAGCTCTGCCCGCAGAGCAGATGATCAAGAGTTTGGTTTGGTTAAATAAAAATCTAAGTACGAATGAAATTTTCAGGTACGTAAGTTTAAACCTCTAGGAATATGGGGCCACTCTAAAGATTCTGGTGGTGTTGAGGGGGCGTAACTGTGGGTTTGGAGGCAGAGAGAACCGGGTTCGAATCCAGGACTCGTGCTCACCAGCTCTGCCCACCCTGCAGATGGGGAGACTGAGGCTCAGGGACCAGGTCACAGGACAACATCGCACTGACCTGTGGACTCTCCACTTCCTCGAGGCTATTTTCGGGGATCCCTCTGTGATCTCTAAAAGCCACAAAGCCAGAGCCAACCCACCTCACTTCCGCCCACTAAATCCAGAAGGAAAGGCTGGTGGCTCAAAACATGTCTGCAAATTCTTCAGCACTCCTCCATCCAAAGCTGGAGCCTAATTTCCATTCCCTTGAATAACGGTCGTCTTAGCAACTCGCTTCTAATGAGCAGCATGTAGCAAATGTGAGGCTGCCTGACCTCTGGGGCTAGAAGGCTAGGTCCTAAGAGGCGGACTGGCTTCTGCTGCCTCTCATTCCCTCTTGAAACCCAGCCGCCAGGCTGCGGGGAAGCCCGGGCCACATGAAGAAACACAGGTTGGCATCAACTGCCAGCCTCCTGAGGGAGGACGCCTCCAAGAAGACCCAGCACAGCCACCGCCTAGCTGCAACGCACGAGGGACCGCCGGCTGAGCCCCGTCACCCCAGAGATGCACAGAAGAGAAAAACAAACCATGCTACAGTTTTCAGGCTCTACTTTCTGGGGTGGCTTCTTGCCCAGTAATGGATTCCTAGAACAAGTTTCTAACGTGGGGTTCAAGGTCTCGCAGCCTGTGCGGGGAGGGGGCAGACACCCAAAGAGGAGGCACCATTCAACGATCTTCTCTTACGCTGTGACCGTGGATGCCGAATCAAGCACCCAAAGGCTGCTTTTGCTTTGCACTCACCCCCCCGCCCCAGCTTCTCATAAGCGCCGTGTCAACCTCTGACTTTCAAAGTTTTGTTGTAAAGGTCACATTTGAAAAATGTATTCACTGCCCAGCCCGAGTGTGGGGAGAGCCACTACACACGAACTCGGCTGACTTCCGTTCTCCTCTGGGTGGGTGCGGACTGCTCGCCAAGCTCTTTCCGTTGTGTTCCTTCTCTGGGAGCCTGAGACTTGTGTGTTTCCATGATAACTCTTCTGCCCTCCACCCCCAACTGGCATCACTTTCATTTCCTTCCAGTTTCCTGACCCCTCCTTATTCCTTTATGGAAAGAAGACATTCTGGATGGTTCTCTGTGCTGCTGTCCCGCATTTGAGGCTGTGGGTGCCTTCATTCTGGGGTCCACGCTGGTGGGAGAACCGTCCTGTTTTCTCCACTGCCCCCCAAGTGACTGGTTTGCGTAGGCTGTGAAGACACAGTCCCTCTGCCTGCTGAATTTGCCTGAAAATCCTCCCTCTAGGATGCAGGCAAGTGTGCCTCCCCCTTACAGGTAGAGTTTCTTAGCTCAAGCGGGGGCCACGGCACCCCTGGGCTCACCCCTCTGGAACTGGGCCCTCCCCTCCGGAGCTGGGCCCATCCTGGCTCTTGTGACTGGCCCGAGTCGCGCCACACCAAGGAGGACTGTCCTGGACACAGTCGTGAGGGCTGGGTGTTTCCTGGGGACGCTGCCCCCCTCCTGTTACAGTGCTGAATCCTCCTCCTCATACCTCCTTCTGCTGCCCGAAGGCCCCCAGGATGGCCCCTCACTGTGCCATTTCATCTGGTCTGGTGTCCCACGGAGGCATGGGTATTCATTTTCTGTGGCTACTATAAAAAATCAGCACAAACCGACTGGCTTAAAAACATCAGAAATTGGTTCCCTCACAGCTCTGAGCAAAAGTCTAAAATAGCTGTCAGCAGGGCTATGCTCCTGGAGGCTCCAGGGCAGGACCCCTCCTGGCCTTGTCCAGCTTCGGGCGGTGGCCGGCAGCCCTCGGCATTCCTTGGCTTTTTAATCCGTCACTCC
>NW_006792775.1:2763664-2764085 GCF_000442215.2 Lipotes vexillifer
TTCCTTGGCTTGTAAACGCTTCACTCCAGTCTCTGCCTCCGTCTTCACCTCGCCTCCCTCTGTGCCTCCATGTCTCCCCAGTTCTTATCAGGACACACATCATTGGCTTCAGGGCCCATCCTAAATCCAGGACGATCTCACCTTGAGATCCTGAACTTCATTACATCTGCAAAGATCCTATTTTCAAATAAGGTCGCGTTTATTCACATGTACCAGGGGTTAGGACTTGGACATATATTTGCGGAAGAGGAGGCAATATTTGACCTATTACAGCATGCTTTGTGCTTTCACTTTGTCCCTCCTAACTTTCCCTTTCTGCTTTTTTTGTTCTTTTTTTTATGATTTGCAATGTTGTGTTAGTTTCTGGTGTACAGCACAGTGATTCAGATATATATATATATATATATATATATATATATAT
>NW_006792775.1:2764362-2776907 GCF_000442215.2 Lipotes vexillifer
TTGCGGAGCACAGGCTCTGGACGCGCAGGCTCAGCGGCCATGGCTCACGGGCCCAGGTGCTCCGCGGCACGTGGGATCTTCCTGGACCGGGGCACGAACCCGTGTCCCCTGCATCGGCAGGCGGACTCTCAACCACTGCGCCACCAGAGAAGCCCCCATTCTAGCTTTTGATAGAGAATTTATGAACTAATATTAGGGTATGAATTCTGGATCGTTGCTCAACAAAAAGGGGTGTTAATATTCTGGCTGCCTTATATCAAAGACAATCCATTGGAAAACATGCCTTAAACTTCAATATGCTGATTTGGGGCGCATAGATCTTATCCTGCTTGGATTTAATCAGGACTCTGCCCTTTAGGGGATGTAGACAGAACACTCGTTCTCTGAATGCTTATGACCGACCTCCTGGGAACGACAGACTTGTGCGCAGCTGCATTTACAAGAATTCGTTGCCTTGGATTTACCGAACATCTTGCTGAATGAGACTCTGGACAGGATTGGGGATTCAGAAAAAAAGAATGAGAGAAAGATATAACATTTCTGGCTTTAAAGGTGGAGGAAGGGCCCATAAGCCGAGAAATGGGGCCACCTCTAGAAGCTGGAAAAGACGAGGAAATAAATTTTCCCCTGGAGCCTCCAGAAAGAATGCAGTCCTGTTGATTTGAGCCCAATGAGACACCTGTCAGCTCCAGAACGGCAAGATGTAAATGCGTGATGTTTGAAGCCACGTAACTTCGTGGTCATTTGTTACAGTGGCCATAGGGAACTAGGACCTACTATGACTGGATTTGAGAAATATGTGGTGTAGCCCAGAGATGTCGTGTGATCACCTCCCAGGACGCAGTGATGGGTGGGCTCTGGCAATTCCTCATTTTGGGGAGAAGGTAAGAAAATCTTCATGGGCATGAAGGATGTTAACCTGTACGAAGCTTCGTAAGCAGAAACACCAAGTTTTTTTGTTTCTGTGTTTTTGTTTTTTTTTTTTTTTGGTAGGAATGTTATGGATGTGTATAGAGGCTGAATAGACAAAGGAGAGGACCATTCAGTTATAAACCTGTGGGCTCCCAGCACTTTGCGAAGCTGGTGCTGGGGCAGCCACTCCCCGTGCGGCTGTGCCCATAGGGGGCGCTCCAGGGAGGCTGTGGGGCTGCAGGTACTTTCTGCTTCTGGGAGCATCTCCCAGCAACACTTTTTCCCTCTGGCGACGGCAGTTCCTTCCCATTGCACAGTTGGTAGAGTCTGCAGACTTCCTAACTGTGGCAGAACCTGTGACTCTGTACCCGCTCTGAGACACCCGCTGGACCAGCAAGTGTTTCCTCCTCGGAGGACGGAGTCTGAGCTTTTACGGGTGGCTCTTCCCCAATTCCACCTTCTCCTGTTGGACTGGCTGCTTCCTGCAGCCTTAGAGTCCTCACGGGGCCTCCATCAACCAGGTCTAAACAACTTCCCGCCCCAGGGGGCATCCTTCCACCTTCTAATATAATAAATTCTGCTAAAACGACTGCATGTTTTTTGTCTCTTGACTGGACCCTGCAGTGTGCTAAGCATGCTAAGCATTGTAACGGGGTAACAAACTGCATGTTTAGGGCGAACCACGGAGGAAGCAATTCATCCTGCCAGGCTCCCCGGATGAGTGGGTTTCAGGACCCGCGGGGGAAAGGAGAGCTATTTGGAGAGGGTTGTTCGTCCTGGCACCTCTTGACACCTAACACACCCAGACCAGCACTGCCCTCCTCTGTGGAGGTTGCCCTGGAAATTTCCCAGTTGTGTACATTTCTCACGGTAGCGATAATGTTGCATCCTCCAGCTGCTGGAGCAATGCAGGAGGACCCCGCAGGTGGAGGAAACAGCAGCCCAAACCCCGGCATCCAGGGCCTGGGGAACCTTCAGCCACCCAGTGTCCCCAGATACCACTGCGGCCCTATGATTTCAGAGTCCCTCCCTCCCTACCGTGGGGACACCATCAGATGCTGACTGGCAGAGGTGGGGCAAGGTCCTCACCTTGGCAAATGGAGTCATTCTGAAAGGCAGAGGCTTAACATGTCCTTAGAAATATTCTTTATGTTCCTTAAGAAAAAGCAATTTCCAAGGAGGCTTTTTTCCAGGAAAAAAGCAGATAAATTCTGCAGATAAATTGTAAATCTTTGCTCGCACCTCCTGCCTGCATCTTCTCTAGAAACTTCATTGAAATTGCACCGTTAGCACCTCTGTCTTTCATTTTCCTGCAGGGGCTGTGTCTTCCTCCCACGTCCCACCCACCAGATCAACTGAAAGGCCCAGCCCCCCTCCCTCCCTCCCTCCCTCCGGGGTGAGCAGACATCCATGGTCCCTAGGGCTTTGCTGATGCCGTTTGGAAAGCCGGGACCGCTTGCTTGGCTGATCAGGGAGAGTTTGAAATGCTGTTGTTCTCTCTTTCTCTGGCCCCTAGAAACCTGAGCTTATGCAACCTGTTCTCTTTGGGTAGAAAAAAGAAAGATCTTCAACGATCATCGAATCTGGGTGGGAGAACAGGCAAAATTGTGAAATGTAATATTTTTCACATCTTTATCTGTGCCATGTGGCCACTTTGCCCTCCTTGTTTCCTAGTTTCACTGTTGAGATGAAGCACTCACATCTTTCACTCCTTGGTCTACCCTCCAGAAATGGTTTTGGGTTTGTCACGTCCTGGCTGGCTTGTCTGGAGGGGCCCTGCTGCACCCACACTTTACATGCTCATTTCCAGTTTTAGGGTCCTGTAGCCGCCGTGACAAATGACCATAAACTGAGTGGCTTGAAACAGCAGGAATGGATTCTCTCACAGTCTGGAGGCCGGAAGTCTGAAGTCAAGGTGTGGGCACGGCTGCTTCCTTGTGGAGGCTCTGAGAGCGCATCCATTCCAGGCCCCTCTCGCAGATTCTCGTGACAGCCAGTGTTCCTTGGCTTGTGGGCTGCGTCCCTCCCGTCTCTGCCTCCACCTTCGCATCACTTTCTCCTCTGGGTCTCCTCTCTTCTCTCATAAGGACACCGGTCATTGAATTGAGGGTCCACCCTAATCCAGGTGGATGCACATCATTATACATCTGTCCAAACCTATGGAATGTGCAACACCACACGAGCCCTGGGGACTTGGGTGCTGATGCCGTGCTACTGTAGCTTCAGGGGTTGTGACAAATGTGCCACCTGGGTGGGGAATGTTGATCATGGGGGAGGTTGTGTGTGTGTTCAGGGGACAGAGGGTATGTGAGATATGGGAACTCTCAGGGCCTTCTGTCCATTTTTGCCATGAACCTAAAACTCCTTAGGAAAACAAAGATGACTTATACATAAAATGTTTTAAAATACAGGGTGCAAGGTCAAATTTGAATTTCAGGTAAGCAACAAATAAGTTTTCAGTGTAAGCGTATCTCATGCCATATTGGAGACGTGCTTGTGCTAAAAACCTACCTGCTAGCAAGCTTACTTTGGAGATGTGGGAAGAGGCTGCAGACTCGGAGGAGGGGTACCGTTTCCTGGTGGATCACTGGCTTCCCCTCTCCAGGTAGGGGTGTTGCCCCCGCCTTGCCATCTGCTTCTCCCAGATGGAGGTTGTCGGTCTCTGTGCCTGAAAGGGCCAGGCCAGAGCCCTGGGCCTTGGCTTAACACAGTCTCAGGGGTGGGTGGGTCTGCCGTTTCCCACTCCAGGGACCTCAGTGGATATGGACGGTGTCCCCTGGTCTTGTGCAGGCATCACCTGCTTAACTGAAGGGGGGGCCCATGGGACAGTTTTCAAGGAGCGACTGCCCCAAACTTCCACCTTTCATCATCCCTTCCAGCACCTGTCGAGGTTTTCAGGGATTCCTTTCCTGGCACTGAGCACTGATTTTTTTGCCTTTCAGCATTGGGCCAACAATTTATTTATTTATAAAAATTTTATTTTGTGTTGGAGTAGAGCTGATTAACAATGTTGTGTTAGTTTCAGGTGTACAACAAAGTGATTCAGTGATACAAATACATGTATCTATTCTTTTTCAAATTCTTTCCCCATTTAGGTTGTTACAGAGTATTGAGCAGAGCTCCCTGCGCTGTACAGTAGGTCCGTGTTGGTTATCTATTTTATTTTTAAAAAATTTTTAATAGATCTTTATTGGAGCATAATTGCTTCACAATACTGTGTTAGTTCCTGTTGTACAACAAAGTGAATCAGCCATATGCATACATATATCCCCATATCCCCTCTCTCTTGAGCCTCCCTACCCCCTCCCTATCCCACCCCTCTAGGTCATCACAAAGCACCGAGCTGATCTCCCTGTGCTATGCAGCAGCTTCCCACTAGCAGCTATTTTCCATTCTGTAGTGTGTATATGTCGGTGTCACTCTCACTTCGCCCCAGCTTCCCCCTCCCTCCCCGTGTCCTCAGGCCCATTCTCTGTGTCTATGTCTTTTTTTTTTTTTGCGGTACGCGGGCCTCTCACTGTTGTGGCCTCTCCCGTTGCGGAGCACAGGCTCCGGACGCGCAGGCTCAGCGGCCATGGCGCACGGGCCCAGCCGCTCTGCGGCATGTGGGATCTTCCCGGACCGGGGCACAAACTCGTGTCTCCTGCATCGTCAGGCGGACTCCCAACCACTGCGCCACCAGGGAAGCCCGTGTCTACGTCTTTATTCCTGCCCTGCCACTAGGTTAGCAGCGTGTACATGCCAGACCTAAACTCCCAATCTACCCTGCCACTCCCCACCCTTCCCCCCACCCACCGTGGTAACCAGGAGTTCGTTCTCTAAATCTGTGAGTCTGTTTCTGTTTTGTAATAAGTTCATTTGTCTCATTTTTTTTAGATTCCGCATAAACGATATCATATGATATTTGTCTTTCTCTGTCTGACTTACTTCTCTTAGTATGATAAATTTCCAGACCCATCCACGTTGCTGCAAATGGCATTATTTCATTCTTTTTAACTGTGCTGACAATTTAAACTGGGCATTTTTTGAATCCCATGATCCAGTTGCTTTCAGATCCAGCCTTTAAAAGTCCGGCGTTGTATCCCCCAGTGTCGAGAGCTGGGCTCTGAGCACTGTGACGGTGACCAGCCAGCCTGCCAAGTGACTGCACCGTCTTACTTGTCAACAGCTGAAGGAGCAGGTGGACTGACCACTGAGTGAGTGTTTAAAGAGTCTGGCAGGTCTCGGGTTTTCAGCTCTACCTGGACAGTACGTGGGGCACAGAAGCCACCGATGGCAGCATCATCACGCTGCACGCCCAGCCCGAGCATCTTCCTCGGCTGCATCCCGAAAGCCGTGTGCCAAGCTCACCGGTCAGCTCTGGGTTAGTAAAACATCATGAAACGACAGATGGAACTGGGCTGGCATCTCTCCCCACGGATTAGGTGCACGCACAGCAACGTGGAGACGGCTCATGATAACCGTGAGTTCCCCTCACACCTGTTAGGACAGCTGCTATCAAAAAGACAGGAAATGACAAGAGCTGGCCAGGATGTGGAGAAATTGGAAACTTGTGCACTATTGGTGGGAATGGAAATTGGTGCAGCCACTATGGAGAACAATACGGCGGGTCCTCCAACAATTAAAAATAGAATTACCATAGGATCCAGCCATTCCACCTGCAGGTATAAACATAAAAGAATTGAAAGCAAAGTCTTGGAGAGGTATTTGTACACCCATGTTCACGGCAGCATTATTCACAAGAGCTATAGGAGCTGGAAGCAGCTGAAGTCTCCATCGACAGATGATGGATAAACAAAATGTGGTCCATCCATACGATAGAGTATTATTCAGACTTAAAAAGGAAGGAGATTCTGACACAGGCTACAACATGGATGAACCTGGAGGACATGATGCTCAGTGAAATAAGCCAGCGACAAAAGGACAAAATACTGTCTGATTTTACTCACAGGAGGTCCCTAGAGGAGTCAAATCCATAGAGACAGAAAGTAAGATGGTGGGTGCCAGGGGTTGGGGGAGGGCGGTGGGGAGTGAGTTGTTTAATGGGGACAGAGTGTCAGTTTGGGGTGATTAAGAAGTTTGGGAGATGGATGGTGGTGATGGTTGTACAACAGTGTGAGTGCGCTTAATGCCACTGAACTGTACGCTTAAGAAATGGTTACGACGGTAAATTTTGTGTTATGCATATTTTACCACATTAAAAAAAAAATACCGACAACAAAAAGAGGACCGAGTGAAAGAAGTGCAAAGGAGAGTGGGATCCAGGGCACAACAGCATCAATCTGAACCACCCGCTCACTGGTAACAAGACTCCGTGTTCTCTGCGGTGGCACATGCATCCCACGCGCGCACCAGGTGGTCCCTCCGCTGGGGCCGCCAAGGGGATTGTATCAGCTAGCATACCTTGTTATGCTGTGTAACTGCTATAGGCTGAATTGTGTGCCCCCCAAATTCGTCTGTGGAGGCCCTAATGCCCAATGTACCTGTGTTTGGAGGCATAGCTTATAAGGAGGTAATTAAAGTTGAATGAGGTCAAAAGGGTGGACCCAGACCCAATAGGATTGGTGGCCTTAGGAGCAGAGGAAGAGAGAGGTGTGTGTCTCTCCGCAAATGAGGACACAGCGAGTGGGTGGCCATTTGCATACCAGGAAGTAAGTCCCCACCGTAAACCAAATCAGCCAGCACCTTGATTTGGGACTTCCCAGTCTCTGGAACTTAATAAGTTTCTTTTAAGCTGGTCTGTGGTATTTAGTTATGGCTGCCCTGAGCAGACTGAGATAGTGACTAATGATCCCAATGACAAAGGTGAGTTTCTCACGCACATCGGTGTCCGGTGCCTAGCGGCTGGAGCTCTGTTCCATGGCTTCCTCATTTTAGGTCTGAAGCTGATGAGCAGCCTGTGTGCTGGTCTTGGGACATACAGATCTCCTGGCAAGGAGGAAGTGGTGACAGCAAACTCAAAGGAGGCCCAGAAGCTTCTGCTGGGAAATGGTACAGGTCACCTCCACTCACATTTCCTCGACCGAAGTGCATCACGGCCCAGCCTAATGGGCTGGGGGTGTGACCCTCCAGTGGGGACGGATGGCGCAGGGGGCAGCAAAGGTTTGACACTCATCCAGTCTCTGCTGGCAGCCATCCGCACCCACGGGCAGAGGCATCCCTGACATTGGAGCTCATCAGAGCCGAGCAAAGCAAGCATGGGAAGGCGTGACCTGAAGCCCTGGACCCGGCCGTCCCGATTATCTGAATTTCCCAGAGTCATGACTCAGTAAATTATTCTTTTCTTTCCCCTTAAACCAACTGAGATGAGTTCTACGCCCCCGGCAACCTAGGAACTGATGGGCCCCTGCCTGAGGAGAGGACTCGGCAGTATTCCTCCCGAAGCGAGGGGGCGGCCTGGGTTTGCATTTCACGTCTATGGAAGATGCGAGTGTTCTGTCCTGGCAGACCTACCCCATCTCGCAGTCGTGCCCCAAACCCTTTCCTTGTGTCCCCCTCTGTCCTTGACCTTGGGGTCAGAGGGAAGAGTAAGATGTGATCATGTGATTAGAGGCTCACTGTGCAGTGGGGACCAGAAAAGTAGCCTCCACGGACAGAGCAGAGAGATGAAAACGGGGGTGGACGTGGACGAGAGGGGCACCTCTGCCTCAGAAGAAGTGACGTCTCCCAGCTGTGGCTCCAGGTGAAGGCTGAGGTCCAGGTCAGCTCCGTCAGTGGTCACAGGTGGAGCCCAGAGAGGACCCCATGGCCTTGCTTGGCAGCGATGCCCCCTGGGCTGCGGCATGCTGCTGGGGGGCATGGTCTGGGGAGGGGCTGATGTGTAGCGCTTGCCGATTCCCATGGTATAAACACCCCACCGTGGGCAATTTCAGGTACGACGGTGTCTCTCCAGAGAAACAGAACCAGCACAATGGATATATATATATATATATATACACATAAAGGTATTAATTATAAGGAATTGGCTCATGTGATTACGGCTGCTGAGCAGTCCAAACCCCAGAGAACCAACGGTGCAACTTCCAGTCCGAGTCTGTCCAAGTCCGAGTTCAAAGGCAGGAGACCAGTGTCCCAGCTCAGAGACAGTCAGGAAGAGAGAAGGAATGCCTCCCTTCCTCAACCTTTTGTTCAAGTCAACTGATAGGATGTGGCCCACCCACTTTGGGGAGGCCCATCTGCTGGCCTCAGTCTATTGATTCAGATGTTAATCTCGTCCAGAAACACCCTCCCAGACAGAGTCACATTTGACCAACTAACCAGGCCCCCTGTGGCCCAGCCAAGTGGACACATAAAATTGATGTCATGGCCCGCAGAGCTGGGAAGAAATGTGTCCAGCTGACTCTTGAGCCAGTGCCAGGCGCTCGGGCACACGGCAGCCCGGCCGCATCCCTGCGCCCTCACGCCCGGCTCCCACTCCCCTCTGGGTTTCCCAGGCTCCGCGCATTCCTGAGCAGGCCTCTCTGTCCGGTGGGGTCTTTCTCACGGAGGCTGTCCGGCATCTCCGAACAATCCTGCCCTGTTTTATTGTTTGCAGTAAACAGGCTGGATTATGAAGAACAACGTCCTCCTTCCTGATTCTTACCCCACACAACCCACCCGACCAGCCAAGCCTGTTTTGCTCCAGGCAGCCGGCACCCGTCCACAAGGAGCCTGGCGACACTGGCGGTGAGAGGGGCCCTGAGAAGCTGACCTTTCCCCTCCCCGCAAGAGCTGACCGTCCCTCAGCTGCCCCCTCTTTCTGCTGGATATTTGAGGTCATAAAATCCCTTAAGAAAGCCATTTTCAGGGGGAGGGATACATTAGGAGTTTGGGATTAACAGGTACACACTACTGCATATAAAATGGATAACCAGTAAGGACCTACTGTATAGCACAGGGAACTATGTTCCGTATCTTTTAATAACCTATAATGGAAAAGAATCTGAAAAAGAATATATATATGTATACCTGAATCACTTTGCTGTAAACACAACATTGTAAATCAACTAGACTTCGATTGAAAGAGAGAAAGAAAGAGAGAAAGAAAGAGAGAAAGCAAGCCAGTCTCATTTGACCCTCACTGAGCATGCGTATTCAACACAGTGTTGGGGACTTCTCTGTGTCAGGCACCAAACCCAGCAGTGAGGGCTCAGAAGTGACCTGGCTCCTCTATCAGTCTAACTGGGGGAGGGACCCCTTCCAGAGAAGGTGGGAGGAATGGGGGATGCGTGGCCCCCCAGGGGTGTCACCCAGCCTTGGAATGTCAAGGCAGGCTGCCTGGAGGGGACACTGCTCCAGAAGAGCCCCAAGGACCCCACGGGATGGGAATTGCCCAGGAGCAGTGGGGGCAGCATTCTCAGCAGAGGAAACACTCCAGCAAAGATGGGATCCTCCAGGGAGTTTCTGGTTCCCCTGGAGCAGAGAGGGAGGCCTGCAGGGCCACGAGCATCAGGGGGACCCGGAGGTGGTGCCAGGCCACCACCTGCCCCTATTCCGTGGTGCTCAGGACCCATTCTGCAGGCAGAAGACTCCACGGTAGGTACAGGGCATGGTCAGGAGGGAGAGATTCTCTTATGACCCTCATGGACTGGAAATGGCCTCCCTGTTCCCAGAGGACCACAGTGCTGGGGGCAGGGGATCCTGGAGTTCCCCGGGGTCCACTCTGCCACCCCGGCTGCCTTCTTAAAGATGCTCTGAGATGCAGCTGCATCTCATAGAGAAAGGTGACTGCATGGGGTGACCAGCAGCTGCCTGGTCTCCAGAAGACACACAGCTCTCAGCGCTCTCTGGGACAGAAGGGTGCCTGAAGGTGCCATGGATTGTCACAGGGGGGAAAGTAAACCCCCGCCCCCCACCCGCACTGGATTCCGAAAGGCCCTGGGACTGCACAGGGACAAAGGTGTGGTGTTTGGCCGCCAGCATCTCCGTCAGTCTCGCTCAGCCTCCCCAGCGAACAAAGAGCTGATTGAGGCCTCCCGGTTCCTGATTCCTAAGCCCCCTCCTATTTACCTTCTTCAAGGTGCAGATGAATCGAGGAAAGGGAGGGCCCAGCTGGGGTAACGCCATGATTCCTGGGTCTCGACCTAAACTGCAGTAATGTGCGTGGTGAGTAATCCTGAACCGGCGCCGTCAGGCACAGAGCCCAGACTCGAGGGCAGCCTGGGACAGGTGGGCTCTGCTCAGGCCTTCAATTTTCTTGAGTGTTTTTGTGGCTGAAGCCCAGTGAACGACAGTCTTGACCAACACATAAATTTATGTATTTGTACCTTAAATCATATCAGAGTCATATTTCCTGTTGAGAGTCAGACTGAAAGTCAGACCTCAAGGTCACTTCAAGGTCCTTGTTACCTACAGATGAAGGGACTGCCAGTCTCTGTCCAGAGCTTCTCCCCTGCCCCACGGGCCTGGGACCATTACCTAAACACTCTGAGGTCATTTTTACTTGGTCTGCTGGTTTCTGTAGGGACAGGTGTGCAGTGAAAATGTTGTTTCCCTGGATGATTTATCAAGTTCTTCACCTGATGGCTGAAGTCAGCTCTGAGACATGGAACAGCTCAGGTCTCAGGATCTCATTTCCTGCTAAACAAAGCTGGGAAATGAAGGTTATTATCAGAGCAGAAACAGGCACAGAGAGGTGAAGTGAAATACCCAACATCACACAGCTAGCAAGTGGCAGGGCTGGGATTTCATTATTTTACAACTTTATTGATGTAGACTTGATGTACAATAGACCGACCCGATTTCAAGTGTACAGTTTAGTAAGTTTTGACATATCTACACACCAAGGTTTTTAGCCTAGATACTACTGGCATTTTGGCTGGGAAATTCTTTATTATGGGGGAGGAGGGTCTGTCCTATGCATTATAGGATGTTTAGCAGCATCCCTGGAGGCCTCTGAGTGCGAGATACCAGTAGCAAACCCACCAGGTGTGACAGCAGAAGTGTCTCCAGACAGTGTCACACAAGGGGCCAAAGCATCCCCACTTGAGAACCACTTGAGTGTGTGGTGTATGCCCATGGAACCAGCACCACAATCAAGGTGGTGAACATGGCCACCACCCACCAAAGTTCCCTCCTTTCCATGTAACCCCCACCCCAGGCAACTGCCTGTCTGTTTTCTGCCACTATAGATTTTTCTAGTATTTTCTAGAATTTTGTATAAGTGGAATTGTACAGGATGGATTTTTTTTTGGAATCTGGACTTCCCGGAGCATCATTATTTTGAAACTGACCCAGGTCGCTGCCTGTATCCACATCTCACTCCCCCTGCATTCCTGAGTTGTCCCCGAGGCGTGGAGACCGCTCGGTACCACACTTTTCTCAGCTGTTCACCGATTGATGGATGTCTGGGTGGCTTCCAGCTTTTGGCTTTTACGAATTGAGCTGTGGTACACATTCATGCACATGCCTTTGTGTGGACATGTGCCTTTGTTTCTTCTGGGTAAGTATCCCGGGTAGAGTGGCTGGTCATACGGAGGGGATGTGTTTAACGTTTCAAAAACCTGCCATCCTGTTTCAAAGTGGCCACAGCTCTGACTCCAAGTTCTCCATCTTCGATCTCTTTGCTCCCTACCCATGTGTTTCCAGGAGAAGGCAGAACAGGTCGGTGGGATTCCTGGGGACCCAGAGGCCAGCAGGAAATTATGGATCATCTAGAAAAGTGCTGAGAAGAGGAGACTGAAAGGCCTGATGTAAAGGACCAAAGACTCCCCCCACACAACAGGAGCCAGTGAAGACCCCAACCAGGACCTTCCCCCAGCTGAACCTTATTCCACGGGTCTTACCTTCTACATCCTGGATGGTGAAACTGCCTCCTGGGAGCCTGGGGCCTCCCCTGACCCCAGAATGGGTCACATTCCACAGATAAATTAGCCAGTTTCAATGACTTGACTCTTTCAAACCAGGAGAGATGTTACACTTTAAAACAACAACAATAACAAGAAAACACTCCTATCGGGACTTCCCTGGGGGCGCAGTGGTTAAGAATCCGCCTGCCAATGCAGGGGACACGGGTTCGAGCCCTAGTCCGGGAAGATCCCACACGCCGCGGAGCAACTAAGCCCGTGCTCCACAGCAGCTGAGCCTGTGCTCTAGAGCCCACGAGCCACAGCTACAGGCGCCTAGAGCCTGTGCTCCGCAACAAGAGAAGCCACTGCAATGAGAAGCCCACGCACCGAAACAAAGAGCAGCCCCCATTGGCCCCAACTAGAGAAAGCACGTATGCAGCAGCAAAGACCCAATGCAGCCAAAAATAAAATTGCTTAATTAATTAAACAAAACACTCCTATCATCTTGGGAACCTGCCTCTCACATGTCAATTTGCACATGGCTCTTTTATGTATAGATTGTGTCAAATTCTATTTGACATTTTTCCCTTGGTTGCTTCCATGAATAGCATATTTGGATCATAGAAACAAACACACAGTAAACTTCCAGAGAACCTAATATGTCAATTTATTTTCTTTCCATTCACGTGGCTTCATCTCTTAACAGCAAATTCCACTAAGTGGAAGAATTTTTAAGCTACAGGGTAAGCCTGGAAGTGCTGGAGAACTGACCAGATCCTTAGGAAATTTTTTCCTTTCTTAAAAATAAAATCCTTTAAGAACGATTCAAAATTGATCTAATGACATAATAGATAATCCTGCATTCCT
>NW_006792775.1:2776917-2782731 GCF_000442215.2 Lipotes vexillifer
AATGAGATTTATTTTTCAAAGATAAATATAAACCTTTCAACTAGGTAAGCAAGTAAGAGTACAAAGACTTTTCTTATTTCTAGAAATGTGAGGATTGACATTTGATCCATAATTTTAATGAGAAACAGATTAGTTCTGTGTAGGACACTAAGAATTTGTCCTGGGTATAGTATTAGTTTAGACTATTATGTCTTTTCGCTCAGCGACTGGTGAAACTTTAGTTTTTTGTCTAGGTGGCGAATTTGAATCATTTGAAAATATGGCTACCGGGGATAATTTCTAGAATGACATCAAGAAATTATGATCTCTGATAAGTGAGGGGGGGCTCAGAATAGGAGAAAAACTGATTTTGTTAATTTGATATCCTTTTCATAATGTTTGGATTTTTTTTTTTTTTTTTTTTTTTTTACCATCTGTGCAATAGTTTTATAATCTAAAAAGAATGCAGGACTTCCCTGGCGGTCCAGTGGTTAAGACTGCCTTCCAAAGCAGGCGGGTGGGTTCGATCCCTGACTGGGGAGCTAAGATCCCACATATGCCTTGTGGCTAAAAAAAACAAAACATAAAACAGAAGCAATATTGTAACAAATTCAGTAAAGACTTTAAAAATGGTCCATATCAAAAAAATCTTAAAAAAAAAAAGAATGAAGAAATGATTTGGGAAGCATCATCCATAATTCCCAATATTAAGACGCAAATATTGTTAATCTTTTAGTATTTATTTTTGCAGATGAATTTTTATGCATTTATGCATTACGCATGCATGTGAAGTTATGAAAAAGTATATAATAGCAAACTGAATTTCACATGCCATTTTTCAAACTACAGCATATGGGAGATGTCTTTCTGTATTAGCAAATATATCTTATTTAATGCTAATCTTAATGTCAGTCTCTGATCCGGCCAAGGGCTCAAGGTCTTTTCACATTCTAAGTGTATCAGTCAGTTTTTGCTGCAGTAACAAACAACCCTGAAATCTTAGTGGCTTTCTGCTCCCAAGGGTGTGTTTCTTATTCACAGGACTGTTGCAGGGGGGTGGCCTTGGCTCTGCCAGAACCCCAGGCTCTGCTGGGCTGAGTTCCAGGCCGTGGGTCGGATGAGCTTCAGGTCAGCTCCTTCTATACATCCCTCATTCTGGGACTGGGGCTGAAGGAGCAGCACATCTGGGGTCTGTTCTTCTCATGGTGGACATTAGGAATATGTGAGGGCTGGTGAGCACCTATGCTGTGCTTCCACTGCCAGTCCAGGATGGTGGGTCCCATCCACCCACTGAACAAAGCAAGTCAAATCAACAGGGTGGGGAAGTGTGCTCCACCCACAGAGGAAGGGTAGGGAGGGTGGGAGAACAGAGTAGCTATTCATGGAACTAAAAGACCCTCCAGGACACATATGGAAAGAGAGAAAAAAGGAAGTGGAGGTTCTTCTGGGTAAGTGACTAACAGTGATATTTTGTTGTTGATAGAGTAGTTCTTCAAATCTTGCTCCATATTGTTTTTCAGACATGAATTGTGAGCATGCTGGTGAAATTATCAACTTTTTTTCAGCATGTGAGTGTAGAGATGAATGTATACTGCCGTCTTTTGTCAATTTTCCGCTTTGTAATACTCATGCCAAACTCAGGCTTCCCCCCCGCCACCCCCGATTTTTAACTGTTTACTTCCAAGTAAATAAACTCAAAATAATTTGAGTGAATAAAAGAAAGTGAGTAGAATATAATTTGTGCTAATAATAACACCAGCATTAAAAGCTAAGAATAACTCACCTTTTGAGCACTTATTATGAGCAGTTTACTTGAATTATCTTGTTTAATTCTCACCACAACTAGATAAGATAGTTATCACTATTATCCCCATCTGAAAGATGAGAAAACTGAGATCTAGAAGATGAACTTATTTGTCCAAAGTCACACGACTGGTAGGTAACAAACGCAGGTCTGTTTGACTCCATCACAAGCCCAGCACTATAAACTCCAAAGCCACCATTTTAGGAGTGTGTGCATGCCTGTGATTTTAATATTCTCTGTCTTATTGATGTAGGAGGGGAGTAGATTGCATGCTCCCAGGGAGAGGAAATGACCTGTATTGGAATAATCCATGGGATGGTGGGCACCATACGTGAAGGCTCAGTCCCTAGGAAGTTTGCCACTGGATTTCTTTATAAGATACGGCCTCACCATAAGCACTACTGAGGCTGGACTATCCCGTTTCTGGTTCTCCTCTTCCTGAACACATTCCAGAGAATATTACATTTCCCGGCCCCTTTGAGGTTAGGCGTGGCCACTCGACGTTCCTTGGCCAATGAGGAATGAGCATAAGCAGACGCAGAGGTGGTTAAAAACGGATGGGGGTTCTTCTGGTGCTCTCTTCCTTTGCTGTGACAATTTTGGAGGCACATGGAGGACAGCTTTTCTGGAAAGCCACGCAGACCCACAGTGGTGAGGGAGAAACAGGTTGTTATTGTATTAAACCAACTGAAATTGGGGGATGTTTGTCATCACAATATAACTCAGCCCACGCTGGCTGATACAAGTTCCTCCCAGCTGCCCCTGGCACCACTTCTCTCTCCCCTTTTGAAGGCTTGCCAGGTCTTTGCAAAGAAACATTTCTTCATCTGTTACGTTAAGAAAGAAAATATGAGCCTAGCCTGCCACATTCTTTACTCTCTGATCTAACACCAGCCTGGCTCCCTGCTGGCAGCCCTGCACCAGCCCTGCACTGGTGCAGGATGGAGTCTCCGTGGTAAGGAGCCCAGTGGGGCCCGTGCCAGAATTGCCATCTCCAGACGGGGTCAACAGCTGCCCCACAGCCCAGCCGGCCCCAAGGGCGTGTCCCCCTTTTCCTAGCCATGTATTAGAATTGGGGTAATGATGGCCCCTGGCTTTCATAGGCCACTGGACAGTCCGTCAAGCTGCAACGATCCAGTTAGCCCCCAGCCTTCCTTGTGCAATAATCATCAGCACTTCTCTGCAATTTGCTTGGCAGGCTCTTTTACAGCTGTTTCAGTAGTTATTAATCCCGGGACTCAGGGAGACAGGGCATGTTAAAATTAAAGCGACCAAAGTGCTGAAATTAAGCCTCTGGAAGCAAGTCAGGGTTCCACGTCCACAATATTTCAGTCCCGATCCCATGCCGTGGCCCGCGGGTAGAACACTGCCTCTCCTTTGCCTGCACACCACATGACCCAACTCCAACCACGAGGGCAGCAACCACCTTCACCCTTCCCTAAGGCTCGGCCTGGAGAGTCTTAAGCCAGACAGAAGCCAACTCCTTCTCACCGCTTTTACTTTTTTTCATCATGCCTGCCACTTGATTTGCTATTTTTCCCAATACGCGTGGCAAAAAAACCTCGTCGCCATCCAAGCTCTCACTATAGAATCAAAAGTAAAATGAAATAAAAGAATTCAGGTATGGAATCTATATTTAGTTGTTATTAAAAGAATCGATGGGGCTTCCCTGGTGGCGCAGTGGTTGAGAATCTGCCTGCCAATGCAGGGGACACAGGTTCGAGCCCTGGTCTGGGAGGATCCCACATGCCGCGGAGCAACTAGCCCCGTGAGCCACAGCTACTGAGCCTGCGCGTCTGGAGCCTGTGCTCCGCAACAAGAGAGGCCGCGATAGTGAGAGGACGGCGCACCGCGATGAAGAATGGCCCCCCGCTTGCCGCAACTAGAGAAAGCCCTCGCACAGAAATGAAGAGCCAACACAGCCATAAATAAATAAATAAATAAACTTTAAAAATAAAAAAGGCAAAATTCCTTAAAAAAAAAAAAGAATCGATGGCATATTCCACAGCTGTCTGTGCATTTTTATTCCATCTTTATTTAGGTTTGATTCTCCTTTTTCCTTTGTATCTCTTGAGGCAGGAAAATATGGTCACCTCCAGGCCTGTGATGCTCTCAGTGTAAGCTCTCTGCAGCTTTCACATTAAAAGGCGTTTAAGGAATATGTGGGAAGGCGCAGGGAAGGAATCATTAAGTGGAAGACACTGGTTATAATTTTTTGTAACGTGCATTTCGTGATTAAGTTATTACTGGGCCAATTAACCTTAGTGCCAGGGCCTATAGTGCAAAGACTTGTATAGCGAGACCATTAATCATTCCTAACGAAGGAGGCTTCAGAGGACCTCTGGGTGGTCCAAGGGTTGAGCTGAAACCCCTTTTTTGTTCTCAGGCACCCACCTCGGAGGGTTAGAAAGCCCATCAAGTCCCCTTGCTCACTCCTCCAGCCAACACAGGGGTGTCCGCTGCAGAATCTGCACCAGGCAAGTGGTGCGGACTATTGCCCTGAAATAGTCCAGTGTGTTCCTGCGGGGGCCTGATCTGGCTCCTGAGGGGTGTGCCCAGGTGGCCACAGGTGGGCCTCACACCTCCAAGAGGCACCGGGGAGACTGTCTTTTGTCCTATGAATAGTGAAATGAACGCTAGCCACAAGAGTGGACACGATAATGCACTGTCTTTCAGACAGAATCCTGGTTGAAATGGGTCACGCATGTGGAGGACATCTACACTTGCTGTGGATGAGAAGGAAGCCCCCAGCACGATCATCCATCAGGCACTGAGATAGATCACAGTTCCTAGAACGTGAGACCGTGGTTTCCTGAGTCTAGAGAGACATCCAGCCAGGGCAGACACAGCTCCACTTTGCAGAGACATTGGCAAGAATGTCTAGGGAGAGATTTTGCTATCATAAAAAAATCATTTATTAAAAAATTTTTTTTATATTTTGGAATTTAAAACAAATTTATTGAAGCATAGTTGATTGACAATGTTGTGTTCATTTCTCCTACACAGCAAAGTGATTCAGTTATACATATATATATATTCTTTTTCATATGCTTTTCCATTACGGTCTATCACAGGACATTGAATAGAGTTCCCTGTGCTCTATGTAGGACCTTGTTGTTTAGCCATTCTATGTGTAACAGTTTGCATCTGCTAACCCCAAACTCCCAATCCATGCCTTAATTTTAACTGAATACTTAATTTAAACATCAGTTAATTTTACTATTGTTAAAAAACCAAATCGATATTCTCAGAATAATGAAAAGTGCTTTAAAGTCAGTCCTCAATGTTTCTGTACATTCACCCCAAATTTCTGAGGTTGAAAGTGTACCCCAAATTCAATGCAGCTGGAGCCCTTGAGGTGATGTCAAGGAAAGTTCTCTGTATTGAAAGCAAATCACAAGACAAAGTCTAATTCTCCTTCTACCAGCCATTTCTTCAGAGATTTGATGGCAGCTGTAGTGCCTCCTTCTATTTCTAGATTAAATATCTCCAATTCTCTCCATGAGTCTTCATAATGACAATAGCTAGCATTGAATGAGCCCTGACTTTGTGCCAGGTTCTGTGTTAAGCCACTTTCTGGGCACGATTTCATTTACCTTCATAAAAGGCAGTGAAACACATACTATTATCGTCCGTATTTGACAAACAAGGGATGTGGAGCTCAGCATACATAAGTAAGCCCCCACAGCATCATGCAGCTGGTACAAATGGGACCAGAGTCTGATCACACAGCATGTGCCAGCTCCCAGCTGCACCCACCCACCAGGTTCCCACCTTTCTTAAAGGTGGCTTCTGCTCTCCGTGTTCTGGACTTCTGAAATGCATTCTTCCACTGACCTGTCTTGCCAAATATGTAACAACAACACGATTTCATATTGTTGAGGGGGTGTGGGTGGGGTAGTTTTGAGGTCCCCAAAGTTGCAAGGGCGCAATTAGCGCAAGCTGCTACTTTCCGTAATGCAAATCGGAGAAACTGGAATCAAGGATGCTTGTGCAGCCTGCCTTCCTCCCCACTCCCTCCTTCCCCTCCC
>NW_006792775.1:2782845-2784891 GCF_000442215.2 Lipotes vexillifer
CCTCCCAGGCTCAGGCCTCCCCCCCCACCACCTCAGAGATGTGCCTGGACCAAGGGGTGGGGCGACGAATTCTGACAGGGCAAGGCGGTTTCCCCAAGAGAGGTACGCTTTATCTTTCATGTCTGCCTTGACAAAAATTTGTTATCCTATTACTCTATTATTGTAATAATTGACAATAATAAAAACAATGTAACAATAACAGAACAATTAATCAAAGATAATAACATAATAATAATAATAATTACATGATCATTTATGCAAATAAACGTCTGTGTAGCATCCTGTTCCCAGCCCTCGACCATCTCCACATTTCCACTTCGCTGTGGAACACTGGGTCAACGTTGGGACAACGCAGTGAGATAATGAAGGGGACGCCTGGTGATGGGGGCAGGGGAGGTATCCCCTTTCATGGCCCCTCTAGTCTCCAAGCTTCTGCTGCTGCACCTCCGTTCCCACCTCGGAGGTCAGTTTTTGGAGGAATTTGACAAATGAAGAAATGAGGTCTCAGAGCTGTGGAGCAGCATTTCCCAGAGCGGGGCTCCCCTGCAGTGCATGAAATGGTTTTCGGGGGCGCCCAGACCGCCGCTGCCCCCTGACACTGCCCCCCCAGTCATGAGCACTGTAGTGGCCCCGGCTTGTCCATCACAGTGGGCTGCTGGGGTGGAGGCGTGCCCTGGGTGGGGGGTGGCGCCTTCCGGTGCCCTGCACAGCACACCAACAGGAGGAACTCAGACCCCTCGGCTGGGACTCGGGGGCTCCCCTGGCTCCCACCTGTGAGCCCCAGACACGGGCTCCTGTCTGAGGCCCTCACACCCTGCCTCACCCGAGGGAATGAGAGGGGGGCCGAGGCGCTGGGCATCTTGTTTTCTTTCAATTTTTTAAAAATTTAATCTTTTTTCTTTTTTTCTGGCTGTGTGGCATGTGGGATCTTAGTTCCCTGACCAGGGATCGAACCCGTGCCCCCTGCAGTGGAAGCTCAGAGTCCTAACCACTGGACCTCCAGGGAAGTCCCCATCTTGGGTTCTTAAAACCTGGCAGATCCTACCCACACCCTGCGGTATGTGCCCCCCACAGTCCAAAGAAAGTGAAATCACTGTTAATAAAATGATTCCGAGTTCTGCCTCCCATCTGTCCTAAGGGTGGACCCTCTACTCCAGGCTGTCAGAGGAGAAGGCATTCATCTCTGGTAGCAGAAAGTCAAATAATTCACCGCGGACATTTTCTTTTGAGTGTTATGTTACCTCTTTCCTCTAGAATTAATTTCCTTGACTCTGACCTCGGAAGGTCAGAGGGAGACAGCTTTGTTAAAAGTGCGAAACCTACCATATATGCTCCATCTACTCCCCAGGTGGTGGCAACAGGCCAGATTCATCACTGTAGCCGTCCTTCACTTATTTAAAACGAAGGTGTTTTACTCCTTTAAAAAAATAGAGTAGCGGAGGCCTGGAAGTTGATGCTTCTAACAAAAATCAGCTCCGCATAATTGTAAAACTTAAATTGCTTTGAGATTTGCTTTCTTGGGCATGAGAACCCCGATGGTGGGGTCGACAAGAGCTCTCCTTGGGCAGCACCACCCCATCTCGGTGTCCCCGTGCCCAGGTGGCCTGTCCTCTTTGTTGCGGGGGCGGGTTCCAAACATCGCCTCCTCTGCGAGATGGATCCGGATTCAGGGCTGTTCATGCCGAATGCACGTTGGGGAGCCCCGTGTCTGCCACGCCCCAAACACTGGTCCCTGGAAGCAGCTTCATCACGTTTCTTACATTAAATGAATTCAAAGACCCGGTGGACGTGGCCGCCAGTTGACCTGTGAGCTGGCCCCGGGGCAGTCGGCAGCCCCTCACCCGTCCCCTGTGCCTGAATGTGTCTTCTGCCCACCGGGCCCACAGTGGGAGCCGTTTTCAAGGATGTGGCCTCGAGAGAGCAGAGTGGTACTGAGACCATCAGCCCGTGTTGAGACTGAGCCCTGACCTCCATATAACCTTCAGGATTTGGCGGGCAGACACGGAGATCTACTGGTCTTGCGTACAAGTCTGTATGTAAGTTTCC
>NW_006792775.1:2784993-2791579 GCF_000442215.2 Lipotes vexillifer
TCCACCTGCCTGTCTGCAGTGGCTGCCTCTTTCGTCAGTCTCTCCTGGCCCTCCATGTATGCAGCCAGTTTGTGAAACAACCCCTGGCCTCGGGCTCCAACCAGCCCCTGAGAACGTGAAGGGCGCCCTGGGGATGGGAAATGCCAGGCGCCCCTGGGATTTCTAGCCCAGTGAAGGGACAGCAAGTATCTGTGTGCCATCAAGGGTCTCTGAAGGGAGGGGACCGTAAGCCACTCTCCGCAGGGGATGAGAAGGGAGGCCGAGGCCTCTGAGGGCCTCGGGAGGATCTTAGAGCTGACCCAGGAGGGGTGGGAGCCCGTGGGACTTAAAGCAGGGCAGGAATTCCATGCACAGCTAGCCCAGCTGTCCGGAGGTGTGACGAGGTGGTGAGGGGCAGGGCTGCAGGTGGTTCAGAACCAGCAGCAGGTGATGGGGGACAGGGTTCAGGTACCTGCTGTGTTGGGGAGGTATGTTGGATGCAAGGCAGGACAGATGAAGGAGGATGTGAGGGACATGGAGATGTGAGGGGCTAGCACTAAAGCTGCTACAAACATTCATACAGAAACATTTTCCATTTCTTTCGGGTAAACACCTGGGTCGAACGTATTAAGTATGTGGTTAGTTTCATGAGGAACTGCCAAACTGTTTTCCAAAGAGTTTGTGCCCTTTTATGTAGCCGCCAGCGATGTGTGAGAGTTCCAGCTGCTCCCCGTCTTCAGCCCTTTTTTCTTTTTAGTCATTCTAATAGGTGTGTAGTTTAAACTTGCATTTCTCTAATGGTTAATGACATTGAGCATCTTTTCATGGGCGATTTTGCCCTCTGAATATCTTCTTTCGTGAAGACGGTGGCCTCATCTGTTGCCCATGTTTTCCTTGGGCAGCTTGTTTCAGATTATTGCTGAGTTTTTTGAGCTCTTATTTTGAGTATTCTGGATCCAAGTCCTTTGGCAGATCTGTGATTTGCAAGAATTTTCTCCCAGTCTGTTTCTTGTTTTTCATTCTCTTTATAGTGTGTTTTTCAAAGAGCAAAAATTTTAAACTATGATAAAGTCCAGTGTATCCATTTTCTCTTCTTTTATGGATCATGCTTTTGTTGTCATAACTAAGAACCCGTTGCCTAACCAAAGACGGAAAGATTTTCTCCTAGCTTTTCCTCTAAAAGTTGTATAGTTCTATCTTTTACATTGAGCTATGATCCATTTCAAGGTAATTTTTTTATAAGGTGTGAGGTTCATTTTTTTTCCCATATGGATGTTCAATTCTTCCAGCATCATTTGTTAAAAAGACTTATCATTTAAAAAAATATTTAAAATAACTTGTCCTTTTCTGTCATTTACCCATTTTTCAATTAGGGTTTTAAGTGATTCCTATTACTTCCTAAATAGATAGTCTGTAAAGAATCTTTACATATTTAGAATATGTAAAAAGGCTAGGGAACCCAGTTAAGTCCACCCAGTTAGTAAGTGTGGGGCTGGGACTCAGGACCAAGCAGTCTGGTTTAATAGTTGCTGTTCTTAACCCTACACCAGTCCTTCATTTATTCTTCTTTTTTCATTCTCTTAAGAGAATTTTTAGGTTTCTTTCCCTCTAAGTCTCAAAAGTTCTCATTATATTTGTCCTGGCACTTTTTTCCCTTTTGTTCTGCTGATTCCAGGAATGTCATTTTTTCCTATTTCCAACTGTTTATTGTTCGTAAATAGAAAAGCTACTGGTTTCCTACAGTCCCCTTACTAAACTCTTTCATGAGCTTTCAGTTTATTTACTTAGATTTTTTCATCTAGACAATCATAGCACCTTCCTAAATGGTAAGTTTGCCTCCCTTTTCAAATATATACATTTCTTATTTCATTTCCTTATTCCATTGCATTGGCTAGCACTTCTAGAGAAATATTAAGTGCTGGTAATGTTAGCAGGCCCCATATCTTTTTCTTTTTTTCTTTTGGCTGTGCCATGCAGCTTGCGGAATCTTAGTTCCCCGACCAGTGATTGAATCTGGGACACCGCAATGAAGGCGCCACTCCCTAACCACTGGACCGCCAGGGAACTCCCAAGCAGGCTCCCATATCTTGTTCCTGAATCGAATGAGAGTGATTTAGTGTTTCCTAGTGAACATCACGCTGGCTTTGGTCTGATATTTAAAACTGAACAATATCAAAATAGTCTCAAACAATACCTTTTTGTTTACTAAGAAGTTTTGTTTGATCAAACATTTCTCCTGATAGATTTGCTAATAGTGAAACGTTCTAGCTTTATGGGAATAAACTTCACTTAGTCTTGGTGTGTTGTTTTATCAAAGCCCTGCTGTATTCTGTCTGTAGATAATTTAAAAGGTTTTGCTTCATTTGTCTGCTTGCCAAGAGAACCCCAAGAGCCTCTGAGCTGGTTACAAGGGGACTTTCTGATATGTTTCATTTTCCCGTAGCAGCATCCAGTGGCCGTTGCTGTTTTACATCAGCTGACCACCCCGCCCCTTCCTTAGCGGGACTTCCCCTAGCCTCAGGTCACGTCACCTCCAGGGCGATCTCGGCTGTCCCTTTGGGCTTCATCTTCATGGACATGACACCGGATCACAGAGGGTGTTTACTTAATCTGGGGTTTCGCCGGAAAGCTTTGCCCGGGACAAGGACTCGGATGTGGGATGCTGTATTTGAGAGTTGGTACATGGAATCAGGAGTGAGGGCGTGGGGAAAGGGAGACACAGAGGAGGAAACCCCCCAATAAAGGGGTTTTGTTGAGGTCTGTGCCATAAGCATGGGGGCCACCAATGGCACCTCCTAGAGGCCTCAGAACTTCCCCCAGCAGGACTGTTCACTTGCTTGGGGGGGAGCAGAGCATCTCCACCTCCAGTCTCCCAGGATGCTTCCAGGATGGCTGAGAGCTGCTCCTGGGGCCGTAACTCCCGCAGTCTTCAGGCTACGCTGGCACTGGCAGCGGGCTGGCAGATTTCCTAGAGCAGAAAGCAAAGATGCTGGCCTGGGGGCCGCCTTACGGGGAAAGCCTCGGGCCCTCTGCCGGCCTGTCCTCCTGTCTGCTGCTTCCCCGTCTGCCAGTCCAGCAGGGAGAGCTTCTGACCAGCCCCACCTACCATCACAGACTCCAGGAGAAGCCAGCTCTCCCTCGGTTCCCTCGGTGCTCCCTGTGTGAGCAGCCCCGACTCTCTGTTCAGATATCAGTCCCAGGGGGCTTTTCAAAACAAGTCCATGGAAAATAACTTCGTGGAAACTTAAAGGAGAGTAATAAAACTCCTTGTTAAGGTACAGAGGGCTACATGGGAGGCACGCTGGCAGAGGAGCTGAGGGATTTGCGAGATCTGGGAATATTTATAGTATCAGGTTATGGAACTGAGCTAGAAATTGTCATGAAATTACAAATAAATGAGTGTATGCGCCAGTATTTGATGTGCGGGAACATGAGGGAAGTGGATCTCTCGCTACAGTGGAAAACACGTAGAAAACATTGCAGAAGCGTGGGGGAGGCTGGCAGGGATGGGGGGATGGGGCAAACTTGCTGGCTGGAGCACCTACTTTTTCCTGCCTTTACCAGGCTTCCCCTGGTGCACAACTGACTTTACCTGGTTCTGGCCGCATGTCCTTGGGTGAGTCCCATATATCCTTGCTGCCCAGTTTCCCACGTGTCAACTGAAGGGTTGGGCTAGGTCCTTCCCATCTGGGTAGCCTAAGAACCCTTCTCTGAGGAAGGATGCTGGCCTCCAGCATCCCAAACCCCGGACCGTCTCCTCAGGAGGGACAGACCAAGCCTACCGCTGAATGCAATGAGCATCTGGGTTAATCAAAGCCACAAAACATTTATAATGTTTTTCCCAGGACAGAGGAGCTGGTTACGTTCGCGACTCTTCACGGTACGATGCCGCTGTTTCTAGTTCTCTGTAAAGCAGTTACTGTTTCTGGGAAGTCCTGGCGTGCCCTGTGCTCCAGGGGGGCAACCCAGAAATATTGTGACTGATGGTCGAATGCTTCAGGTTTTACAAGGAAAAAGAAAAGCTCAGAGATGGAAAGCGTTACATCTTTTTGTTAGCTCATTCACGCATCATCAGACATGTTGGGGGGTGGGGTGCGTCCAGGTAAAGGCAGCTTACAGAAGCAAAAACAGGCGGTTCTGACACCGAGAAGCAAAAAGGATGATTTCCCTTTTCCTAAACTGAGATGGAGTTACGGTGCTCTGTGACACGACTACTCCGGGTCCACCAGGAAGATCGCTTCAAACGAGCCATGCACAGGGATGCCCGAAGGGGCAAAACACTGGCAGGCACGGGCTGTCAGGGGCTGAGGGTGCCCCCTACCCTGAAACACGTTCTCAGGGCATCAACGAGTGAGTAAAGGCACCGCTGCAGTGTTTTTGGATCCCCAGCCTTTTCACAAGAGGTTTTTGAAGACTGGAAGGACGTTGCCCAATCCGTACAAGGCTGAACTGGATACCGAAATGGACACAGAGAAACTGGGACGAAAGCAGGATACTGTCCTTAAAATGCCAAAAGATGCGGCTCACACAGAGCCCTGTTGTCGAGCAACAAACAGATCAGAGGCACTGGAGGGGGTGGCCGAGGGGCGTCCAGTTGGGTGGACGGGCTGGCGGAGGCCTGGGCCCCCAGGGAAGTGTTTCTTGAACACAGCAGAAGGGCTTTGGCATCGGAGCCCTCCGTGAGGACAGCAGCAATGTGTCCCTGGCTGCATTCTGGCCAGCCGCTTCCTCTGCTCTCTGCAGGATGGTTCTAGAAATCCGACCAAGAGAGTTTGGGGGGTGGGAATCTGGTTGGAGGGGGATGATATCTTAGGGACTTGAGTTGGAGTTGTAGGGCAAACAAGCCACTTGATTATTATTTTTTAATTTTTATTTTGTATTGGAGTAGAGTTGATTAACAAAGTTGTGTTAGTTTCAGGTGTACAGCAAAGTGATTCAGTTCTACATACACATGTATCTGTTCTTTTTCAAAATCTTTTCCCATTTAGATTATTACAGAATATTTAGCAGAGTTCCCTGCGCTATGCAGTAGGTCCTTGTTGGTTATCTATTTTAAATATAGTCGTGGCAAACATGCCACTTGAGATAACTTTTTTTTTGGTGGTGGTGGGGGGGCTTCGCCACGCGGCTTCTGGGACCTTAGCTCTCTGACCAGGGTTTGAACCTGGGCCCTCGGCAGTGACAGCGTGCAATTCTAATCGCTGGACCGCCAGGGAATTCCCTGGATAACACGTTTTATTTGGGGTCATGGGGGGACCTGTGGAAGAAAGCACTCCCCCAGCCCCCTCACTCCCTATAAGCCACTTCCCAGAAGAGCCGCCACTGACAAACCCAAAGAACATCAGAACATTCTGCTGGCCACCCCCCCCCTCCTCCCCCTCCCCCTCCCCTGCTTCCAGGCCAAAGAAGTTATGCCTGCAAGATCCTGCCTGGGCTTCATTCTTCCTGTTTGTTTGAAGGATTATTATTATTTGATTGATTGCCTCCTTTATTCATTCAATAAATATTTTATTAAATCTCATGCTTAAGGGAGCAGAGGAGAGAAAGGCGCTTGCATCTTGGCAGCAGCCCTAAAGGAGTTACGGTGTTTTACCCCATGTGTGTCCTGAAATACTAGGCCCCAAACACAACATTTTTTTCTTTTCTTTTTTTTTTTTTTAATCTAAGTGCTTTTAAAGACTTCTTTGAAATGTGGGGCAATTATGCAAAAGCAGGAAAAAAAAAAGTACCTAGAGCCAATATTTAACTTTGCCTTTGGTATGTTGATGTCACCGGCCCATGCAAATCTCTCAGGCATGTCCTATAAAACTGACTTAAAAAAAATAAATATATATATTCTTCACGGGGAGACATGGATTGAGGTTTTGCATAATTGAAGGCTTGCTATTTTGGAAGCACGTTGTTCTACATCACAGCCTGGACGCTGGTGTTTGCCAACCCCTCCAAGCCGCCTCAGACTTGCACATCTTGGCGGCAGGAAGTGCTCCCCCTTTGCAGAATACTGGAAATCCCGGGACTCAGAAACTTCCCTAGCTTACTCAGAGACAGGTGGAGTGACCAGTGAATTACCAGGGTCTTGAGAAAAGCTGTTAGCCGATTGCTAGTACCTCAGGTTGGGAAGAGTAAAGCCACCGTCCCAGGTCGGTGCTGGGGGCCTGAGGCTCAGGACACCCCGCCCCCCTTTGGGTTTTGGCAAACCTAGCGATCCCGGAGCCCTGGATAACAACAGGATTCCCGGGCGTCTCCGGAGGGTGCCTTTTCGACTTCAGGATTCATCTGAGCGGTTGGTTTTAATTCCTCCACCCGCTAAAGCTTTTCTCGGCTGGGAGGGCCGCTGGCCGAGACACGCGTCTGCACGCCCTGGACGAAGCGCCCATCCAGGTGCAAGGTGGCCCGGGAGGCTGATGGCGGCGCAATTCCCAGGCACAAAGTTTCCATCTGCTCTGCAAACCTTCAGATGGGCAATCAGCCTCTGTATTTCCGAGTCCTGTGAACACAAAACACTCTGGGGCGGGAGCCGGCTGCGCAGAAGGAACCGGGCTTTGCAAAATTCAGGGACTTTCAGGTCCGCTGGGTTTCACCGGTTGTGTGGCCGGCGAGCCACGCA
>NW_006792775.1:2791679-2792313 GCF_000442215.2 Lipotes vexillifer
CCGGCCTCCGGGGGGTGCGGGGAGGTCCGGGGCGGGGGGCGCACCTGAGTCCCCGGCCGCGCGCGCCCTTTGGCCGAAAAGGGACCCCTCCCCCAGCCTTGCCGGTCCCAACCGCCCGCTCCCGGCCGAGGGGAGGGACGGCCCAGCTGCCCCTGCCGGGAGCCCCCGGCCCGGCTGCAAAGCGGGGCGGGGCCGCGGCGTCCCCACCCCCTACCCGGACACCTGAGCGGCGGCGGCGGCGGCTCCCGCGCTCCGGCCGGGCTGGGCGCGGCGTCGCTCGGGTCCCCGCGGCCGAGCCAGGTGCGCGCGGACGCCAGCCCTTCCCTGGCGGTTCTGACCGGCCCGGACTCTCTGAGCTGTGCCCCGAGCCAGGTGAGGCGGCGGCGGGGGGCTCGGTGAGCTTCGCGAGCGGGGCGGGGGTGGCGGAGGCACCCCGTGCGGCCGGGAAGGACAGGAGGTGGCCCTCGGGCGCCCGATCGTCCTCACCGGCTGCGTTTTGGGTGCGTGTGGATTCCAGGTGTCAGCGGGTCCGCGCAGTCTCGGGCCCATAGAGGCTGAGGATGTGAGGTTGGGGCAAGGGTTCTTCGCGTCCTGGTGGGGTCGCTTCTCTGTAGAGACCCCCCCCCACTAACCC
>NW_006792775.1:2792323-2795063 GCF_000442215.2 Lipotes vexillifer
CCCCCCCGTCTTCCTTCTGGACTAGGGGTCGGTTTAAAATGCTTTGGAAGCGGCCTGGGGGCAGAGCGCAGGAGCACCGCCTTTGTCCCCCGCGCGCATGAACCCTCTCACCTCCAGCGCCTTCCCTTGGGGTAACGCAGGTGCACCTACCTCCGCCCCCTGCCTGGGATCTTGCCCTAGGTCGCCGCCCGCTGGCCCGGGTACCTGGGCCCGCATGCCCGGCGGTGGAACTGGCACAGGGCCGCCAGGGGGCGCGCGGGGGCGGGGACAGGCGCTGCGGTCGCCAGGTCCCCGGAGACCCTGCGTCGGCTCCCCCGGCCCCGCACTGGCGCCCAGAGCCCCCATCCAGGTGCGCGCGGCTGGAGCAGCGGGCTCGGCGAGGCCGGGGCCGGTGCACCTGGCGCAGGCCCGGGGGTCGCGAGTGGATCCCCGGATCCCCGGGGCCGAGCAGAGCCCCCGCCAGGTGCCCGGCCTCTGCCCGCCGCGCGCCCCAGCTGGGGTGGGGGGCCCGGCTGGTGCCGATGAGCGGCCCCCCCGCGCCTCGCCGCCGCCGCCGCCCGTGAATTATGCAGGAGGCTGGCACCGGCGGGCTCGAGTTGCTCAAGTTTCCCTGGCAACTTTCGCCCGGGCATCGATCCGCCCGCGCAGCCCGCGGCCCCGGCGCCTCCGCTGGGTGTCCGGGCGCCGGGGGCTCCTGGAGACACCAACCGCGCGCTCGCCGCCGGAGCTGGGGCAGCTGGATTGTGCGCGCAGGTGCGATCCCCGCGGAGGGCCTCGCTGCCCGGGTTCGGAGGGTGCGGGGATAGGGGTGGACCTTGCTGCCGGGGCCGGATGACCTCGCCGCCGGTGTTCGGAGGGTGCGGGCCAGCGGCGTGCCTCCCGCGGGTTTGCTCGCAGACACTGCACGGGATGGGAGGGCGGGCGCGCGGGCGTGGTCAGTGTTGCCGTGGGGCTGGGGGCGTCCGAAGGGGGCGAGGCCTCTACTGGTGACAGTGGGCTTTCAGGCGGAGCTTTTAAATCGACCCCGGGCGGCCGGATCTGTGAAGGCGCTCGGGCTCCTAGGTGGGAACTCAGGCCGCGGTACCTGCGGGCCCCGTGGCCGGCAGCTGTGGGCACGGTCTCGGGAGTCCTTAGAGGCCTTCCGAAAATAAAGTGCTTTCCGCGTGGAAGTTCGAGGTCGTAAATTGGATAGTTTCGTGACCTCTTTTTGTTTGAAACTCAAGTTCGAACGTTAATGAGGTCAATCCGCTAATTAAATTAAGCTCCAAGAATCAGAGAGAGAATTTCGGAAGTCCTCCGTTGAGGGCGCCTTGATCTCTACCTGGGACTTGTCCCTCGGCTTTGCTGATCCGGCCGCAGGGAGAGCACGTGGGCGCTGGGTTCAGCCTCCATCCAAGTGCCTCGCTGTCCGCGTTAAATAATTAGTGACCACCGATTCCGCGCCTGGGGGTTTCGGGACGACCAGAAGAGACCCCGGAAGCGGCTGCTTTTGGAGACCCGAGTTTTCAAACCACTTGTCCGCGTTAACAAGGCTGCGTTTTGATAAAGGGGTTGAACATCTGTCTGCCTGGAGCTTGGTGCCCACTGGGGGTTCGGCAGTGATTAAGGGGGGGAAAGGTGGATGTGGCTGCCCTAAGGGGGGGTTAATAAATGGTAGCGTAGATTTTTACCCAGAAAGTCACGGTGTCCTTAAGGAGGCCAGAGGGAGACCCTTGTCTTAATAGGAATTAGGCTGCTTTACAAGTGTCTGGATGTAAAACTCCTGGAGTGCAGTGTTATCAAGGAAGCGGGTTCCATTATTATGTTGAGGAATTTCTGCTTTTCCAAGAAGAAAGAATTGGGTGGAAAGCTGGTGCTTCTTTGGGCCCCAGTGGAATCGGCTGGAATTCTTTAAGAATCAAAAGGAGCCCTTTACGAATAAAGTGATTTTGCCTATAAAGGTGGTTCCCAGTGGGCACTGTTGACTGCACTTGGCTGCTTTGAACAAATTAGATCCCTTTGGGGGTGGGCTTGGGGAGGCAATCTTTTTGCCTCTTGACTCCAAGTACAGTTTGCTTTAGAAAGCCCTATTCACATTCAGGTGAATTTCCCAGAGGTTTTCCTTCCTTCATTTTTTTTTTTTTTTTTTTCTTGAAGTGCTTGGGGTTGTGAGGAAGGCCCCCAAGCTGGCACCTAAGGGTCACCAATTTGGTCCAAGCCTCGCGGTGGTGGGGGGATGCCTATTTAGGAGAAGCCTGGATCATTGAGGCTTCGGCAGGGGGTCCGATGTGAGCAATGCCGCACAAGTGTTGTTCCAAGATAGCATTGCATTTTATATTTCATCGGTTGTTGGGGAAAAGGATGGAAGAAAAAGCTTGACATACGAAAAACGTGCCGGGAGTTAACCAATGTGCAGGAAAACACTAGTCGAACTGATTTTTCTAGAAAAATAATTCTTTATCTTACTCGCTTTATTTCTAAATACGTCCTGGAGTCCTAAATGATAGAGTTCTGGTGTCCTTGTCACCTCGGGTGAGTACAGGGGGCTTTTCCAAAGTGGGGCTCAGTTTGGGAGTTGCTAAGGGAATTGTGGGGATGAATTCAGTGTGGATCCCAGCCCCTGACCGCTGAACACGTTTCCCCAGGATTCCAGCTCCTGCTTTGTCAACTTAAGGCACAGCTTGGTCGCAGGCTGTTGGATCTGGAGTCCATAGTTACTCCTGGGCTGGGGGGGGGGGGGGGGGGGGGGGGGGGGGGGGGG
>NW_006792775.1:2795145-2837202 GCF_000442215.2 Lipotes vexillifer
CTCCTGGGCTGGGGGGGGGGTGGTGGTGGTGGTGAGGGGAGCGTGGGTGGAAAAACCAAGGGAAAAGTACATTTACGGCCTCTCCGGGAGCCTTGCATTGTCCTGAGTCCGAGGGAGGGAACATTTAGGGTCTTCCAGCATCCAAGTGACCCCTGGGGCAAATTTATTGAACCCTCTGCTTTGACTGAGGGGGTAGTTTGTGGATGGGTGGGGAGGAAAGCACCCCAAACAAAGGCCTGGCCTTTTTCATCTTGGGAGCCCCCAGCCCTCACCTGGGACTGACTGGGTGAAGGGCTCGGAGCAGGGCCGGGTGACCCTTGTGACCTGGCCACTGCACCTGACCCGCCCACCTGAATGAGCGGCCTGCCTTTCATTCAGAGTTGATCTAGGTTATATCGGAATTTCTCTGCACATTGTAAAAACGAGTCAACAAATAATCACATGACGGCCAGAAGCTGGCCACAGGAGACCACCACGGGGGGTTCCAGGCCAGAGGGGTGAAGAGGAGGATTGGACAATTAGTGCACAGGTGGGACAGGAGCTGTGATGGAGGGGACCGTTGAGTGCTGTAGGGCACAGACAGCATCCCCGACCCAGTCTGGGAAAGGAAGGGGATGGGGGATCTAAAAACACCTGGATGAGGCCTGGGGTGTCTGACTGTGTCTTTGCCTGCACTGCCCTGGGACCTGGCGGGAATGGTCTGGTTCTTGCTCTGGCAGCTGTCAGGTTCTCACCTTCTGCCTGGCCTGACGCTGCACTCTTGCTATAAGACGACCTCATCCAAGTCCCTCAAAACTCTGGAGGGAGAGAGGTGCGATTGGTTATTATTCCCAATTTACAGATCAGGAACCTGAAGCTCGAAGCAGTGGAGCCACTTGCCCCAGACCACACATCTAGTGTATGGTGAGCTGGGCTCTCACCCGGGTAGCTTGGGAGAGCCCAGGCCTTAAGCCTGCACACCGCACACGCCACCCAGTGGGAGGATTCATGTGGTTAGAAGATGATTTTTCTTGTTATTGTGGTGTGAGAAAAACTGTAGCCAGAAAGTGAAAACCAGAGTTTCTGATCACAGTTCTTGATGTGATAGGCCTTTATTTTTTTCTTTGAAAGCTGATTCAAGAAATGCTTTGAAGGGGCTAAAAATGTTAATGCCATTGGCTCCAGTGGTTGTTCTGAGATGGGTCTTTGGGGGACAAGGATGCATCTAGCACAGGCCTTCCCACCACTCAAGGGGTTTGCAGTTTTAACGGAAGGGAAAGGGGAGCCCACGCCCAATACTGGGGCAGATCCCAGAGGCTGCCCGGGGCTCAGGGTCGTGAGCTGTGTGGGTCTTGATGGTTATGCCCCGGGGATGGGCCAGCTGAGGCATGTGTCACTTCCGGGGGTTGGGGCGAAGGGGGGTAGGCAGCAGAAGCCTTCAGGGTTGCTGGGAGTCAGTGGGCAGCTGCAGGGCCCCCGGTGATTGGCTGCAGGAAGCCAGTGCAGGAAGGGGTGGGACAGGGTTTGAAAATTGTCCTTGTGAGGACAATTTATAAAAATTTTATAAATTTTATAAATGTATAAAATACATTTATAAAAATGTATTTTTGTATTTATGGGAGATTGTTACACATGTAGCATCATGGCTGTGCCTTGCCTTTGAATCACGGCACATGAGCAGTTACATGATTTATAATTCCAGTAATTTAGATTCCTCTCCTTGACTCTCAGGATGGAATGAAGCCACAAGCTCCAAATGGCAAAGCTGCAGATTTCTTTTTCTTCCTTCCTTCCTTCCCTCTTTTCTTTTTTTCTTTCTTTTTCTTTCTTTCTTTCTTTTCTCTTTTTCTTTTTCTCCCTCCCTCCCTCCCTTCCTTCCTTCTTTCCTTTCTTGTTTTTTTCTTATGTATACAGTCACCTTTATTATAATTCATGAATCCATTAGAAACTGACATGGATCTTTCTATTAAGACATCTAGATTCTCATGGGCATCTGCTTTCCACTCATTAGAAAATCCAGGTTTACTTGAGAATGGGGAAGAAAAGCCGATATCTTAGTGTCATTATGACAAGTCCTCACCTCATAGGAAACCTGAAAGGGTCTCTGGGCACCCCCAGGTCACAACACTGTGCTGTCTTCACAGACCTGCCCACTCAAGTGTCTTCTGGAATTCCTTCTAAATGTCAATGGGCACCTGGACAACAGAACGTTTTATTGTTCTGTTGGTTTGCAGGTCCAGGGTTAAATAATGTGCCCAAACTTAGCATTTTCAAACTGTCCAGGCTTATCTTCCAAAAGTAGTGTATTACTCCCTTTACCAACTCGCCCTGCCAAATAGAGACCCAAAGCATTAAGTGTTAACTGCAAAGAAATTAGGTGCGGCTCCTTTTCTCTCCCCAAACCTAGATATTTGCAATCCCAAACAAATGCTAGCAGCACACACGCAGGACAGTAGTCCTTCCTGAAAAGGCCAAAGCTGCAGATTTCATAAGATGGGCCTCTCGGGTGAGGGGCTTCTGGTCCACCCCACAGAAATTCTGTTTGAGGCCCAAGAAGCAGGCCAGTCGCTCCCCAGAGGGTCCCACTGTCAGGGGTTCTAGGAACGCACTTTGAGGAAGATGGTTGGCCAGAGTCCTGAGCTGCAGCTTCAATTAAAAAGGCCTGATTTGGGAGGTGCACTTGGAGGCCTCCATCAGGTGGATAATCATTGCTCACCCACAGTGGCTCTACCTTGCTGGGACAGCTTTCTTCCAAACCAATATTTTTTTTGCCTCTCGACTCCCTTGACGTTGTTTTAAAAAAAAACTGTATGTCCTCTCACACGTTTCCTGCAACATTTTTGTAAGGAGAGTGCAGATACCCAGCAAAGCTGAGAGAATTGCACCCTGAATTACTTTATACCCACCCCAGATCCTTCTATGAACCATTTCCCTAGACTTCCCAGACATTTTCAGGTCAGCCTTTAAAGTTGTGCTTTGTAGGTTTAAGTATTTGCCGAGGATGTAGAATGTGGTCTGTGAGGTAAATATTGACATTTGAAAAGTAACCGTTGCCTAACTTTAACCGTATCCACTGCGGCCTAAAGTGTGGCTTGACAGATACCTGGAGGGCCTTCAGGGGATGTTGTTTGCTCCTTTCTTTTCTTGGATTTATAGCCCCACTTCCCCGAGGAGTTTTATCCTGTTATAACAGACTTTTATGCTTGTGGGTCTTTTATTAATCGATCTCTGCAAGGAAAATAATACATACATTGATTTTTAAAATTTTCTGTAACCTCACGTCACTAAGTATTTTTTAAAAAGTCACTTCTGGATTGAGAAAGCCCTGTGATCAAACACTATATATACATGACGGATTTTTAGAAATGGAAAAAGGAAAATGTTCCTGGAACTGCCTCTCTCAGCGATCAGGCGGTGGGTGTTTTTGGTATTTAAATTAAAGCTTTAGGTGAAGTTCCCCCTTTGTTTGGTATCCGGGAGTCCCCTCCCCACAAGATTCAGAGGCGGCTGGAAGGCCTTTCAAAGGTAAAAGATGGGGGGGCTGCTGGAAAGAGGGAGACCCCAGGCCTCTCTGTGACTGAGCTATTTCGGAAAAGACTGATTCCCTTTAGACTGGACCCCTTGGAAAGGGTCCACGCACCCCAGTTTGGAGCCCCCTGCAGGGGAGAAGAGGGAAATGGACAAGAATTCAGCCCCACCCTCAGGGTTCCAGCAGGTGATTCCCCCCCTGGGGACAGGGGTGACACCTAGGTGACAGAGTGACACAGGATGCCACCTGTGTGCTCCGCAGGGGCCAGGCCCTGTGGATGGGGGTGTCCTGCCCCAGACTGTCAACACTCAGGGTTCCTCCCAGGGCTGCACAGGAGAAATGAGAAACAGGGCCCATCATCCTGGCCAGGAGCCTGGACCGCCAGGACCCTTTCCCAGGGGCTCTGATGGGCCCATGGTGTGGCTTGAGCCTGAGGAAGGGCAGGACGGAGCAGTGGAGTCTGTGTCCTCCCAGATTGGGTCCCAGGAGGCTTGGGGCACAAGGAGCGGGTCACACATCCTGAGCAGAACTGAAGGCCGGCGTGGGGGAGGGAAATGAGCCTTTGAACCTTCCTGAAAATTCAGCCTGGGATCCCTGCCCCGGGGGGCGAGGGAGACTGGGTGGGGGGTGGAGGAGGCAGCTTGATTGCACCCCGAAAAGCACATGGCACAGCCGCTCCTGTCCGGGAGTTTTCCTGACCACCCCCCATCATCCGGGGCGGGGTGTGGCAAACGATAGGGATTTGCCTGTAGACCCCATCAGCAGGCAGGCAGGTCCCCGGGAAAGGACCAGGTCTTGTTTCTCTGTATCCCAGGGTTCCGGAGGGCTACCGGTTCGGAGTAGCCCTGTCCTTGGAGCTGGACAGCATCAGTGGTTCCACACTTCCCCTCCCACATGTGTATTCAGCTTCTGGAAGTCACAAAACCAGTCAGGCCACTGGCCTGTTCTTTCTTGGCCTCACCCTGAGGTTCAGACCCCGGGCCAGCCCAGTAGCTGCACTCAGGCCAGGCCGCTCCCTGCCACCCACATCCGGGATGTTGGTTCGTGGCAGGTGGCACATGAATTTACATCCACCAAGATTACCTCTGGGATGTATACAAAGCTGGTGCACTGGGACGGGAGGGTGGGGAAAAGAAACAGCTGCGGTTAAATGCTTATTTTGTTAAAACTCCGAGTCCAGATGAAGCTGGGGGTGGAATTCCTGAAGACGGTTGTGGTGAGCCTGGTGTGTGAGGTTAATGATTCTCCAAACATGGGGTGGTGAATGGCACACTCTTGGTTCCCAAGAGTTTCAAGGCTTCTTGGCTTTCCTGCAGTGAAATGGTCCAGAAATATGTGGGATTAGGCCGCCTGGTGTTGGTGTGTTTTGATTCTTTGGGGTCCCTTCTGGGGATGTCCCAGGCTGGTGAGTGACAGCATGGGTGTCTGCTGAGTCTGCAGGATTTTGCGCTGCCTCTTGATCTGTTTCTCTTTCTGATGAGGTTCTTTGGGTCGTGGGGGAGGGACATCCACTCAGACCAGGGTCAGGGGTGTATTGGGGGACCCAGGGCTGTCACTGTCACTGTGGGGCTAAACGGGCTCCCAGAGCTGTCTTTCCGTCCGTCTCTCTCCCTCGGTGGACCATCTCGATGACTTTACATTGTGAAAATCAGGGTAACAGCGAGTGTGTGAGCTGTGCAAGGCTCCACGTGCAGATGCACTCCATCCCCACCACAGACCCGAGAAATGGGCACTTGTATCCTCATGCTCGTTCTCCGGGGAGGAAACCAAGGCAGAGGGAGCTGACCTGACTGCCAGGACCCTACGCCACGCAGCCGTCCTTGCAGAATTAGGGACCCGTCCTGCCCACTCCTCTGTGTCATCTCAGGAGTGATGCCCAAGCTGACCTTTCAGCTCCTTTCAGGACGAGTGGGCCAGGGTAGCACAGGGCTTCTCAAACTTTTGGTCTAAGGACCCCACTCCCCTCTTTGAAGAGTTTTTTTTTTTTTTTTTTTTTTTTTGTGGTACGCGGGCCTCTCACCGCTGTGGCCTCTCCCGTTGCAGAGCACAGGCTCCGGACACGCAGGCTCAGCGGCCATGGCTCATGGGCCCAGCCGCTCAGCGGCACGTGGGATCCTCCCGGACCGGGGCACGAACCCGCGTCCCCTGCATCGGCAGGTGGACTCTCAACCGCTGCGCCACCAGGGAAGCCCCATCTTTGAAGCGTTTTTAAGGAGCTTTATATTTATCCTGTTAGAAATTTAAAAAGAGAATTTAAACCTATTTGGTTAGCAATGCATTTAAAAATGACAGTACTAAACCTACATGTGTTATTGTAAATAAAATATTTTTATGAAAAACAGCTATTTTTCAAAACAAGAAAAAATGAAGAGAGTGGCCATTTACATGTTTGCAAAATCTCTTTACTGTCTGGTTTAACAGAAGATGGCTGGATTTTTGTATCTGCTTCTGCATTTAGTCTGTTGCAACATCACATGTTGTGTAGCTTCTGGAAAACTTGGAAGTACACTTGGGAGAGGGTGAGAGTGAAATAACAACTAACGTCTTAGTGTTATTATGAAAATGGTTTGACTTCATAGCCCCCCTCAAAAGGCTTTGGGGAACCCCCCCAGGGTTCCCTGGATCATACATTGAGAACCACCTGAAGAAGCATGGGACTGGCAACACGGACAGGGTGTGGGTCTGAAAGCTGGCTTTGCCCTGTAGTCGGGTGGATGTTTCTAACACGTGTCCCTTTTCTTGTCATTCAGGATGCATCTGTGAAGTTTAGTTGGGGACCCCAGAAGGTCATCAGGTGGTCCCCACCCCATGGGACAGGCCCGCTGGTGGCAGAGGCTAGGGTGGTGGGATGTGGGCTCAGTCAGGCAGGAGCTGGTTTGATCCACAGCTGGCACTTTGCTCTTAGGGGTGTAACTTGTATGTGTGATGTCCCCAGAAGCTAAATTGTGTGGCAGTGACAGTTGGGGAGCCATGGCAACATTGTAAAGCAAGGAGGCTGTTTTCTGCTTACCAGGGAGGGGGTCCACATGCAGAGGGACCTGTGGACAGAGGTGGGGTGGGGGGACCAGGGCAGCCCTCGGGAGGGAGGAGAGAACTTTGCATACGTCTTCCTTTCCAATCCGGATGCTTCGGTTTCGTGCCTAGTTGCCCTGGCTAGAACCGTCAGTACAGTGTTAAATAGAAATAGTGAGAAAGCGCATCCGTGTCTGGTTCCTGATCTCGGCGGGGAGGGGGGGGGGAAGCATCCAGCCGTTCACCATTAGTTGTGATGTTAGCAGTGGGTTTCTTGTGGCTGCCCTTTATCAGGTTCAAGAAGGTCTCATGTTTTCTTTGTTGAGTGTTTATATCTTGAAGGGCTGCTGGATTTTGTCAAGTGCTTTTTCTGCATCTCTTGAGATGATCAGCTGCTTTTGGTCCTTTATTCTATTAATACGGTGTCTTACGTTAATTGATTTTTTGATGTGAAGCTGATTTTGCATTCTTGGGATGAATCCCACTTAGTCATGGTTTATAGTCCTTTTTATATGCTGCTGGGTTCAGTTTGCTAGTATTTTGCTGAGCTTTTTGTGTGTATGTGCATAAGAGCTATGGGTCTGTAGTTTTCTTGGGATGGTATCATGGTAATATCGGCCTCAAAAAATTGTTGGGAAATGTTCTCTTCTATTTTTTTTGGAAAAGTTTGCGATGAATTGATATTAATTCTTTTTTAAATTGAAGTCTAGTTGATTTACAATGTTGTGCTCATTTCTACCGTACAGCAAAGTGATTCAGTTATCCATATACATACATTCTTTTTAAATATTATTTTCCATTATGGTTTATCACAGGATATTGAATATAGGTCCTTGTGCTATACAGTAGGACCTTGTTGTTTATCCATTCTGTATATAATAGTTTATATCTGCTAACCCCAAACTCCCAATCCATCCCTCCCCCACCTAGCCTCCCCCTTGGCAACCACAAGTCTGTTCTCTATGTCTGTGAGTCTGTTTCTGTTTCGTAGATAAGTTCATTTGTGTCATATTTTGGATTCCACATGTAGGTGATATCATGTGGTATTTGTCTGACTGACTTCACTTAGTATGATAATCTCTAGGTCCATGCCAAACGCAAATGGCATTATGTCATTCTTTTTTATGGCTGAGTAGTATTCCATTGTATACACGGACCACATCTGCTTTATCCATTCATCCGTCGATGGACATGTAGGTTGCTCATCCACATCTTGGCTATTGTGAGTAGTGCTGCTGTGAACATAGGGGGGCGTGTATCTTTCTGAGACACTAATTCTTCTTTAAATGTTTGGTAGAATTCACCAGTGAGGCCCCCTGGGCCTGAGCTTGTCTTTCTGTGAAGTTTTGAATTTGTTAACGCGCTCCCTACTTGGTCTGGGTATGTCCAGATCTTCTGTTTCCTCTTGAATCACGGTGGTTGGTTTGCATCTCACTGAAATCTATTTCCTCTAACCATCTAACTTATTGTCACGCAGTTGTTCATAGCATTTCCTCATCCTCTCTTTTGTTCCTGTGGGGCTGCTAAGTGTCTCCCCTTCATTTCCGAGTTTGGTGATTTGAGTATCTCCCGCTTTTTTTTCCTGATCATTCTAGTGAAAAGTTTGTCAGTTATACTGACCTTTGCAGAGAACCAACTTATGGTCTCATTGATTTTTCTCTATTTTTTCATGTTCTTTTTCATTAGTTTTCACCCTCACTTTTATTATTTCCTTCCTTCTGCTCGCTTAGTGTTAGTTCTAGCCAGAGGAGACACATAATGAGAAGAGAGATAACAAAGAGGCACCTCTGTGGTCCAGGAGGAAAGGAGAGCTTGGTTAGGGGGCTGCAGGGGAGGGGTGGTCAGGGTGGGGCTCCCTGAGAAGCTGGCACCTGAGCAAAGACTGGAAGGAGGGGAGGGACGTAGTAAATAAGAAGTGAAGAATTTGATGGAAATTGATGTGAAAACACTTATTTGCACTTAACATTTTTTAAGTTGTGCTAAGATATATGTAACGTGCAATTTACCATCTTAACCACTTTAACCGTACAGCTTAGTGGCATTACACATACACATTGTTATGCAACCCTCACCTCCATCCATCTCTAGAACTTTCCATCTTCCCAAACCGACACTCTGTCCCCATCCCATTCGGCACTCACTCCCCCTCCCCCTCCCCCAGCCCCGGGCCCCACCATCCTACTGTCTCTCTCTATGAACTTGATGACTGTGGGTCCTCGTATAAATGAAATCACACATTATCCTTTCGTGTCTGGCTTATTTCACGGAGCATCATGTCCTCAAGTTTCATCCATGTTGTAGCCTGTCTGTGAATTTCCTCCCTTTTTAAGGCTCAGTGATCTTCCATTGTGCGGATGGACCACATTTTGTGTATCTTTTCATCCGTCCGTGGACACTCGGTTGCCTCCACCTTTTGGCTGTTGTGAATGATGCTGCCATGAATGTGGGTATTCAAGCCCCTCCTTTCAGAAAGCACGTTTTGAAGCGGTGACCAGCCCAAGGCCCATCTGGTCTTGGGATTGCAGAGCTGAACCTCTCCCACCCACTCGCCTCAGCCAGGCTGCTTTCCCATAGAAAGAGGCCCATCTTTCTTCTTGAATCTCTCCACAAAGCACCGTTAGCCTTACCATAAAACGTGCCCTAATCCTAACCTGTACGGTAACACTAACACATGCCATAACACGTACAATAACCCTAAACCATTGTCGTCCGTCTGTTGGAGAAATTGTGGAGCACGATTCCTCCCATATCCTGTGTTCCCATCTCCCAAGGAGGAAAGGCCTGGGAACTGGGTCTCACCTTTGTGGGTTCATCCAGGTCTCGGGCAGGACCAAGGAAGGTGTCGGGGCAGAGAGAGAAGCAGGGAGGGGATGCCCTTCTGCAAAATGAAAACATTCACTACCTGGTGCTTTCCGGTGCCTCAGCGTTTCTCTGTTCCGAGTCATCCCTATCCTGTTGTCATGAGACGTTCTCCTGTATTCTCTTGTAATAACTTTAATGGCTTGCTTTATATTCGTTTATTATTTTCATGCCATCAGGAGTTGGTCCTTGTGTCAGGCCGGGATGTGATTTGTCTGTTTCAGCACAGGAGGACCTGCCCCCGCCCCTGCTGGCTTTGCCTCTCCCCCTCTGTCACGGATCCAGCTCCCAAGCTCATTTGGGGATTGGTTTTCTATCGATCTGGCTCTAAGTCCACCATGTGTGTTTACAATCCCTTTCAAAGGAGCTCTGAGACTTGGCGGTATGATCTCCTTTAGACCGCAAACAGCCACGTTGCAAATTATTCCATTCTGTGGTTGAGAAAAAGAGCCAGTTCAGAGGGATGGGTTAGCTCAGGGCTCCCCGCCAGCACATGGCAGGGCGGATCAGGCTCAGACATGCCGGACCCAGGGGCTCAGCCAGACCAGGGTAACGCCAAAGCGCTGAGGCGGTGTCTTATCTTCAGCGACTGGACAGATGCCTCCTTGACAAGGAACCCAGGCCACCACCGAGCACTTCTGTCCATTCAGTGTGGTGGCACTAGCCGCACGTGGCTGTCGAGCCTTTGAAACGTGGCTAGTGCCACAAGTTGAAGGGACGCTATTCTGTATGTATTGGGTTCCATAAAATATAAGTATTCATTTCAACTGGGTTTTTCTTTTCTTGTTTGAAATGTGGCTACTAGGAGATTGAAAATTACATTTGGTGGCTTGAATTCTATTGCTGCCAGCACGGGTTTGTAGCAGCCCTTACTGGGGGCTGGGATCGGCTTCCTTATTTCTTGTCCCCTATCCCCCGCCACCCAGTCCCTCCTGCAGGGGGGACTTGTCGCCCCACTGTCTTGTTCTCAGATGGAGCCCCCTTCCTGCAGACGTGCTTCCTGGCTTTAGCAGCCGAGAATCTTCACTGGAGGAAAAGGGAGAGAGGTGAGAACCTCTATCATCCCAGCCTTCTACCCCAGGGTGGAGCTCAGGCCCACCTCTCAGAGAGACCGGGGTGGGAAGGGACCCCGGAGCTAATTTAGGATTGATCAGGGTTCTAGAATGTTTGTGCTGGGGGGCCCAGGTCCAGCTTTTGGGAGAACACTGGGCCTCAGGAAGGAGAAGGGACCTGGCCAGGTCCCAGTAGGTTTCCTGCCGGACCCCAGGTCCCCAGGGCCGGGCAGCTTCCCCCAAACCCCGAGGCCACTGTGGGTTGGTGTAGACTCTCTACCCAGGCCCAGTGAAATAGCTTCTGGGGTTTATTCTCCAAAAAAGCTGGATTCTTACTGGAAGTGTCTGGGAATAATATTATTTAATGTTCATTGCTGCCTCTAGACATATGGGCAGTTTTCTGGTCCCCGCTGGGGTGTCCACGTGGTCCTAAGGCTTTCGGGTTGTGCAGTCACCTGTGACACCCGGCAGATTCCTCAGCAGAATGTAACATGTGCTTGGCTGTGGGGTCAGTGGCCTGTGGTGGGGTTGGTGCTTTCCCAGAAGACAGGAAATACCTCCGAGGTAACAGACCATCCAGTCAGCTCCATGATGCTCCATGTTGTGAGGCAAAAATGATTTCTTTACCAGGCTTACTTAATTACATCATAATAAATAAACTCCTGTTAAATATTTTCTATTAACAATGCCATCACATAAAATAAAATAAGATAAAATAAGAGAAATAAAATAATAGTTACCTAGATCTTTGTGGGTAGCTTAATTGTTATTATGATGTGCATTTTATTGCCAGACTTTGTCAGAATACGTTTCATTGCCTACCGGTGCCAGGCACTTTCATGCCTGTGGTCTCGTGGCATCTTCACAATCCATCCCTTGTGGGGGGGGGGGAAGTATTTTTATGTCCATTTTACAGAAGGGGAAACTGAGGCCCAGAGAGGTGCATTGACTGGGGTTTTGAGCCCAGCAGGTGCCTTTGTGCTTTGACCAGGCCAGTCTCAGAGCTGGAGGGATGTGAGGATTTTGTCCAGCTTCTCTCCGCGTGTGTCTGTCCATCCTGGTGTCCAGTGGCCTTTATTGACCACTTACTAGGAAATCTGCCCCTGTAACTCAGTTTGGATAGCCCCCTCCCCCGACCTCTGGGAGAGTGGGGGAGGATGTAGGCGGGGTCAGCTTCTCAAATGTGCTTCTGAACCTGGGCGGTGCCTTTGTCCTGGCGGGGATGAGTGTGTGCAGTGTTCCAGAGCATCCTTCTTTAAGGCCGTAGTCGGGGGTGTTTGGCCTGGAGGATTTTGGCCAGATGGGGAGTGTAGCGCTGGTCAGGATGGGGCAGGGCTGCAGTTGTTTTACGTCTCTGCTCTTGCCCCAGGATCTTTGCAGCTTTGGGGAGTGTTTGGACGACCCTTGGTCCATGCTTGTGTGTCCTCCAAGTAGGTGGTGCCTGAGCTCTGCCACCTGACTGCTGTGTGTCCTTGGGTGAGCAAGCTGACCTCTCTGGGCCTCAGTTTTCTCATCCTGAAAATGGGGTAATAACACCTCTCCAGTGGCTTTGAGCATTAAATGAGATCATCTACATAAAGTCCAGACTGTTGTTACCGACCAGGGTTCTTGGCCTCCTTAATCAACAGAAATTCATCAGAGACCAGACAAGAAATTCAAGCAAGGCTTTACTGGGCCCCCTGCTTGCTCAGTCGCCGCGGGGATGGGAGGCAAGCTGGTTCTTTATATGGGGGGCAGGTAGGGGTGTGTCCAGGGGTCGAGCTGGAGGGGTGGCTTAGGGGGTTTGCCCACCTCTTTGTGGTGGTGTTGTGTGCAGCGGGCATGCGCAGTACCCTGCTTTTGCTCCCGGCTCTTCAGAAGCGGCAGTTGGGCTTTTTGGTCTGTTTGTATCTTGTTGTCCAGAATATGACCCAACTGCACACGCATGCAGTTATTTTTAGTCCCTTACAGTTTCATTGTATTTTGTAGCTGGAGGAGACGTTTGTCCACGTGCAAGCACCGCAGCACTGCAGCCAAGGGTCCCAGGTCCCCGCCTATCTCACTCTGATGGGCCTTGGTGTACCGTGAGCTGTGCTCATCATCATTATTGGCAACACCTGTATGTACTTGATCTGTTTAGATTGGACCCGCGTCATGTGCAGGTTGGAGTCGGCCAACTCGCTTCCCCTGTCCTGTTGGGACTGCCTGTTCAGGCCCCGCTGTGGATTCCCACCCCGTCTGGTGTCTGCAGAGCCTCTGGCCTGAGCTGTAAGTGCACCTGGTTTATGAAGGGGCTCCAGATGACGGGGGGTGGGGGACCCGGCAGTCCTCCAGGGTACCTGTTGCCCCTGCAGGGGTCATCGGTAGCCTTGGGGGCCCACCTGAGCTCCTCTAATCCCTGGTGTGTCCGGAAAGTTCCCACGGAGGGTTTCTCAGCGAGGTGCACTCCCCCACCCACTGCCCTGCAGGAGCTCCAGGTGGCTGGGCCGGACGGCAGAAGCTGCTGTTTCGAGTGGACCTGCTTGGCTCTCAGATGATGTTCCTGACACGGATGTGCTCTTGTTCATTTGAAATTTTATCCTGCCATCTTTTATTGAAGAGGGAGGTAGAGGACCGGGGAGGTCGGGGTGGAATATTTATTAAGTTAGTCATCCAGTTAAGAGCCCTTTCTGAAAAGCCTGCACGATGACGGGGCCTTTGGTGTCAGACAAACCAGAGTTCAGTTCGCTTTGCGGATGCTGCCTGCGTGGACCACCTGTGTGGCCTCGGGCATTGCCTGATCCTCAGCTGTGTGGGACGGTAACAGCCACCTAATCAGTAACAATTAGATGGAGGTTGTGTCAGCTAACAACCTGCAGAACAAAACACTCCAAAACTTCGGGTAAAACAACCACTGTTTATTTCAGGGCCAGAGGGTAAATATTTCATGCTTTATGCTGTACAGTCTCTCTGCAAAGCCAGAGCAGCCAGGTGAATGGGCATGGCTGTGCCCCAATAAAACGTTATTTAGAGAAACAAGCTGTGGGCTGACTTTGGCCCACAGGCCAATAATTTGCCGACCCCTGGTTTATTTATCTCGCAGTTTGGAAAGTGGACCATTTGAGTAGGACTGGGATGATTCCTGAGTTCACCTGTGGTCAGCTGGTGGGCAGGCCTCACTCAGGTCTCCCGGGTGGGCTGGTCGTTGGCAGGGGTTGGCGGGTAACTGCATCATCCAGCTCTCACCCCGCCACGGGCCAGCCTGGCTTGGTCACTGGGTAGTAGTTGCAGGGCTCCCAAGAATGGCGAGAGTGCATCCCTTTGCTCTGGCCCGTTTGGTTGAAGCGAGCATAATGGCCAAGTCTAGGGTCATTGGGAGAGGACGTCCCCAGGCAGAAGGTCCAGGGAGGTGCGCGCCCCGTATGGGTTTGGTGCAGCCCCGTCTGCATCTAGGCACCCCCCAGCTGCTGGTCATTATCATCACCCATCATCGCGGGCACCAGTGGAGGGGCCAGCTGGGGTTTCACTCTTCTAGGGGTCACGGGCTCTGTGGTTCAGCTGGCGGGCGTAATTAATATTTTAACTTTGTTTCTGAATAATTTTACACGAGAGCTGTTACTAAGCTCACTCCCACCTGCACTTTTGCTCTCTGGTAATGGAGCCGGGGCAGAGGAGAGCTAAGAGCCTCCCGTGGAGGTCAAGGGCCACGGGGACTTCCCACCGGGTCCTGCTTTTGTGAGGAGCGATTTCCCGGAGGCAGAAAGAGGCAGGATGGGGGAGCCGGGCCCTGGCTCTGGTCCCGGCTGGGCCGCTCAGCTGCTGCGGGACCTCGGCCTCGGTTTTCTCATCGGGAGAATGGGTAGATCAGATGAAGTAACATTCCTGCCAGCCCGAACTTCAGCAGTGGTGTAGACAGCACGGTGGGGAGGTGGTGTACGCGTTCCCGCCGCTCCCCGAGGGCTGCGGAAGGTCAGCCTCAGAAAGTTGCTGTGACAAAAGCCGAGGATCAGAGAGTTTTTCCCTTTTCTCCTCATTCCTGACAGTGTTGGCATTTTGCCTTGTTTTCAGGTTGTTTTCCTCCCTCACTCTGTAAAGTGGATTCTGAACCCTTGTGAGCTGTCGAGAATGAGGTTCTTTTTTATTATTGAGGTGAAATACATAGAACGTAAAGTCAACCATTGAAAACTGTACAGTTCAGTGGCATTTAGTACAAAAAGTGCTAGTTTTCATCCCCGAAAGGAAACCCCATACCCACAGACAGTCCCTTCCAGCCCCTGGCAGCCACCTGTCTGCTTTCTGTCTACGGATTTGCCTGCCCTGGACATTTCATGTAAGTGGATCGTACGACATGAGGTCATTTGCTCTTGGCTTCTTTCGCTGAGCAGAATGTTTTTAAGGTTCATCCACATTGTAGCCTGTGTCCGCGCTTCATTCCTTTTAATGGGTGAATAATGCTCCCTTGTATGGATAGAGCACATTTTGTCAGTCCTTTCTTCAGTTGATGGACCTTTGGTTGTTTCCACTGTTTTTTTTATTACGCGGGATCTTAGTTTCCCGACCAGGGATCAAACCCGTGTCCCCTGCATTGGGAGCGTGGAATCTTACCACTGGACCCCCAGGGAAGTCCCTGTTTCCACTTTTTGACTGTTGTGAATGATGCTGCTAGGAACATTCCTGTACCAGTTTTTGTTGGAACAGCTGTTTCACCTTTGGCAGAATCAGGTTCCTCGCTAAGGGAACGACCTGCAGTATGGGGCCATTCCCGCTGCCTTTCTGGATGAGAGGGAGGTGGTGACTTTTCCTCTGTTTTGGGCGTGCCCGTCGGGGGAGCCACCTGTGCATGGTCAGTTAATCCTCAGGACTCCAGGTGGCGTCTTCATGCATTCCCATTTCACAGAATTAGCTGGCACGCGGTCGGGGGAGGCGGCAGAGCGGGGCTGGAACCAGGCAGATTGACTCTGGGAGCCCTGGTCTTCCAGAGAAGGGCCCCCAGGGCTGGGGCAGCCGGGTCTGTCCAGGGCACAGGCCAGCGCCTCCTGACTCCCAGCCCAGGACACTGGGGCTACTCTGTGCCTGGGGCGTACCCTGGGGGTTACAGAGCTGTTTCAGAATGCTTCACAGTTACGATTTCCATCTCCGTAGGAATGATGGGATGGCCACTGCTAAAAATAGCTTCAGAACGCTGATGGCTAACATTTTTAAATAGATCAATAATTTAGTGATTCTCCATGGGCGACAGGGAGGATCGCTCTGAAGTGGGTGCTTTTAAAGTTTCCTAGAACCCAGTCACTGTTTGCTTTTTTCAACAATTTGAGGTATGTTTCACATACCATGTGATCCATGCATTTAAAGTGTATACTGCAGTGTATTTTTAGTATATTCATGGATTGTACAGCCATCACCGCAATCAATTTTGGGACATTCTGGTTCCCCCCAAAACAAACCTCGTACCCATTAGCAGTGCCCCCCCATCCCCCCTCCTCTTCCCGGACCCCGGCAACCCCTCATCTGCTTTCTGTCTCTGTGGATGTGCCTATTCGGAGCAGTTTATGTAGATGGAACCATACAATGTGTGAGGTCCTTTTGTGTCTGCCTTCTTTCACTTATAGCGTCACGCTTTCAGGGTTCATCCACGTGGTAGCGTGTGTCAGTGCATCGTGTCTTTTTGTGGCCGAATAAGATTCCATTGCACGGATGGACCGCATTTTATGTATCTAGTCATCAGTTGGTGGACATTTAGGTTACTTCCACTGTTTGGCTATTAGGAAGAGGGCTGCTATGAAGATTAGGATACAGGTTTTTGTGTGGACATATGTTTTTATCTGTTTTAGGTATACGCCTCGGAGTAGAATCATGCGTCTTGGGTCACGTGGCAACTCTCTGTAACCTCTTTTCATTAGTTTCATTTTCCACAAGGTACTTTTTAAAATAAAATGAAACTATTTTTAAAATAATTGCAATTCTAAGAAATAATACAGAGCTGTCCCCTGTACCCTCTACCCAGTTTGCCCCATGACTAGTATCTTGCAGAACTAAATGGACAACATCTCAACACAGGGACATTGACAGTGACATGGTCAAGACACAAGTGTTTCCATTAGCACCCGGATCCCTCATGCTGCCCTTTTATAGCCCCACAGACTCCCTCCTATTTCACTTGCTTTTCAACCCTGGCAACCACTAATCTGTCTTCCATCTCTATAATTTTGTTATTTCAGTAATTATACAGAAGTGGAATCACAGAGTAAGTGCCTTTCTGGTGTTGGCTTCTCTCTCTGTCGTGGAAACTCTGTAGAGATTGTTGCGTATCCGTGATCCCTGCTTTCTTATGCAGAGTAGGATTCCATGGTGTGTATGCGTCAGTCTGTCTAACCCGTCAGTCTGTCTAACCCGTCACCCTTGGAGGGGCACCTGGGTTGTTTGCAGTTTGGGCTTGTTACGAATACAGCTGCTATAAACATTAGTTTTCAGGTTTTTGTGTGAACACGAGCCTTCATTTCTCTGGGATAAATGCCCACGGGTGCAATTTCTGGGTCATATGGTAGTTGCATGTTTAGATTTTTAAGAAACAGCTACACTGTTTTCCCTGAGGTTTTAATTTGCGTTGCTTTAGTGGCTAATGACGTTTTCAACATCTTTTCATGTGCTCTTTTGTCATCTAGCTATCCTCCTTTGTAAAATGTCTGCATGTCTTTTGTCCCTGTTTTAATTGGATGGTTTAGTTTTTATCCTGTTAAGTTTTGAGGGTTTTTTATTTTCTGAACACCAGTCCTCTGTTAGACGTGTGGTTTGCAAACATTTTCTCCCGTCTGTGATTTGTATTTTTATATTCTTCACAGAACAAAAGGTTTTAATTTCGATGAGATCCAATTTATGGATTTTTTTCTGTGTGTGGATTGTGCTTTTGGCATCCTTTTGGCATTCCTAACCCTAGATCCTGAAGATTTTCTCCTGTGAGAAGTATTTTTCCAAAGTTTTATAGTTTTACATTTGACATTTAAGTCCATGATCCGTTTTGAGTTGATTTTTAAAAAATTGAACTATGGTTGATTTACAATGTTCTGTTAGTTTCAGGTGTACAGCAAAGTGATTTAGTTATACTTATATAGATATTTATCTATTCCTTTTCAGATCCTTTTCCATTATAGGTTATTACAAAATATTGAATACAGTTCTCTGCATTATACACTATGCCTTCGTTGTTTATCTGTTTTGTATACAGTAGTGTATCTGTTAATCCTAAAGTCCTCATTTATCTCTTCCCCCACCCCTTCCCCCTTTGGTAACCATAGTTTGTTTTCTATGTCTGTGAGTCTGTTTCTGTTTCGTAGATATGTTCATTTGTGTCATATTTTAGATTCCATATGTAAGCGATATCATATGATATTTGTCTTTGACTTACTTCACTTAGTAAGATAATCTCTAGGTCCATGCATGTTGCTGCAAATGGCATTATTTCATTCTTTTTTTTATGGCTGAGTAATATTCCATTGTATATATGTACCACATCTTTATCCATTCGTCTGTTGATGGACATGTCCTGGCTATTGTAAATAATGCTGCAGTGAACATTGGGGTGCATGTATCTTTTCGAATTAGAGTTTTGTATGGATATATGCCCAGGAGAGGGATTGCTGGGTCATTGTGTAAGGCTCACATTGATGGCTCTTATTTTGCCTATCAATGTCCAGTTGCTCCAACACCCTTTGTTGAAGGGGGCCATCCTTCCTCCATTGAGTTGCTTTTATGCCTTTGTCAAAAATCAATTGGGGGATGTCCCTGGTGGTGCAGGGGTTAAGAACCCACCTGCCAATGCAGGGGACATGGGTTCGATCCCTGGTCCGGGAAGATTCCACATGCCATGGAGCAAGTAAGCCCGTACGCTGCAACTACTGACCGTGCGCTCTAGAGCCCGTGAGTCAGAACTGCTGAGCCTGAGAGCCACAACTACTAAAGCCCGTGCACCTAGAGCCCGTGCTCTGCAACAAGAGAAGCCCATGCACCACAAAGAAGAGTAGCCCCCGCTTGCTGCAACTAGAGAAAGCACGTGGGCAGCAGCGAAGACCCAAGGCTGCCAAAAATAAATACAAATATAAATAAACTTACAAAGAAAAATCAGCTGGGTGTATTTGTGTGGGTCTGTTTCTGGGCTCTCTGTTGAGTTCTGTTGATCTGTGTCCCTATCTGTCCTCCATAACCACACAGCCTTGATTACTCTGGCCGTGTACGTCTTGACATTGGGTAAACTGATTGCCCTCACTTTATTCTTTTCCAAATTCGTTTTAGTTATTCTGGTTCCTTTGCTTTCCCATGTAAATTTCAGAATACTATTGTCTATATGCACACAAAAAAATCTTGCTGGGATTGTGTTCCACCCAAGTCTTCCCAATTTGGGAAGGGTTGACGTCTTGACTGTGTTCCACGATCAGGGTATGTCTCTCCACTTCTTTAGATGTTCTTTGATTTCTTTCACCGATTCGTGTAGACTTCAGTGTACAAGTCTTGTACGTGTTTTGTTAGATTCACACCTAAGTATTTTATTTTTTTGAGCAATTGTAAACGGTATTGGATTATAAATTTTGGTGTCCACATGTTCATTGCTAGTATATGGGGATACAGTTGACTTTTATATGTCAATCATGCATCTTGTGACCTTGTTCACAACTCGTGTATTATTTCTAGGAGGTGTTGTTTTGGCGATTCCTTGGGATTTTCTACAATCCCGTCATCTACAAATGGGGACAGTTTTATTTCTATCTTCCCAATCTGTATGCTTTTCATTTCCTTTTCTTGCCTTTTGTGCTAGCTAGAACGTCTACCCCTATGTTGAATGAGAATGATGAGAGCAGACATCCTTGCCGTGTTCCTCATCACAAAAGGAAAGCATTTAGTCTTTCCCTGTTTGGAATAGTGTTAGCTGATGAGATGAAGTTTTGCAAATGCTCTTGATCAAGTTGGAAGAATTTCCCCTCTTCCTGTTTTTGGGAGAGATGTTGTCACAGATGGATGTTGAATTTTGTCAAATACTTTCTCTGCCTTGATTGCTATGACCGTGTGATTTTCCTTCTTTAGCCTGTTGGTATAGTGTATTACATACATTTTAAAAAATTTTTTAATTTATTTAAAAAATATTTATGTATGTACGTGTGTGGCTGCATCGTGTCTTATTTGTAGCACACGGGATCTTCGTTGTGGCATGTGGGGTCTTTTGTTGCGGCGCGCGGGCTCTAGAGTGCACAGGCCCAGTAGTTGCAGCACACGGGCTTAGTTGCCCCGCAGCACATGGGATCTTAGTTCCCCGACCAGGGATTGAACCTGCGTCCCCTGCATTGGAAGGCAGATTCTTAACCACTGGACCACCAGGGAAGTCCCTATAAATTGATTTTTAAAAAAAATATTGAACCAGCCTAGCATTCCAGAAATAAACTCTACTTGTCATGATATATAATTCTTTTCATATAATGCTTAATTCTATTTGATAATATTTTATTAAGGACTTTTTATGTCTATATTTATGAGAGATATTCACCTGTGGTTTTCTTTTTTGTACTCTCTTTGTATGGTTTTAGTATCAGGGTCATATTTGTTCTGCAAAATGGATTGGATTCTATTTTGTGGAAGATACTGTGTAGAACTGATGTTTGTTCTTTAAACATTTCATGGAATTCTTCTGTTTTAGCCGGCTTGTTTTGACATCACTCTCACAAGGGAAGTGTTACTGCCAGATGGAGGTAGATGTCCAGCTTCCTCAGTTGACCTCTGTTGATACCCAAGTGGGGAGGCTCCTGTTATTGCTGGTGGGGGAGGCCACGTGGTCTCCACTGGTACCGTGATGGGGGGTGGCCTCATTCTTGCTGGTGATGGGGAAAGTCCTGACTCTCCGTTAGCCCTCTTCTGACCCCAGTCCAGCTGGGTGAGGTGGGGGCGTGAGGGAGGGGTGCCAAATGCGTGTGGAAATCCAGGCTCCCCGAATGGAACCAGAGGAGGATTTGTTACAGCTCCGTAGGGAAGAAAGTCCCAGCTCCACACCTCGGTTTATTTGGTGCCCCCCAGTGGAGGTTTGGGTGCCTCACGGCAGCCACACAAGTGGAAACCCAGGCTTCCCCCTCGGCCTCTGCTGCTATGAGTCAGGGTGGAGGCCACAGTTTTCCTGTGATATCTGGGTGAAGGCGAGCAGTTATTGTCTAAACCTAGTCCTTTCCGTCTGCCATTTTCCTGGCGTTTTGGCTGGAGAGAATATAGTCATTCGTTGCGGCTTTTTTTTTCTGCTTCTACTGGTGTTTCTGGGTTTCTGACTTCTTATCTCCCAGTCTGGGATATGAGGCTCTCCAGCCCGGAGAACCGACCACTGTGCTGTTCCCTGGGTCCCTGCTCCCGGACCATGCTGCCTTCTCTCTACCTCTCAGAATCTTATGTTTGTTTCGTGTACGACATACTGGGTTTTTCGTGGCTCTTCTTGGGAGGAGTAGGGAAAAGTGCGTCTACTCCATCTTTCCGGAAGCAGAAGTGCAGCCCCTGGTTTTCAGCTCAGAGATATCAGGATGCACTTGAAGTTTTAACCTCTGCCTCTTGGGGCCTCCATCTCAGCGGTCCCCAACCTTTTTGGCACCAGGGACTGGTTTCGTATCAGACAGTTTTTCCACGGGTGGGTGGGTTCACTCCATTAGACAAGAGGCTCCTCCACAAATCTTTCCTGGATAATCCCATCTCTTTTCCTGGCTTCTGCTGAGATGTCTAAGGGGATTCATGAGTCACATGTCTAATCTCTTCAAAGAGCCCTCAGAGTGATTGAATACTCTAAACCAGCGGTCCCCAACCTTTTTGGCACAAGGGACCGGTTTCGTGGAAGACAGTTTTTCCACGGACGGGGTGGGGTGATGGTTCAGGCAGTAATGTGAGCGATGGGGAGCGGCTGTAAATACAGATGAAGCTTCACTCACTTGCCTGCCGCTCACTTCCTGCTGTGCAGCCCGGTTTCTAACAGGCCACGGACTGATGCCAGTCCGTGGCCTGGGGGTTGGGGACCCATGCTCTATCTGACCATGACCTGGTTGTCTCTTGCAGCTCTGGAAATCTCTCCTGTCTCCATGCCTTGACCCACTGGAGTGCAGACGGTTCCTGTTCTAAGAGACCTTTCTGCGGGGCCCAGTCTGACAGCACGTCTGGTGAGTTAGAACATTTTCTTCTTGTCCTGTCATCTGCAAGCCTATCTCCATTGCCATGGTGTGGTTCACCTCATCCCTTTGGCACTGCGGCCAGAGGATGGTCAGTTTCTTGCAATCAGGGCCCAGATGCTTGTGTCAGAGTGGGGAGAGGGTGGGTGGAGTTGCCCTTGGCGCTGGGGGAACAAGCCTGCCCCTTGGTGCCTGGCTAATGTGACCTTGGGGGAATTATTGGGACTGTGGCTGAGGCTCCAGGTCTGGCTCCTTGTCTGTGCTCTGAGATGTCCAGGCTGGACTCAGCCAATGTGGCTGAGAGTGGATGATGGGGGAAGTGTTACAGGTGCCCCACCTCCATTTTTGCTTGGATCAGGGGACACCTGTTTGTGTCCAGCACAGGGACCACAGAGGGAAGCCCACAGTCTGTGGCTCCGCAGAGCCGAGATATGCCCTGTGCTCAGAGTCTGGTGCCCAGAGCTTGTTATATATGCTCCACTGGTATCGTTTCATCTGTAATATGTGCTTAAACTTGGCATTTGCTGAATGTTGCCTAAAGGCTGGGCTTTTACCATGACTGACCTCATGAAGAAAGGGAAATGATTGCCATTCTCAGGTGAGGGGACAGGCTCCCGACAGTTAGACACACTGCTCATGGCCTACTTGGTCCTGAGAGGCTCCATCCAGCCCTGGCTGTGCACAGCCTGGGCACTTTCTGGTGCGACACCCGGCCGCCCAGCTGGGCTCCACATACTGGGGACCAGAAAGGCAGGTCTGTGAGGTCCACTCCCCGTTGGACACTGTTTCTCAGCCTTTATAAAAAAATATCATTGCCTATCCATGGAGACATTTTGGACCGTTTTTCCAAATTGTCCACCCCATTGAAATTTTAATGCTATGGAAAGGCTGTATATCTGTTTATCTTCTGCTTGTATATCTGTGCTTTCTACTTAAAAACACTACGATCCGTTTCACCTTCCAAGATTCCATTGAGAGTGCATGTCCTGGACTTACAAATACAGCAGGCAGGAGCGGAATGTCGGAGCCACTGCCCCTGCCCTGGTCCTGGTCTCCACTGCTTTTGGGGGTCGCCTCCTAACTGGTTTCCTACCCCCAGCTTCCCAGCTCTGCAGTCCTGCCTGAAGTCCAGTTCAGACGCTCTCACTGTCCTTGTTCAAGCCTTTCTGTGTGGTCATGATTCCCTCCATGTGCTCTGAGCTTCTCTGGCCACTGCTCTTGCCCTCCCCCGGGTGCACACGGGCACTCACCTGGCGAGCGGTGGTGATGGGGCCCCATGGAGGACCAGCCCCCGCTGTCTCTGCTGAGTGGGCAGAACCTACAGTCCACTTGTCCTCTGTTCCCCCCCGATGCTGGATGCTGGCCCCTTTTCGGGAACCCCCTGGCTCTGAACCCCACGGTACCTGCTCACTCACTGTGGCTCAGTGGAGAGGTGACAGATGGATGCACACGAGATGCGTGACTCTAATGGAGGATGTGGCAGCCCTTTCTTCTAGAGGCAGAGCAGCCTCAGAGAAGGAGGGTGTCCAGGTTTGAGGGAAGGTCCCACACTAGGCTGAACCGTACATACAGCATCGTCCATGAGGCCTGCCTTTGACGTCCTTGGGATCGGGACTTGGGACTTATTTACCATTCATTATGGTGGCAGCTGGTGGCAGAGCACAAAGCCCCCGTGCAGCGTGTTTCTGCATTTGTGGGTCATCCGCCTCAGGCCGGATGGGGGGCTTGTTGGTTCACGACGAGGTCGAACCTCTCTGAGCCTGGGTTTGCACCAAGGCCCTCTGACCTCCTCCAGGTTTCTTCCTGAGAAAGAACACTTGACCATTTGATCTGAGCGTTTGCTTGTCACCATTCCGGCATCTGAGATAGGGTGCTGCCCGGGCTGGGCCTCCAGCCTCTTCTTAGAGAACTGTTATACTTACCATTGGCCCCAAGCGGTGGGAGCATTTGATTTCAGGATCTGTCCCTGTGACCGTGGTCATTGATGTACAAGGGGAAAGAGAAGAGGTTTTCAAGCTGGGGCGGACGGCCCTTTCAGGCCAGGAGTGGACGTGTTGTAATCTTGGTTTGCCGGCCAGGGCGCTTTTCGCCCACACAGTGGGCTGTCTCCAGGCCAGGGGACCAGGTGTTCATTGGGAGATTAGGCCTCTCGGCTGGAGGAAGGATGGTGGCCCTTGTGCTGTGGACGGGGAGGGTTTCCGTCTCTCGGGCGTGGATCTGTTCGAGCCTGGGAGGTGCTGCGTCCTGGGTGTGGGCGTAGCTGAGGCAGAATTCTCCATCAGCCCCAGGTTTATCTGGGCTCTTCATCTCCCTCTCAGCTGATTCTCCTGCATCCTCAGGTGTCCCACAAAGGGGCCCTGCCCCTCAGCGGCCTCCGGGTGTCCTGGGGCCTCCATTCATCACGGATGCCCCCCTGTGTGGGCGCCTCACAGCCCCCCTGCCCTGGCTGAAGCATCCCCTTACAGTTGAAACATTCATCACTTAATAAACCCGTGTGGATTCTGGGTTTCAGACCTTTCGGAGGGATCCGCTCCTGCTGCCACTCAGAAAAAATGGGGAGTTACCCTTGCGTGGCAATTTAGTCAGTAGCCAGATGTCACATGATGAGTGGCAGAAGGGTTCCACTTTAGAGTAACAGAATTAATGTACAGTGTTGTGTATTCTCACCCGTGATTCAATGAATCACAGATGGAATGAATTCAAAGATTCGGTTTTTGTGAAATGGTCTTTATTACTGCCTCAAATTATTTTTTCCACTTGTGGGTATAATCAGACACCCCCCTAGGGTGCCGGAGGATTTCCGAGGTTCCAGGTGACTTTCCTGGCGGTGACGTGACACATCCAACAGGTTTGGGTGAAGACTCTGTCTTCGGTGATGAGATTCAAGTAATTCTCTCCAAAACTGGGTGCCTAGTGTGTGGTCCTAAATCAGGGCTTGGAAGACTGTGGCTCACGGGCCAAATCCTACCATCATCTGTTTTTGTAAATCCAGTTTTTTTTAAATTGTGATAAAATACACGTGGCATAAATTTTTACCATCTTAACTGTTTCTGAGTGGACAGCTCAGGGGCATTAAGTACATTCACATTATTGTGCAACCACCACACCTTCCACCTCCGGAAGCTGACGCCCTGGCCCCATTCAACACTCACTCCCCCTCCCGTCTCCCACCCCTGGGCCCAGCATCCTACTTTCTGTCTCTATGGATTTGATGACTCTGGGGACCTCCTATGAGTGGAATCCTACAGGATTTGTCCTCTTGGGTCTGACTTTTTTCTCTGAACATACTACCCTGAAGCTTCATCCATGTTGTAGCCTCTGTCAGAACTTTCTTCTTTTTTAAGGTCAAATAATCTTCCACTGTATGGAGATCAAACTTTGTGTATCCATCAACTGTCGATGGACATTTAGGTTGTTTCTTTCCATCTTCGACTGTTGTGATTAATGCTGCTCCAGAAGTGGGTGTAAAAATACCAGTTCTCGGGCTTCCCTGGTGGCGCAGTGGTTGAGAGTCCGCCTGCCGATGCAGGGGACCTGGGTTCGGGCCCTGGTGTGGGAAGATCCCACATGCCGCGGAGCAACTGGGCCTGTGAGCCACAACTACTGAGCCTGTGCGTCTGGAGCCTGTGCTCTGCAACAAGAGAGGCCGTGACAGTGAGAGGCCCGTGCACCGCGATGAGTTCGGGCCCTGGTCTGGGAGGGTCCCGCGTGCCGCGGAGCGGCTGAGCCCGTGAGCCATGACCGCCGAGCCTGCGCGTCCGGAGCCTGTGCACCGCAACGGGAGAGGCCACGGCAGTGAGAGGCCCGCGTACTGCAAAAAAACAAAACAAAACAAAACAAAAAACAAACAAAAAACTAGTTCTTTGGGGGATATACCCAGAAGTGGAATTGCTGGGTCACATGGTAATTGTCCATGTAACTTTTTGAGGAGTCGCCATACCGTTTTCCATAGCGGCTACATCATTTTGCATTCCGACCAGCAATGCCGAGAGTTCCCGTTTCTCCACATCCTCAGCAATGCGTTTTTCCTGTCTGTTTGATGGTAGCCATGCTACTGGCTGAGAAGCAGTGTCTCACTGCAGTTTTGGTTTTCATTTCCCCAGTGATCAGTCACGCTGAGCATCTTTTCATGTCCTTCTTGGCCATTTGTATGTCTTCTTTGGAGAAATGTCTATTCAAGTCCTCTGCCCATTTTTGAATTGGGTTGCTTGATTTTTGTTATTCAATTGTAGAAGCTCTTTATATATTCTGGATTTTTATCCCTTGCCAGATATGTGATTTGCAAATCTTTCCTCCCACTCCATGGGTTGCCTTTTGTAAATAAAGTTTTATTGTCATGCAGCCATGCTCGTTCCTTCTTGTATTATCTCTGGCTGCTTTCATGCTACAGAGGCCGAGCTGAGTGGCTGTGACAGAGGCCGTGTGATCTCAGAGCTGAGAATATCTACAGGCTGGCCCTTTACACAGAGTTTGCTGACCACTGTTCTAAATGATCTCGGTGCATCCAGCGCTGACAAGCTGATCAGATGCTGAGAGAATGCTCTCCGTCCACAACCCCGGGGCCGTGAGCGCTCAGCCTGCAGGCCCCTGGCATCCTCCTGGTCTGAAGGCCTCTGTGTCTTGGTTAAGTTGTGTGGCTTCTCCTTGTGACATCTGCGTAGGAGGTGGGCTCCAGACAGGGGGCTCCTTCCTCCTGGGAGCAGGTGATGTGGCGTTTAGGGACTGCCCCTAACCAGTGACCCCAGAGGAAGGCTCATGACGGACCAAGTCAGAACCCTATGGGCTGGCGCTTATGCTGTTCATCCTACTTCCGCTTTGATAGGGAATTCCAGAGATGTAGGCGATGGCCTTCCTTGGGCTTGGATCTGGGCCTTGGGGGATGTTAGGTCCAGGTAGCCAGAGGGAGGCCTGGGCCGGTGTCGCCCAGGGCATTACGGGAGGGATTAGCTGTGTATGTAAGAGGTCGTGGGCCCCGGGCATGTCCAGCAGCATCACCACGAAGGGGGGGCGATGCTGTACAAACCGCGTGGACGCTGCTTCCAGAGGGGTCCCCCGCAGCCCCCCACGTCTCAGATTGCAGTGAGCCGGGGAGTGATGGTGGGCGAGGGGTGTGGACATCAAATGGGGGCCACTGTCTCCAGATGTCTGGCTCCGAAGGGCGGGGCGTCTGCTGTCACCGTCTGCGTGTCTTCTGCAGAACAAAAGCACAACAGCTTTGCTCTCCACCCAGAGCCCCAACCTGGGTCTGGTATGCAGTCAGTAAATGGGGAGCAGGTGACTGTCCCCTCCCCGGGGGCAGTCCCTGTGTAGGCCCAGGCGAGAGGGTGATGGTACGTCTCTGAGCTTGTGGGAAGGAGGTGGCCCTCAGTCACTGTTATCTTCCCAGAGGGACCCAGGAATCTCCAGGAGGAGCGAAGGGTCGCTGTGTGGGGCCGTTGGAAATGGCTCTAAAGGTATCAGGTCCTCATCCCAGGACCACGTGTCAGCGTGTACAGTCCAGCTTGCAGATGTGATCAAGTTACGGGTCCTGAGATGGGGGGTTACCCTGGATGATCTAGTTGGGCCCCTAACACCATCACAGGAGCCCTTACAAGAGGGAGACAGAGGGAGATGTGAACACAGAGGAGACCCCGTGATGACAAAGGCAGGGACTGGGGTGATGCAGCCACGAGCCTCAGGACACCTGGAGCCCTGGAAGCCAGAAGAGGCAGGAAGGACCCTCCCCTGGAGCCTCCGGAGGGCGCTAGCCCTGCGACACCCAGATTTCAGTCCAGTGAACCTGATTCCGGACTTTCGGCCTCCAGGATGGGGAGAGAATACATTTGCGTTGCTCTGAGCTGCCCGGCGTGTGACACTTTGTTATAGCAGCCCTGGGACGCGCATACAGCACGTGGACCTCGATTTGGTTGGGGAACAGGGTCACTTTTCAGTGAGGAGGGAGAGAAGTGTGGGCCTCGCGTGTGGCCGGGGCTCAGGTTTCCGCCGGGGTAACCTTGATGGCAGGCCGGTCACCGCGGGAAGACGTGACGGCCTTTCCCCAGGTCACCGCGGCCCGGCTGAAACCTTGGGGAGGTGCCTTCGTGCTGGCGTAGGCAGGACTGCCCTCACCCTGTCACTCTCTGCAGGACGTGCCCCCAGATAAGCCGCCAGGAGAGGTGTAGCCTGCTCTGAACGCAGCGCCTGCAAGCTGCTTCCTGTGGGCCCCGAGCATCTCCCCTCTCGGCCGGGCTGGGGACGTGCTGGCCGGCGTCCCCACGCCGACTGCACATTGCTGGGCCCCCATGGAAGTGCCCCGACTATTTCACACATTCAGAGTTTCCCTGCACGAATGTACACCTTGAGTGTTTCAACTTTCTTCCTAGGCCTGGAGGTGAAGGTGGGCACCTGGAGGCCAGCCCACACGCCTCCTGCCTATGGTCTTCCTGGGCAGGTAAATTCTGCTCCTGCTGCCCCAGGATCTTCACCTCTCATCAGGGCAGAGGGAGCGAGGCCTGAGGGGTCGGGCGACTGCCAGGCCATCCCCGCCCCCAACGGCAGCACATGGTTCCACACTGTCCTTGGGTGCGTTCCCCGTGCCCGACGGTCCTGTCCCAGCCTCTAGGTTCCCGCCTCTGCTCTGTGCACCTTCCTGGTGCCCTTCCCCTGGGCTGTCGGGAGACCCCACCTCCCGGGAGGCTTCCCTGTCTCCAACTTTGCATGCTCTTTGTGACCCACTGCAGGCCCCTGTGCAGGGCAGGATGCAGCTGCACCCTCGGGCATCTCAGTGTCATTGTGGGGATAAGCTCAGTGCCCCTGGGTTCCCCCCTCCTCTCCCTCCGCCCTCTCCCACCACTTTAGACCTGGTTACCCAGCGAGGCAGGTGGTGGGGGGAAGCATCTCCCAGTGTCAGGGTGGGTGAGCAGTGGGACCACAAAAGCTGGTACAGGAACGTCCTCGGGCTTCCAGAGCCCCGGGTGGGGTGTGTGATGTTGAGGAGGGTGCGTGGGTCCAGGCGGACCGGAGTGTTCACAGGAGCTGCTGGGTTGCTCTGAGGAATGAGGTGGAGGCCGTGAGTCTAGGGAAAGGGGTGGTGGTCATTGGGCCCATCACGTAGATCCTTCCAAATAGCTCAGCCAAGGACTGCGTCATCATCTCGGCAGTAAGAGCCCCTCCATGCTGCATGTGTCAGGCCCTGCAAACAGCACCTGGGCTGCTCACCAATGCTCCCCCCCAAGGGTGAGGACAATCGAGGAATAGCAAGAACTGGGTTTGTTTGCCCAAATGGGTCGTCGCAGTCCTAGCAAAAGGGCCATGTCATTTTGCTTTGACTTTAGAGCCTGGCCTGAGGAACAAGAATTCTAGGGCATCTTGTTGAAATTGCAGATTCTAAGACCTCCTCCAAAGGAAATCCAATTCAGTAGGAATCGGCCTTGTTTGCCTGCTAATCAAATGATTCTGCTGCAGGCCCCATGGGTAAAACTCTGCTTTAATCATTAGGCTAAAATCATTAGGCTACGACCAACCTGTGGGCTGAGAGCACATTTTTGCAGCCACGTGTGGTATTTATCTCTGAGCTTCCTGGCAGCCAGGGAGAAAAGGGAAAGATGGGATAACAGAGTTCTCTTGTCTGATATTAAACTAGCTCCTCTGGAGAGCAGATTTTTCTTAGCACTCTAGTCTAGGATGAATGTTTTCTCATAGCGTTTTCAGTTGTGGTTTTGCCAAAAAAAAGAAAAACCCAAATAGTTTTCAAAAATCGTTTGACCTCAGTGAAAGCTGAGGACATAACAACAACATTTTCGAGGTGGACAGTAAGCTGGGGGGGTTCAGGTGTGTTGCTGTCTCGTAGATTCAGACGTAGGACTTAAGGAACCATGGGCAGAGGTAACTTTGGCCAAGGGCAAGGCTTTTTGCAGAAGAGAATTAGAAGAAAGAAAGAGAATTGAATGACTGTGTGATTGCATTTTATGTGAAATGCCCCAAGCAGGCAAATCTATAGAAACAGGAAGTCATGAGTGGTTGCCAGGGGTGGTGGGGTTGAGGGGTTGGGAGGGGATGGCTGAGAATTGCGGGTTTCTTTCTGAGATAATGAAAGTTGTTTTAATATGGATAGTGGTGATGGTCTGCCCAGCTTAATGATTATAGGAGAACCCACTGTATCGTGCCCTCCAATGGATGAGTTGTATGGCGTGTGAATTACATCTTCACCAAAGTGTTTAAAAACAAAAAATTGATGACGTTAGTGTGTCGCACTGAGTCTAAGGTTGGGTGCCAGGGGGTCGGAAGGGGACGACTTGGCCTCATGAAGCCTCGGGGAGCTTCCTTGGGGTAGGGAAGCTTCTCGGGTGGCAGCATTCCCCGTGATCCCCCCCTAAACCATGGCCCTGAGCAGTGGACCGGACGTCAGGTCAGCGGGCCTCCCGCCCTGGCCCGAGGGTCTGAGTTGGACATGGTCGCGTGTCCGAGGATCCCAGGAAACGGGAGGAACGGGCACTGAATTCCATGTTTTCACGTGTTGGTGTCTCTGTTCCCCGAGACAGTTTTATCTGCAGCCCTGAGGCTGCTGAATGAGCTCTTTGGAGCAGGACTTGCCCGCATCCGGGTGTGGAATGTGACTTCCCTGGGCGGAGCAGGCTGGGTGTGTCGTGGGTTCTCTCGGCAGAAGCCTGGGTCTCTCCCGTCCACTGAGCCCGGGCCAAGTGAGTGGAGATAGCCGGATGGAATGAGTTAGGATCTGGTCTCAATGTAGGGCCGAATATACCGAGGCTCGTAGAGATGGCTTCCTGGTAAGAAAGGAGCTGGATGAGAGTGACTGTAGGTAAAGTGATCATAATGTGAAAATAAATATGTATGTATGTGTTTCAAATGAAACAAATCGTGTAGCCAAACCAGGAATTTTCTAGGGTGGTGACACTGGGTGTTAACCACGCTTTCATCGGGGGATGGTTTTATGAGACTGATGCCAAAGGGGCCGTGTTGAGGGAACCCCATTAAGAACCTGGTGTCCAGAGCTCACGGCTGTTTTATCGTCCAGGGGTTCACCTGGCAGAGAGGGTCTCATGCAGCCACTAGCCAGGCGGGGGCTGATGCTGGCCAGTCGTCCGGTTCTGCTGGAAGGGACAGCTGCCGCGTGGCTTTTCAACTGCAGGGAATCACCAACTTGCTGACTTCACCTTTCCTTGTAATTCACCAAAACAAACACGTGTATGAGGTGTGCCTATCGCAGACTGTTGGAAATAAAATTCAAGGTGTTTGGCTGGATGCAAATTGTCCCTTTTTCTTTTGTACCATTGGCATTTTTATTATATTACGAATTATCACCTGTCTGCCTATGTAGCAAGCCGATGTCTGTAATTTTGCTGTGGTTCCATAGCCATGGATGGGAAAAGTAGTGCAATTTACCTGTCTGTCAAGAGCGCAGTCAGGCATGAAGGGAAGGGGTGCTGGTTCCCACGTTCTCTAAATATTTACGCTTCTGTTCATCTTTTATATTTATTCCTTCCACCTGGGTGGCAGGTACACAGCCGCCTTCCAGTGCTAACTCTCCCTGGATGTTTTTAGAGGGAGCGGTTCTGCTAATCAGAGCTGTTTCACAGTCACAAAATGGATTCAAAGTAATATTTAATCCAACTCATGGAGGAAATGCCAGCCGCCAGGACACTGGAATGTAGAGCAGGCCCATCGGGTGTTTGTCGTGAGCACGGCTGTCTGCTGTGTCGCCTTCCGAAGTCGTCATCAGTTGTCAGGGGGCACGGGGCGATCTGTGAACCAGCTTGTTAAGGAAAACACAGAAAATTTTGCATTTATGCCCCTCTCCCCGCCCCCGTACTGTGGTAGCACAAACGCCTGACAGCGCAGGGGGCCCTCGAGCTGGTTTGCCGAGTTCGTTTATTATTTTTCCCTCGTGTGTTCACGGAGCGATTGCTTCAGAAAACACTGAGGTCCCCACACAGACTTGGGGCACACGGCGTCAGAAATCGGATACGGGATCCCAAGGATGGGGTACGAGGCTGGTCCACGGGCCCCTTGTGCTGATCGGGGCCTTTCTTCTGCAGCCGCAGCCCAAGGGCAGCTCTCCCTGGGCCTGTGTTGTCTGCAGCAGCCACGGAAAATGACTGTGGACATGGCCCTGTGGACACCCCTGCCCTCCAAGTGACCCTGCAGACTCTGCCACTCCCCGCCACCAACACGCTAATGCACAATACACACCTCAGGGGTGGCTTGGTCGGTGGAGGGTGGGAAGCCTTGGCAGCCCTGCCCCTTTCTGAAACATTCCACCTTGTGGGATTCAGAGGTAATCCAGAGGCTCCTCGTTCCCCTTTGGGCAACTTGGGCCTCCTTAAACTTAATCCCAACAGACAGGTGTGAGAGGGCCCAGGTCTGATGCAGATGTCAGGCCAACATCACTCTGGCCTCTGTCCCCTGCTTGCCCCTAGCTCTGTCCTGAGAGGGACTGGGTCACATGTCCCGGCGTCCATTCCTCTGCCTGGCATCCCTATCTGCATCCTTGGACAGGCCATGGGGAGATGGTGTTTCTTTTCTTAAACATTAAAGTATAGTTGATTTATAATGTTGTGTTAATTTCTGCTGTACAGCAAAACGATTCAGTTATGCATATATATATATATATATATATATATATATTCTTTTTCATATTCGTTTCCACTGTGGTTTCTCACAGGATATTGAATATAGTTCCATGTGTTATACAGTAGGACCTTGTTTATCCATCCTTTACATAATAGTTTGCATCTGCTAATCCCAACCTCTGCTAATCCCCCACCCCCTCCCCCTTGGGAACCACAAGTCTGTTTTCTATGTCTGTGAGTCTGTTTCTCTTCTGTAGACAAGTTCATCTGTGTCATATTTTAGATTCCACATATAAGTGATATCATATGATATTTGTCTTTCTCTTTCTGACTTACTTCACTTAGTATGATCATCTCTAGGTCCATCCATGTTGCTGCAAATGGCATTATTTCGTTCTTTTTTATGACTAATATTCCATTGCATGTATGTGCCACATCTTCTTTATCCATTCATCCATTGATGGACATTTAGGTTGCTTCCATGTCCTGGCTGTTGCAAATAGTGCTGCTATGAACACTGGGGTACGTGTATCTTTTTGAGGTATGATTTCCTCTGGAAATATGCCCAGAAGTGGGATTGCTGGGTCATATGGTAGTTCTATTCTTAGTTTTTTGAGGAACCTCCATACTGTTCTCCACAGTGGCTGCACTAATTTACATTCCCACCAACAGTGGAGGAGGGTTCCCTTTTCGGGGAGATGGTGTTTCTGTGGCATCTGCATCCTGCATCCCTTCCCCAAGACTGGCTCTGGGTGGCTCCATGGCAGCCACTGTAGGCAGTGTCCAGGTAAAGAAAACTAGTTTGGGTGACAGGAAGCACGCCCCTGGCCTCTCTTCTGTGTCTCTGGTCAGGCCTAGGCTGAGGTGGTCCAGGTGAGACCTGGGTGGGGCCTGCCTTCAGGAATCCTGCTTCCCCTGAAAGTGCAGGGGTGGCTGGTGGGGCCCAGATGCCCAGCGCCTGTATGTGACGGGAGGTGCCTTGTCCTGCGTCTTCACATGGGGAGTCTGTCACCCGAGAGCTTGTCCATGGGGAACGCGGGTCCCTGCCCAGCACAGGCTCACCTTACCCGGGGGTTGGCAGCTGTTCTGGGCAGTGCAGACGGGAAGCACGTCGGATCCAGTTACCTGCCTGGGGGGTTGTCCCTGCAGCCAGTTCCGGCCGGAAACGTGCTTACGAGCCAGGACGCTTGCCCTGGTCCTCTGGTAACCCTGGGAGCAAATGTTCTCCAGATTTCCTCTGTGAGGTATGTGATTCTTGTTTGGGTTTACATTTTTCTAATTTTTCAACTGTACTTTAATAAAACTTACGTGCTAGTAAATTAATCCAGCTGTCAGTCTCCCCACCCCCCTCCCATGGGACTCTTCCCCCTAGAACTATAGCCACGTATAGGACCGGATGTTCAGGGCTGCCCAGACCATCCACATGTTCAGTGATTCTCTAGAAGGACTCACAGGACTCAGCCAAGCTATCAGGATTTTTTTTTTTTTTGCCATACGCGGGTCTCTCTCTGTTGTGGCCTCTCCCGTTGCGGAGCACAGGCTCCGGACGCGCAGGCTCAGCGGCCATGGCTCACGGGCCCAGCCGCTCCGTGGCATGTGGGATCTTCCCGGACCGGGGCACGAACCCGTGTCCCCTGCATTGGCAGACGGACTCCCAACCACTGCGCCACCAGGGAAGCCCAAGCTATCAGAATTATAGTTACACTTCATTGGAAAGGATACAGATGACAGTCAGCTGTTGTAAAGGCTCGTGGGCCAGGGTCCAGGAGAGACCAGGCACCAGTTCCCAGCTGGCCTGTCCCACTGGAGACTTACAAACGGCACTTGATTCTTCCAGAAACCTGTGTGACGACACACGTGAGCTACTACTGCCAATTAGGGACACACCTTGCAGCCCGGAGTCCAGGGGGTCACATAGGCATGGCTGACCACCTACGGGCTGACCTTAGTCTCCAGAGGTCAAGGCCAAGGCCCCCCTACCATAAATCACGTTCTCAGTGTAAATGACCTGATGTGGCTCAGGGCACCCTATAAACAAAATCACTCTTCTTAGGAGGACATTCCAAGGACTCAGAGGTGCCCTCCCAGGAGCCCAGCAAGGGTTTGGACAACTCAGGCCCTCTGTGTTCACCCTTTACTGCCAGCAGTGGTTCGGAGACAGGGTCCAAGATCACATCTTGGTTCTACTGTGTCTTAGCTCTCTGGTTTAGGAAGTTTTTCTCTCTCTTTATGTCTCTGTTTCCTTATTGGTAGAATAGGGGCGATCCTGGATAAAAACAGGGGTGAAGAGCTTGAAGACAGAATGACAACCGACGAAAAGAGAGTGACTGTTCTGGCCACGCTGGTGATACTGATGAAAACATGGCCACCCACTGCAGAGAACAGGCCACGGGTCCTCAAAGAGTTAAACAGAGAGCTGCCATATGACCCAACAGTTCCACTCCTGGACATGTACCCAGGAGACATGAATGCGTGTTCACATATGTCTACCCAAGAGACATGGACACATGTGACTGTTCACAGCAGCATTATTTACAATAGCTCCAACGTGTAAAAAGCCCAGATGGCCATCAACAGGTGAATGGATAAACACATGTGGCCCATCCATACGAGGGAATATTATTCACCTGTGAAAAGGAATAAAGCCCGGACACACGCTACAACATGGACGAACCTCAAAAACGTTATGCCAAGTCAAAGAAGCCAGACATAAAAGGTCACACATTGTGTGATTCCATTCATATGAAGTGCAGTGAATGGGCAAATCCACAGAAACAGAAATTGGACTCGTGGTGGCCAGGGGCAGGACTGGCTGGGGGGTCGGTGCTATTTGGAGGAGGAAGGAAGGGGGAGTGACCCCTAATTGGCATGGGGTTTCCATTTGGGATGACAGAAATGGCCTGGAATTAGTTACTGGTGAGGTATGTACAGCATAGCTAAAAACCACTGAATTGTACCCTTTAAATGGTGAATTTTATTTCAATATTAAAAATGGCTAAAAAACTAAAACAAAAACCAAAAACCCTGAATACCACAACACACCTCGCAGAATGGCCAGAATCCAGAGCGTTACCATCAGATACTGGAGAGGATGTGGAACAACAGAAACTCTCATTGTTGCTGGTGGGGATGCAAAATGGTGCAGCCACTTTGGAAGCCAGTTTAGTGGTTTCTTACAAAACGACACACACTCTTACCATGTGACCCAGCAGCTTCATTCCTTGGTATTTACCCAAAGGAGTTGAAAACTTGTGTCCACACAAAAACCTGCACACGGATGTTTCTAGAACTTTATGATTGCCAAAAATTGGAAGCCATGAGATGCCCTTCAGTAGGTGGATGGATAAATAAACTGTGGTCCATCCGGGTGATAGAATATTGAATAATATAATAATAGCACTGAAAAGAAACGAGCTATCAGCCATGAAAAGACATGGAGGAACCTTCAATGCACGTGACTATGTGAAGGAAGCCAGTCTGAAAAGGCTGCACACTGTGTGGTTACAACTATATGAAATTCTGGAAAAGGTAAAAGTATGGAGCCAGTGAAAACATCATTTGGTTGCCAGGGGTGTGGGTGTGGGGAGGGATGAATAGGTGAAGCGTAGAGGGTTATTAGGGCAGTGGAAATGCTCCTCATGGTACTGCAGTGGTGGATACATGTCATTATATGCCTGTCAAGACCCACAGAATGTACAACACCGAGAGTGAACCCTAATGTAAACTGTGAACTCTGGGTGACGGTGATGTGTCAATATAGGTTCATCAGTTGTAGGAAAATGGATCACTCTGGTGGGGATGTTGGCAGTGGGGGATGTGTCGGGGCAGGAGGTACATGGGAGTCTCTGTACCTTCCCTTCAATTTTGCTGTGAACCTAAAACCGCTAAAAAAAAAAAAAGAATAGTCTTAAAAAACGGACAAACAAACAAGAACACAAAACTGCCTGCCTGTGTTTAGGAAGAACAATCTGTGTTTTTTTTTTTAAAGCATATTCAGATTATCTTGATTTGATATTGATTATATCTCTGGACTCCTGGTTTTCCCATTTAATCTGTGTGTTTATTACTTTTCACCTCATGGAATCCCGAGATTTTAGTTGATTTACTTTTTTTTTTTTAACAATGGAGAAAAGATAGCCTCTTCAATGAGTGGTGCTGGGAAAACTGGACCGCTACGTGTAAAAGTTTGAAATTAGAACACTCCCTAACACCATACACAAAAATAAACTCAAAATGGATTAAAGACCTAAATGTGGGACTTCCCTGGTGGCGCAGTGGTAAGAATCCGCCTGCCAGTGCAGGGGACACGGGTTTGAGCCCTGGTCCTGGAAGATCCCACATGCTGCGGAGCAACTAAGCCCGTGCGCCACAACTACTGAGCCTGTGCTCTAGAGCCCGCGTGCCACAACTACTGAGCCCACGTGCCACAACTACTGAGCCCGAGTGCCACAACTAATGAAGCCCACGCACCCAGAGCCCATGTGCCCAGAGCCCGTGCTCCGCAACAAGAGAAGCCACAGCAATGAGAAACCTGCGCACCGCAACAAAGAGTACGTCCCGCTCGCCGCAACTAGAGAAAAGCCCGCATGCAGCAACAAAGACCCAACGCAGCCAAATAAATTAAAAAAAAAAAAAAAAAAAAACCTAAACGTAAGGCCAGACACTAGAAAACTCTTAGAGGAAAACATAGGCAGAACACTCTATGACATAAATCACAGCAAGATCGTTTTTGACCCACCTCCTGGAGAAATGGAAATAAAAACAAAAATAAACAAATGGGGCCTAATGAAATGTAAAAGCTTTTGCACAGCAAAGGAAACCATAAACAAGAAGAAAAGTTAACCCTTGGAAAGGGAGAAAATACTTGCAAATGAAGTAACTGACAGAGGATTAATCTCCAAAATTTACAAGCAGCTCATGCAGCTCAATATCAAAAAAACAGACAACCCAATCCAAAAATGGGCAGTAGACCTAAATAGACATTTCTTCAAAGAAGATATACAGATTGTCAACAAACACATGAGAGAATGCTCAACATCATTAATCATTAGAGAAATGCAAATCAAAACTACAGTGAGATATCATCTCACACCGGTCAGAATGGCCATCATCAAAAAATCTTCAAACAATAAATGCTGGAGAGGGTGGGGGGAAAAGGGAACCCTCCTGCACTGTTGGTGGGAAGGTAAATTGATGCAGCCACTATGGAGAACAGTATGGAGGTTCCTTAAAAAACTAAAAATAGAACTACCATACGACCCAGCAATCCCACTACTGGGCATATACCCTGAGAAAACCATAATTCCAAAAGAGTCATGGACCAAGATGTTCATTGCAGCTCTATTTACAATAGCCAGGACATGGAAGTAACCCAAGTGTCCATCGGCAGATGAATGGATGAATAATCTGTTTTGAAGTCAAATGCCGTTCTCTCTGCCAGGGGGCTGGCTTTCCTGCCTGGCCTTTTGCTGTTTTCTCGCATCCTTGGTGCCCGTGACGCTGTCCCCAATAACACCGACTCACGCAGCCCTTCCTCCGAGGTCTGCTCATCCTGGAGGGGGTCGTGGGCTGTCTCTTCCAGCCTCAGGGCATTGGAATTCCGCCCAGCAAGGCGTGAGGTCCTTCCATGGTTGCAGGTGACCCGACCTGCTTTAGAGGCATCCTTGTGGGGTTGGCACTAGGGACCGTTACTGGTGGTCACACTGTCCTCCTCTCCCTCCCGAGGCAGCTTGTTTTCATCAACTCTTCGGCATTTATTTGAGTCTGACTTCCGTGGTGGCCTTTGTGTTTTAACCAGAAACAGAACTTGTGTCATAGTTGTAGTTTGCAAAGTGAGTGCGCAGAGATTGTCTGATGTAACCGTAAATTACTTGGGAAAATGAGAACTACATGTTCATGTGACAGGTGGAGTAGCAAAGGTTCAGAGAGGTCTAGGGACTTTCTCTAAGTCACACAGCAAGTGGCCATACCAAGGCTGGTCCCCGGGGGTGACACACAAAGGGGCATGGGCTGTGCGTCTGTCGTGGTGGGGTGGGCAGGTGGCCGAGGCAGAACAACAGGATGGAATTTGGAAAAGTGGTGCGTAAGCGCCAGTGCTGGTGGGGTGTCACAGACAGCTCTGAGCCCAGCAGGATAAGCCTACAGCGGGACGTTCGGGGGTGGAAGCCGCAGCCACCACTGAGGGCTCCAGAACTACTCATGGCAGTTTCAGATTTCACACAAGAACTTGGTGGACGAAAAGTGTCGCCGCTCCCAACTGTGCACCCTGAGGAGACTCAGGATGGAGAAAAGCAGGATACTGGCCCTAGAGAGCTGAGGTGCACATCAGAGGAATGATTCCAATGAGCCCAGACTCTTGCATCTTTCCATACAAAGTGCTAAATTCATTAACTTGAGATGTCTGGTTTTTCTTTGATCAACAGTGATCTTTTGATGTTTCAGTTACCTGGTTTTGTTGCAAAAACTCCTGTATATCCTAGTTCCTCCCTGCGTCCTCTGAGAGGTTGTTTTCCAGACTTAAGTCCCCAGCAAGTCCACCGAATAAAACATAATTCTCAACTTTTAGGTTGTGCATTTTTTTTTTTTTTTTTTTCAGTCAAGAAGGTCTGCTGGACCAAGAGTCTGGTCCTGGCTTTCTGACTCTGGCTCAGAGTAAGCCGTGGTCAGGACCGGCATGGGGATGGAATGGAGTCCAGGGCCAGCCAGGGTCCCTTTCTATCCAAGGTCAAAGACTGGTAGTGAGAGGGTGGAATGTTCCAGACAAGGTCCTAAGGAAGAGGGCATCTGTTTCTCGTGCTCTTTCTTAGAGACTTCTCCTAGCGTAACACGTGACTCCTCAGCCAGCGTCTGCCGGCTCCCTGCATGAGCTGTGACCACAGTGGGGTTCCGGATGCTGTGCAGGCAGCCCTAGCGTCCACTCTGCTCGGGTCACCCACAGAATTCATAACATAGAAAGGCCAAAATGCAAACTCATGTCTCCATCCTGGAAGGCTTGGTGTGAAGCTGATGTGGGGCAGTGGCCAGATTGGTGCTCGGCCAGCTGGGACTCGCTGGACGTTGTCCCCGTCATTGTCACCATGTTTGAACTTGCTCTGACTTTGGAGTTCACAGCAGGGGTGCCTACACCCACCTCTCGTGGCCGGGTGGTGATTAAGTCTTGTTGCTTTAAATGCCCTTTCCTTGGGTTGCACAGGTGTGGAGACATGGCTCAGAAGTTTCTTGCCAGTTAATCAACAGTTATTTATAGAATGCCCACCGGGGTACCCTTTAGAGGATGGAGACGATGTCTAAGACAGACAGGGTCTCTGGCCTTGGGATTTATTGTCCAGCTGAGCAGGTGGGATTTGCCCAGATGGAGAGACAGAGGGAGCAAGACAGTCTGTGAACACTGCACACCCCAGACCTGGCTCCAGTGGCCCGACGGAGGGTGGGTCATGGGCCTGCGGCCCAGCACTCAACCTGACCCGTCCCCTTCCCAGCCTGGGCTGGCCCAGCCCTTTGCTCAGATGGTTGCAGTGACTCTGCCGGTCCCATCATGCAGTCCTGGAGAACCCTGACTCAGGTGGTAATTGTGAATGAAAAATGTTGCTTCCCTATCAGTAAACAAAGGATGTTGCAGCCAACAAGCCAGTAGAGCTGCCCCTGGTATTGAGCCCTAAGGGAACTCACGATGGGAACGAACAGGATACTGGCCCTGGAGAGCTAAGTTTATATCAAAGAAATGATTTCCGTGAGCCGAGACTCTTGCATCTTCCGGTACATAGAAAAGTGCTAAATTCACTAACTTGAGATGTCTGGTTTTCCTTAATTAACGGTAGTCTTTTGATGTTCCGACTACCTGGTCTTTGTTGCAAAAACCCCTAAATATTCTGACTTCTCAGCACCGTCCCTCTGAGCTGTCTGAGAGGCTGTCTGCTGGGCTTGAAGTCCTCAGAAAATCAGCCGATTAAAACGTAATTCTCAGCTTTTAGGTTGTGCATTTTTTTCAGTCGACGCAACTAAAAATCTGTTCTCCGTTAAATTCTGTTAACATTCCCAGTGGAAAGGAAGCTCTCTGGGGCAGGGATTTTAGTTGGTTTTGGTCAATGATTATCCCAAGCACCTAGGCAGAGAGCTGGGCATGCAGACGGTGCTCAAGAAATAGTCGTGAGGGCTTCCCTGGTGGCGCAGTGGTTGAGAGGCCGCCTGCCGATGCAGGGGACACGGGTTCGTGCCCCGGTCTGGGAAGATCCCACATGCCGCGGAGCGGCTGGGCCTGTGAGCCATGGCCACTGAGCCTGCGCGTCCGGAGCCTGTGCTCCGCTACGGGAGAGGCCACAACAGTGAGAGGCTTGCGTACCGCAAAAAAAACAAAACAAAAAAAGAAATAGTCGTGAGAATGAGAGGATGGATCCTTCTGAGTGATCGCTGGTAGAGTCCTGGTTTGTCATGCCAGGGAGCCTTTGAGACTTATTAGAAACTCACTGATCTTCCTTTTTTAGCAGAAAGAGCCAGAGGTAGGCTGAGAGCCTGGCTGGGCTGGAGTTCTGGGCTGGATTAATAACCTTCACATCTCTTTCTACGGCTGTCAGTGAAAAAGTGTTGACTGCCGTATCGGTAAACAAACGATGTTGCAGCTATCAAGCCATCACATTACAGCCGCCCCCAATGGTGAGTCCTGAGGGAACTCAGGATGGAAACAGGATGCCCACCATCAAGCCCTCAGCCCCTGCAGCCACCCCCTGTCCCTACCCTGAGGAGACTCAGGATGAAAAAGCACAGGATATGGGCCCCAGATAGCAGAGGTGCACGTCAGAGGAGTGATTTCAGGGAGCCCAGACTCTTGCATCTTCCCATACATAGAAAAGCGGTAAATTCCTTAACTTGAGATGCCTGGTTTCCCTTTAATTAACAGTCATCTTTTGATGTTCCTGCCACCTGGTCTTTGTTGCAAAAACTTCTGTTTTCTGGTTTCTCCCTTACCTCTTCAGAGCGGCCCCTCGGAGTTATCTGAGATGCTCTATCCGGGGCTTAAGTCCTCAGTTTTGTCCACTGAATAAAACATAATTCTCAACTTTTACATTGTACATTTTTTTTTTTTTTTTTGTGGTACGCTGGCCTCTCACTGCTGTGGCCTCTCCCGTTGCGGAGCACAGGCTCCGGACGCGCAGGCTCAGCGGCCATGGCTCACGGGCCCAGCCGCTCCGTGGCATGTGGGATCTTCCCGGACCGGGGCATGAACCCATGTCCCCTGCATCGGCAGGAGGCCTCTCAACCACTGCGCCACCAGGGAAGCCCTGTACATTTTGTTTTTTCAGCCCGCAGCTGGCTTGATGACAAGCCCTATGCCCATGCGAATCTCCCGCCTTTCCCCAAGCAAAAGTTTCTCATGTAGCAAAGAGAACTTGGGGTTACTTGTGATTTTAGAATTAATATGAAGTTTATTCAAGGTGCAGACCCAAGGACTTAACTTCCCTAAAGCTCATGAATTTGATTTACAGCTGTTATTTATGAATCTAGTTGATTTTATAATCCCTTAAGATGAGTGGGCCTTTGATAGCAGTGGGATCTCACAAACTCAAATGCCATGAATTCTAACAAAAAAATTCTGCCTCGGGGATGAAAGTAATTATTTTATTACTTTCACTAGTAAAGTATAACCTAATTATACTGAAAACCAGGGACTCTTACATCTTCTGAAACATTCTAGAGAATTTTCAACTTTCTTAAAAATTATATTGGGTGTAAAGTCTTATGTCTGAATCTGCCATTCTGTTGCCTCGTTTGGCCGGGATAACGAGTATAAACAGGTACAGGGGCTTCCCTGGTGGCGCAGTGGTTGAGAGTCCGCCTGCCGATGCAGGGGACACGGGTTTGTGCCCCGGTCTGGGAAGATCCCATGTGCCGCGGAGCGGCTGGGCCCGTGAGCCATGGCCGCTGAGCCTGCG
>NW_006792775.1:2837377-2840632 GCF_000442215.2 Lipotes vexillifer
AGGCCACAACAGTGAGAGGCCCGCGTACTGAAAAAAAAAAAAAAAAAAACAGGTACAGGGTGTAAAAGTGAAACCTTATTTCTGGATTTAACGTGTAATACTAGTGAGGTGCTTTTGGTGTCTTTTTTTATGTCGCCCTTAGGTTTAAGGCTTCTTGGGGTTCCAGAGCATCGACCCATGAAGGAATCAGACCAGCTTGGCAATGTGGTCCTTTAGTCTCAGGCCTGGGGTTGGCTATCTCCCAGGGCGTCCGGCTGGGACCAGGACCTGTGTGGCTTTGTCCAGTCCTCCCTGACGTACAAGGCCTCGGTCCTACAGCCCAGCAGCCCAGGGCCCTGCTCAAGTACAGAAGACTGGATGATTCTTAATGCTTTGAATCTGCCATCCTAGCTTGTAAGGAAATTTGTAGCTAACTCCCTCAATTGCTTGGTGTTATTTTGCATTTCTTTGGCTCCCCTAAGACTTTTAAATTACTTCCAGCTTGGCTCTGAAGACAGTTTATGGCCATTTCATCAGATCCTTCACACCTGCATGTAGCTTCCTATAACTTTATTGGGCCCAGAATTCTATACTGTTCTCTCCTTGAAATCTGCTTCGGTCCCATCCTGGTCTGCCCTTTGGCTCCAGCAGTTAAGTCATGTTTACTGGCTTGATTCTGGTTTTTCTTTTTACATAAAATTAGAGTTTAGAAAAGGGAGGTGATTCAAAGAAGACCAAGGAGTGAGTAACGTTGGGGTGTGAGATCATTTGTGAATAGTTGAAGGTAGAGAGTGGGGGGCTACAGCAGATGCGGCGTGCCCCCTCCCCACACCCCTGCGGGGTTCCCAAGTCGAATCTCAGCCCTGACCCCCCAGCGCTGTGCCGGGGCCCAGGTACCACACCAATGCCAACAGCCGCCTGCCTCTTAGTTGCACCTGAGGCCCAGCCACCTGCAGACAGATCTCAGATGCAGCCTTGATGGCCATTTGGGGAAAGCTTTTCCCGTGAATTGTCTGGACACCCACCCTTCCCATCCCCCCCCCACCCCAGAGTTGGTGGGGATCTATCTGGTGTTGTAAAGCTTTGGGGTTCTCTCTGTGCTGTGATTTCCTTGTAACACAGAAATGATGGTGTTCTTGGCCTGGCCACCCCAGTGATGGTGCTGTCATGGGCTCAGCTGTTTCCCCCAAATTCAAGCGTTGGTGTCCCAACCCCCAGTATCCCAGAATACTGCGACTAAAGTATCACATTGCTGTATTTGAGCTGGTCCTTTAAAGAGGTAAGGTAAAATGAGGTCACTAGGGTGAGCCCTAAATCCAGTGTGACTTGAAGACAGACATGCACACGGGGAGAAGGCTGCATGAACATGAAGACGGCCACATCCACAGCCAAGGAGAAAGGCCTGCAGCAGCTCCTTCTCTGGCAGATCCCACACGGAACCCGCCCTCCTGACACCTGCATCTTGGACATGCAGCCCCAAAGCTGAGAGGCAGTAAATGTCTGTTGTCACCCCATCTGGAGTGCTTTGTGTCAGCAGCCCGAGCAAACTACTACGGGCACCAAGGGGCCAAGAAAGGGACAGAGACCTCCAGGCCGAGAGCTCACTGCAGGAGGCACTGGCATCCTGGGGGATGCTGACGGCGAGCTGGACCGGGACTCTGGTACCCTTTGACCTTGGAGAAACGGCAGGTATTTCCAAGGCTCAGTTCTCCCGTGTGATGGCGATCCCGGCACCTCCACTGTGTCGGGTCAGGAAGACTCTTGCTCCAGGTCCAGCTGTGGGATGTGGAATAGCTCTGTGGACAGTAGGTAAACCCAGGAAATGGGTTCACCGCTCCGGCAAAAAAGTGGCAAAAAGTTAAGTCCCCTTTGACCTGGAATTGCTGCAGGGCTGTGGGGAGGCGGCCCCAGGATCCGTGGGCTAGAATGCCAGGCGGGAAGCCCTCCCATCACCCTCCCGTGAGAATCGCCATCATTTCAGATCCCAGCAGCTCCTGTGAGTTGAGCGTAACGTGGCAGAGGCGTCTGGCTTCGGCACAGCCTCGGCGCCCATATTACCTCTCGGCATCACCTGGAGGCATCTGTCTCTATGTGCACCTGACAAGGCAACCGTGAGAAGGATTTTATTCCTCCCTTGTTCTCTTCCTAGTACTTTCCAAATAACCAGGTTCGGTTCTCCAGACTTGTCTAAGGTAGTAAGGAAGATTGAGCTACTCTGCTTTTGTTTGAATTGGATGTTTACCTTTGGCAGAGACTGTTCATACACTAGTTATTAGTTATTATTTTAGTTATTAGTTGTTTCTCGGGCACCCTGCAGACAATTTAATTAGGCAGAGGCTTGATTGCCTTCTCTGGATCTTGCTTTTTCCTGTCACGTTTATGAGCCGATAGCCTCCTGATGGCTTGATAAAAACTCTCGGAAAAAGAAAGCCCTAATGAGTACAGATTGCCTTGCAATTTGCATTTGTAAGTGAACATTCTAGTAATGACTGAAAGCAGAAAGTGTAAAAGTGGATTGATTAAGTAATTTTCCTGATCAAAGCAAGACTCTTCCATTTAAGCTGGTGCAGCCTGTCCCATTAACCCTTGCCTTGAGTTTCTTTTTATTTATGACAGCTTCGTGACATTTTGAGTTCTGGGTGCAGGTTGGGAGGTCTCAGTGTTGTCCTGTTCCATTCAGGGGGACTGGATTCCAGCCAGCGATTAGGGTGAGGGTTCACTAGGTGGTTCTCGGTACTTTTGCCATAAGCATCTTTTTTTTTTTTGAACATCTTTATTGGAGTATAATTGCTTTACAATCGTGTGTTAGTTTCTGCTTTATAACAAAGTGAATCAGTTGTACATATACATATGTCCCCATATCTCTTCCCTCTTGCGTCTCCCTCCCACCCTCCCTATCCCACCCCTCTAGGTGGTCACAAAGCACTGAGCTGATCTCCCTGTGCTATGAGGCTGCTTCCCACTATCTATCTATTTTATGTTTGGTAGTGTATATATGTCCATGCCACTCTCTCATTTTGTCCCAGCTTACCCTTCCCCCTCCCTGTATCCTCAAGTCCATTCTCTAGTAGGTCTGTGTCATTATTCCTGTCGTGCCCCTAGGTTCTTCATGACCATTTTTTTTTTCTTAGATTCCATATATATGTGTTAGCATACGGTATTTGTTTTCCTCTTTCTTTCTTTTTTTTTTTTTTTTTTTGTAGTATGCGGCCCTCTCACTGTTGTGGCCTCTCCCGTTGCAGAGCACAGGCTCCGGACGCGCAGGCTCAGCGGCCC
>NW_006792775.1:2840696-2850835 GCF_000442215.2 Lipotes vexillifer
CAGGCGGACTCTCAACCACTGTGCCACCAGGGAAGCCCCTGTTTTTCTCTTTCTGACTTCACTCTGTATGACAGACCCTAGGTCCATCCACCTAACTACAAATAACTCAATTTCGTTTCTTTTTATGGCTGAGTATAATACTCCATTGTATATATGTGTCATATCTTCTTTATCTATGCATCTGTTGATGGACACTTAGGTTACTTCCATGTCCTGGCTATTGTAAATAGAGCTGCAATGAACATCTTGGTACATGACTCTTTCGGAATTATGGTTTTCTCAGGGTATATGCCCAGTAGTGGGATTGCTGGGTCGTATGGTAGTTCTATTTTTAGTTTTTTAAGGAACCTCCATACTGTTCTCCATAGTGGCTGCATCAATTTACATTCCCACCAACAGTGCAAGAGGGTTCCCTTTTCTCCACACCCTCTCCAGCATTTATTGTTTGTAGATTTTTTGATGGCCATTCTGACAGGTGGGAGATGATATCTCACTGTAGTTTTGATTTGCATTTCTCTAATGATTAATGATGTTGAGCATTCTCTCATGTGTTTGTTGGCAATCTGTATATCTTCTTTGGAGAAATGTCTATTTAGGTCTACTGCCCATTTTTGGATTGGGTTGTTTGTCTTTTTGATATTGAGCTGCATGAGCTTCTTGTAAATTTTGGAGATTAATCCTTTGTCAGTTGCTTCACTTGCAATTATTTTCTCCCGTTCTGAGGGTTGTCTTTTCGTCTTGTTTATGGTTTCCTTTGCTGTGCAAAAGCTTTTATATTTCATTAAGTCCTATTTGTTTATTTTTGTTTTTATTTCCATTTCTCTAGGAGGTGGGTCAAAAAGGATCTTGCTGTGATTTATGTCATAGAGTATTCTGCCTATGTTTTCCTTTAAGAGTTTGATAGTGTCTGGCCTTACATTTAGGTCTTTAACCCATTTTGAGTTTATTTTTGTGTATGGTGTTAGGAAGTGTTCTAATTTCATTCTTTTCCATGTAGCTGTCCAGTTTTCCCAGCACCACTTATTGAAGAGGATGTCTTTTCTCCTTTGTATATTCTTGCCTCCTTTATCAAAGATAAGGTGACCGTATGTGCGTGGGTTTATCTCTGGGCTTTCTATACTGTTCCATTGATCTATATTTCTGTTTTTGTGCCAGTACCGTACTGTCTTGATTACTGTAGCTTTGTAGTATAGTCTGAAGTCAGGGAGCCTAATTCCTCCAGCTCCGTTTTTCTTTCTCAAGATTGCTTTGGCTATTCGGGGTCTTTTGTGTTTCCATACAAATAGTGAAATTTTTTGTTCTAGTTCTGTGGAAAATGCCAGTGGTAGTTTGATAGGGATTGCACTGAATCTGTAGATTGCTTTGGATAGTATAGTCATTTTCACAATGTTGATTCTTCCAATCCAAGAACATGGTATATCTCTCCATCTATGTGTATCATCTTTAGTTTCTTTCATCAGTGTCGTATATTTTCTGCATAATTTGTCTCCTTAGGTAGGTTTATTCCTAGATATGTTATTCTTTTTGTTGCAGTGGTAAATGGGAGTGTTTTCTTAATTTCACTTTCAGATTTTTCATCATTAGTGTAGAGGAATGCAAAAGATTTCTGTGCATTAATTTTGTATCCTGCTACTTTACCAAATTCATTGATTAGCTCTAGTAGTTTTCTGGTAGCATCTTTAGGATTCTCTATGTATAGTATCATGTCATCTGCAAACAGTGACAGCTTAACTTCTTCTTTTCCAATTTGTATTCCTTTTATTTCTTTTTCTTCTCTGATTGCTGTGGCTAAAACTTCCAAAACTGTGTTCAACAGTAGTGGTGAGAGTGGGCAACCTTGTCTTGTTCCTGATCTTATTGGAAATGGTTTCAGTTTTTCACCATTGAGGACAATGTTGGCTGTGGGTTTGTCATATATGACCTTTATTATGTTGAGTAAAGTTCCCTCTATGCCTACGTTCTGGAGGGTTTTTATCATAAATGGGTGTTGAATTTTGTGAAAAGCTTTCTCTGCATTTATTGAGATGATCATGTGGTTTTTCTCCTTCAGTTTGTTAATATGGTGCATCACATTGATTGATTTGCATATATTGAAGAATCCTTGCATTCCTGGGATAAACCCCACTTGATCATGGTGTATGATCCTTTTAATGTGTTCTTGGATTCTGTTTGCTAGTATTTTGTTGAGGATTTTTGCATCTATGTTCATCAGTGATATTGGCCTGTAGTTTTCTTTCTTTGTGACATCCTTGTCTGGTTTTGGTATCAAGGTGATGGTGGCCTCGTAGAATGAGTTTGGGAGTGTTCCTCCCTCTGCTATATTTTGGAAGAGTTTGAGAAGAATAGGTGTTAGCTCATAGAGTTGCTTGTAGTAATATAACATGATCCTTTGTATTTCTGCAGTGTCAGTTGTTACTTCTCCTTTTTCATTTCTAATTCTGTTGATTTGAGTCTTCTCCGTTTTTTTCTTAATGAGTCTGGCTAATGGTTTATCAATTTTGTTTATCTTCTCAGAGAACCAACTTTTGGGTTTATTGATCTTTGCTATTGTTTCCTTCATTTCTTTTTCATTTATTACTGATCTGATCTTTATGATTTCTTTCCTTCTGCTAACTTTGGGGGTTTTTTGTTCTTCTTTCTCTAATTGCTTTAGATGTAAGGTTAGTTTGTTTATTCTAGATGTTTCTTGTTTCTTAAGGTAGGATTGTATTGCTATAAACTTCCCTCTTAGAACTGCTTTTGCTGCCTCCCATAGGTTTTGGGTCGTCGTGTTTTCATTGTCATTTGTTTCTAGGTATTTTTTGATTTCCTCTTTGATTTCTTCAGTGATCTCTTGGTTATTAAGTAGTGTATTGTTTAGCCTCCACGTGTTTGTATTTTTTACAGATGTTTTTTCCTGTAATTGATATCTAGCCTCATAGCGTTGTGGTCAGAAAAGATGCTTGATACAATTTCAATTTTCTTAAATTCACCAAGGCTTGATTTGTGAGCCAAGATATGATCTATCCTGGAAAATGTTCCATGAACACTTGAGAAGAATATGTATTCTGTTGTTTTTGGATGGAATGTCCTATAAATATCAATTAAGTCCATCTTGTTTAATGTATCATTTAAAGCTTGTTTTTCCTTATTTATTTTCATTTTGGATGATCCGTCCATTGGTGAAAGTGGGGTGTTAAAGTCCTCTGCTATGATTGTGTTACTGTCGATTTCCCCTTGTATGGCTGTTAGCATTTGCTTTATGTATTGGGGTGCTCCTATGTTGGGTGCATAAATATTTACAATTGTTATATCTTCTTCTTGGATTGATCCCTTGATCATTATGTAGTGTCCTTCTTTGTCTCTTCTAACAGTTTTTGTTTTAAAGTCTATTTTATCTGATATGAGAATTGCTACTCCAGCTTTCTTTTGATTTCCATTTGCATGGAATATCTTTTTCCATCCCCTCACTTTCAATCTGTATGTGTCCCTAGGTCTGAAGTGGGTCTCTTGTAGACAGCATATGTATGGGTCTTGTTTTTGTATCCATTCAGCCAGTCTGTGTCTTTTGGTTGGTTGGAGCATTTAATCCATTTACATTTAAGGTAATTATCGATATGTATGTTCCTATTACCATTTTCTTAATTATTTTGGGTTTGTTATTGTAGGTCTTTCCTTGTCTTGTGTTTCCTGCCTAGAGAAGTTTCTTTTGCATTTGTTGTAAAGCTGGTTTGGTGGTGCTGAATTCTCTTAGCTTTTGCTTGTCTGTAAAGGTTTTAATTTCTCCATCAAATCTGAATGAGATCCTTGCTGGGTAGAGTAATCTTGGTTGTAGGTTTTTCTCCTTCATCACTTTAAATATGTCCTGCCACTCCCTTCTGGCTTGCAGAGTTTCTGCTGAATGGTCAGCTGTTAACCTTATGGGGATTCCCTTGTGTGTTATTTGTTGTTTTTCCCTTGCTGCTTTTAATATGTTTTCTTTGTATTTAATTTTTGATCCTGGACTTGATTAACTATTTCCTTTCCCATATTAGGGAAGTTTTCAACTATAATCTCTTCAAATATTTTCTCAGTCCCTTTCTTTTTCTCTTGTTCTTCTGGAACCCCTATAATTCGAATGTTGGTGCATTTAATGTTGTGCCAGAGGTCTCTGAGACTGTCCTCAGTTCTTTTCATTCTTTTTTCTTTACTCTGCTCTGCAGTAGTTATTTCCACTATTTTATCTTCCAGGTCACTTATCCGTTCTTCTGCCTCAGTTATTCTGCTATTGATCCCTTCTAGAGAATTTTTAATTTCATTTATTGTGTCGTCCATCACTGTTTGTTTGCTCTTTAGTTCTTCTAGTTCCTTGTTAAACGTTTCTTGTATTTTCTCCATTCTATTTCCAAGATTTTGGATCATCTTTACTATCATTCTGAAATCTTTTTCAGGTAGACTGCCTATTTCCTCTTCATTTATTAGATCTGGTGGGTTTTTGCCTTGCCCCTTCATCTGCTTTGTGTTTCTCTGTCTTCTCATTTTGCTTAACTTACTGTGTTTGGGGTCTTCTTTTTGCAGGCTGCAGGTTCGTGGTTCCCATTGTTCTTGGTGTCTGTCCCCAGTGGCTAAGGTTGGTTCAGTGGGCTGTGTAGGCTTCCTGGTGGAGGGGACTAGTGCCTGTGTTCCGGTGGATGAGGCTGGATCTTGTCTTTCTGGTGGGCAGGTCCACGTCTGCTGGTGTGTTTTGGGGTGTCTGTAGCCTTGCTATGATTTTAGGCAGCCTGTGTGCTAATGGTTGGGGTTGTGTTCCTGTCTTGCTAGTTGTTTGGCATAGGGTGTCCTGCACTGTAGCTTGCTGGTCGTTGAGTAGAGCTGGGTCTTGGCGTTGAGATGGAGATCTCTGGGAGATTTTCGGCGTTTGATATTACGTGGAGCTCAGAGGTCTCTTGTGGACCAGTGTCCTGAACTTGGCTCTCCCACCTCAGAGGCACAGCACTGACTCCTGGCTGGAGCACCAAGAACCTGTTGTCCACACGGCTCAGAATAAAAGGGAGAAAAAAAAGGAAGAAGGAAAGCAGATAAAATAAAATAAAATAAAGTTATTAAAATAAAAAGAATTATTAAAAAAGTTTTTTAAAGTAATAAAAAAAGAAAGAAAGAAAGAAGAGAGCGACCAAACCAAAAAACTAATCCACCAATGATAACAAGTGCTAAAAACTATACTAAAAAACAAAACAAAACAAAAAAACAAAACCGGACAGACAGAACCCTAGGACAAATGGTAAAAGCAAAGCTATACAGACAAAGTCACACACAGAAGCATACACATACACACTCACAAAAAGAGAAATACAGGAAAAAAAAATATATCGTTGCTCCCAAAGTCCACCTCCTCAATTTGGGATGATTCGTTGTCTATTCATGTATTCCACAGATGCAGGGTACATTAAGTTGATTGTGGAGATTTAATCCGCTGCTCCTGAGGCTGCTGGGAGAGATTTCCCTTTCTCTTCTTTGTTTTCACAGCTCCCAGGGGCTTAGCTTTGGATCTGGCCCCGCCTCTGTGTGTAGGTCATCTGAGGGCATCTGTTCTTCGCTCAGACAGGATGGGGTTAAAGGAGCAGCTGATTCGGAGGCTCAGGCTCACTCAGGTTGGGGAGAGGGAGGGGTACGGATGCTGGGCGAGCCTGTGTCAGCAGAGGCTGGCGTGACGTTGCACCAGCCTGAGGCGCGCCGTGCGTTCTCCCGGGGGAGTTGTCCCTGGATCCCGGGACCCTGGCAGTGGCGGGCTGCACAGGCTCCCCGGAAGAGGGGTGTGGATAGTGACCTGTGCTCGCACACAGGCTTCTTGGTGGCGGCAGCAGGAGCCTTAGCGTCTCATGCCCGTCTCTGGGGTCCGCGCTGTCAGCCGCGGCCCGCGCCCGTCTCTGGAGCTCCTTTAAGCGGCGCTCTGAACCCCCTCTCTTCGCGCACCAGGAAACAAAGAGGCAAGAAAAAGTCTCTTGCCTCTTCGGCAGGTCCAGACTTTTCCCTGGGCTCCCTCCCGGCCAGCCGTGGTGCACTAACTCCTGCAGGCTGTGTTCACGCCGCCAACCCCAGCCCTCTCCCTGCGCTCAGACCGAAGCCAGAGCCTCAGCTCCCAGCCCCGCCTGCCCCGGCGGGGGAGCACACAGGCCCCTCGGGCTGGTGAGTGCCGGTCGGCAGCGATCCTCTGTGCGGGAATCTCTCCGCTTTGCCCCCTGCACCCCTGTTGCTGCGCTCTCCCCCGCGGCCCCGAAGCTCCCCGCTCCGCCACCCGCAGTCTCCGCCCGCGAAGGGGCTCCTAGTGTGTGGAAACCTTTCCTCCTTCACGGCTCCCTCCCACTGGTGCGGGTCCCATCCCTATTCTTTTGTCTCTGATTTTTCTTTTTTCTGTTGCCCTACACAGGTACGTGGGGAGTTTCTTGCCTTTTGGGAGGTCTGAGGTCTTCTGCCAGCGTTCAGTAGTGATCTGTAGGAGTTGCTCCACGTGTAGATGTATTTCTGATGTATCTGCGGGGAGGAAGGTGATCTCCGCATCTTAGTCTTCTGCCATGTTGAAGCTCCTCGCTGTAAGCGTCTTTGCTGCACTTTCTTCGTGTAACTAATTGCCTATAGGGCCATTTTGCTGTAAAAGATAAAACAACAAAAGATAAAAGAGGTACGTTAAAAAGGGCATAATGAAACATGAGAAATGAAACAAAATAAAAAGGCTTTATTGTGAAATAGAAAACATTCGAATACGTTTAAGATGTGTGTAGATTGATTTGTCTTCCAGGTCATTGTATTTTCTACAGTTTTTTTGCTTGTTGATTTCGTCTCCTTGTTTGGCATCGCACTTTTTCTTTTTCTCTAAAATTTCTTCCTTCATTAAGAGAGGTATCAGTTTCCAAATGTTAGGATGGGTGTTTGTACCTGAGCTCTGAACCATGCAGTGGTTCTCCACACTGCTGTGTGCTCTTGGCAGGTTGTCACACACCTGCTGATGGACGTTCTAAAGTTCTATGGAAAATGTGCGTCCAATTCTGTGTCTCTGAGGCCCTCAGCCTCATTCTCCTCTAATCTAATGTGTTTCAAAATAAGAAACCAACTCTTGGGGCAAATCGTCATCATCTGTCAGCTTGATAAAGCCATCGATAATGCCACTAACCAAAGAAAAATGCTGACACCTCTCAAGCAGGTGAAGCCAAACTGTCATCCAGTTATTTTATTGTTCATGGCAATGTTGTCTTATAGTCAGTTAGTTATGCAGTGAAAATGTTTATGGTAAAAATACTTGAGGCAAAGATGTTTATGGCAAAGAAGCTTACGGCAAAAAGACTGGATACATATGTGAGTTATGACGTGAAAATAGTTTTGTTTGACATGTTTGTAAACAGGCTCATAGATGCTGCCCTGTCGTTTACAAGGGGCTATTGTCATAGGTCCGCTGTGAGGGAGGGTGTTGTTTCAGGCTGAACTGTGTCCCCCATATTCATATACTGAAGCCCTAACACCCAGCGCCTCGGATGTGATTAGGGTGATTAGAGGTGATTAGGGTAAAATGAGGTCATATGTGTAAGGACTGATATATCCTTTTTTTAAATAAATTTATTTATTTATGCATGTATGTATGTATGTAGGTATGTACGTATGTATGTATTTATGGCCACGATGGATCTTCATTGCTGCACGTGGGCTTTCTCTAGTTGCACTGAGCGGGGGCTGCTCTTCGTTGCGGTGCACGGGCTCTAGGTGCACTGGCTTCAGTAGTTGTGGCACATGGGCTTAGTAGTTGTGGCTCACAGGACTGATATCCTTATTAGAAGAGGAGGTCAGGACACAGACACGCACAGAGGGACAAGCCTGTGAGGACACAGAGAGAAGATGGCCGTCTACACACCGAGGAGAGAGGCCTCAGGAGGACCCGGCCCTGTCCACACCTGGATCTCGGATTCCCGTCTCCAGGACTGGAGACAGTGAATGTCTGCTGTTTAAGCTGCCCGGGCCGTGGACCTTTATTACGGCCTGAGGAGACTCACACAAGAGTGGAGCCGTCTCAGATGATGCACTCAGCTTCCCTTTACCCTGAGAGTTAATAGTCACATGAAGTTAAAGTGCTAATGATCATTTAGTGAGTATCAGCCATGCCAAGTGCGTTACACATATTTCTTTTTAAATTCTCTCCTTCTCGGGTGCCCTAGGGCCAGCCCCCACCTTACGGATGAGGAAGGCCTGGCTGATTCGCTCCAGCCACGTGGCCAAGGCTGGTGGGTCAGCTCTGTCCGACTTGAAGGCCTGTGCTGTCACCGTGTCTCTGGGCGTCTCCTGTCCCCTGTTCTGTCAAGTCCTGCTGGAATGTCTGGCACGTCTGGATATCCGTGGTCGGAGAGGGGAGAGGCCTTGAGCGGCCGTCTCAGCCCCGCCACCGGGGAGGGTGGTGGTAGCACTTAGATGTAACCATCAACCACCCACTGGTTCCACCGTTGCAGCTTGTGGACAGCGGCCACCCATCGTGCCTCCCTCGGAGAAGAGGCTCAGAGCTCTCTTTATCCCCACTGACCTCCTGGGATGCAAAGGTGCCTCACGGGTTCCTGGCCCCTGGACCTCCCCTCAGGCCTCAGGGCCTGGTTGTTGATTAAATGCAGGGGGAACACAGCCTGCCAAAGCTGTGATCAAGGGCGCCTGCCTTTGGCGTTTCTGAAGCATTTCTCGATGTGCGGGAGGAGACGTCGGCCGGCTTGGACCAGAGCAGGGACTGGAAAAATGGCAGCTGAGGGCTGTGCTGACTCTGCTTTGCTGGTTGTGTCCTCTCTCAGCCGTGGGCACATGGCGCCCCAGGTGGGCTGCACCTGGATGCATCTGCTGTCAGTTGCCTTATGGATCGACCACTTGCAGCATCTTGGCAGATGAGGTCTGTGCCGGCCTGGGGAGAGAAAGCCGCCCACCTGGACAGGCCTGGTCCTTCACTGTCCTGCTAGAGGCGCTGCTCTCCGCTCTCTTATCACTGTAACCAGGCAGTCAGCCCTTCCTTGGGGCTCTGGGCTTTGACATCTGAGGGCGTGGAGGAGCCCCAAGCCTTATCTTGGAGGCTTCCTGCCTCGTGTGTCTCCCCAGAGAAGCAACGGGTCCAGCAGTCAAGGAATCAGAAGGGGAGATCTGGGTTCAGAGTCTGCCTCTAAGCTGTGCAGCGCTTGACACATAACTCGCCCTCTCTGGGCGTCAGTGGGCTCAAGTGTAAAGACAAGTGACACTGTCTGAGTATATGGGGTTTGTGACTTACACACGCACCGACTGACCACCCACGATGCACCAGGCACTGGGATAACGCCGCTGGACGGGGAATGGGATCCCATCAGGGCCAAAGGGAGATGGACGGTGCCCGGGAGTGATCAGGACATCTGCTGGGAGACGGGGAAGCCAAGGTCAAGAGGAGGCTTGGGATCAAGAACCCAGAACAAGGTGTTGAGGACGGCGGATGGTTGATGGCTTCAGGCCCAGCACGTTGGCTGCATACGTCACCCAACCTGAGCTCTTGTGCAGAGGGTGGGAGAACTTCGTCCCCCTCTTCCCGTCCGTGGTCACTGGGTCCTGGTGTTGGCAGTCGTGCCCCGTGGTCCGGCAGCTTCCAGGGGCTCAGCCTTCATCCAGGTGGGAGCTGTGCTCCAAGAACCCCAGGGTTTGCTCCCACCTGCCTTGACACATTGCTTGATGGAGTGAGGTGGGTGACACCCCCTTCCCCCTAGAGAAAAGGTCAGGGCTCCAGGTAGACTGCGTGGACCTGAGCTCCGTCTGGACATTGTCCAGTTCACAGCCAGTGAGACTGGGCAGGGCTCTGACGCAGGAACGGATGGGACCCTGGGCACCATCACTGTGCGTCCCATCCCCATGCCCAGCCCGTCTTGACTTTCGTGCGTCTTCTCTGCTGCTCTGCCCGGTTGCCGAGGCAATCCATGTGGCCACGGTTATTTCCGCCTTTCAGTGATTCACATACCTGTGCTCTCTCATACGTCATCTATAATTATTAACTGTGTTTTCCTGTTGCCTTGCACAGACACCCCCATCCCCGGAGGGAGAGAATTCTGTTTCTGAAAGGACACGTGTGGGTCCTGGTTGGAAACCCTCAGTCTGCAGAGGGATGGCATGTTCTGGGGCGTGGAGAGCTGCTTGGGCTTTTCCTGCTG
>NW_006792775.1:2850877-2874738 GCF_000442215.2 Lipotes vexillifer
GTCCGGGGGCCCGGCGTGGGGGGAAGGGGCTGCCGTCCTCCCGTTCTGAAGATGCTTTGAGGAACTCCTCACCCCAGTGCTGGTGGTCCCTGCGGCAGCTTCCGGAGGTGGCGGGACGTCCACTGAAGCCTTGCTCTGTTCTCCGAGGGCACGTTGGTTGAAGGCCATGCTCAGTGCCCAGCGCTGTCCAGCAATGAACAGACGCAGACCCGTCCCTACTCTCCTGGAGTGAATTCCAGTCTAGACGAGAAGCAGACCTTGAATGCTCTCGCGTCATCTACCGCTGCTTGAGAAACAACCCCGAAACTTAGGGGTTTAAACAACAACCATTTTACTTGCTCATGACCCTGTGGGCTGGGCTTTCGGGCAGGGATGAGCTGGTGGTACTCGCTCCCCTCCAGAATTCCGGGCTGGGGCTTCTCTACGTGGGCCCTCTCCCTGCGGGTTGCTCTCTGGGGCTTGGGTCGGTGCACTTCTTACGTGGGAGCTGGCTTCCAAGAGGTAGATTGTTCCAAAAAGTAAAGTTGGGAGCCATAGCTCTCTGAAGTTTCATGGCTTCATTTCTGCCACATTCTAGTGGTCAAAACTAGCCACTGGTCCAGCCCAGATTCAAGGAGATGGAAATAAGGCTCTAGCTCTCCATGGAAGGAGTTTGCAGATTTTGTGGCCACTACACTATACCCACCCTAATGTCTGTTTCATACAGCCTGGTAAGTGGGAGACGGCTGTAGGCTTGCAATGTAACCTCATCATCTCTGAAGTCGGCCAGTGGGTTTGATTCCTGCCACCGTCAGCCAACAGCTGTGTGACCTTGGGAATCAGTTAAGCCTTGCTCTGCCTTTACTCCCGTGGGATTCCGTAAGTTGGGGCAGTAATACCTGCCCCACTGGATTGTTGTCAAGATCAAGGAGACAACCCACGTAAGGTATATGGCCCTCGACTGGTGTTAGTGACGATCGGTATTGGCTACTCTGATGGGAGGAGATGCTTCCACTGATGATACAGAACGAAGGAGCCGGACCTGACTTGGTTGTCGGTGCATTTCCCCGAGGAGTTAAGGATGACGTTGTCGGACGTTTGTTGGGGAGATGACTCAGCAGATGTGGACAGGATGGGGATCGGCCGTGCCAGCAGTTCTAGACCAGATGCTGCCAACAGGGAAGGTGGGAGAGATTGAGGAGGTCAAGTCTCCAGGTCTCAGGGGTGGCTAGGATACGGGGATTAGAAATGTCAAGGGCGATGCCTTTACTTCTAACTGGGGTAAATGGTTGGGGTCAGGAACTAGAGAGGGTCAGTAGAATTACCATACGATCCAGCAATCCCACTCCTGGGCATACATCTGGACAAAACTCGAATTCAAAAGGATACACGCACCACTATGTTCACAGCAGCCCTATTCACAACAGCCGAGACATGGAAACAACCTAAATGTCCATCGACAGAGGAATGGATAAAGAAGATGTGCTACATATGTATAATGGAGTACTACTCAGCCATAAAAAAGAACAAAATAATGCCACTTGCAGCAACATGGATGCAACTAGAGATTATCATACTAAGTCAGAAAGAGAAAGACAAATACCGTATTATCATATCACTTATATGTGGAATCTAAAATATGACACAGATGAACCTATGAAACAGAAAGAATCACGGACACAGAGAACAGACGGGTGGTTGCCAATGTGGGGGGGTTGGGGGAGGGATCGAGTGGGAGGTTAGGGTTAGCAGATGTCAGCTTTTATGTATAGAATGGATAAGTGACAGGGTCCTACTGTACAGCACAGGGAACTATATTCAATCTCCTGGGATGAACCATATGGAAAAGAATATGAAAAAGAATGTATGTATATGTGGATAACGGAGTCACTTTGCTGGACAGCAGAAATTAACTCAACATTCTAAATCAGCTATACTGCAATTTAAAAAATGGAAAAAAAAAAAAGACCTGTAGAGGGTTTGAGAGTTCCCCTTGTGAGTTTCACAGTTGCACGTTGCTGGGTAGGATTTCACGAATCCCCTGGTCAGAGATGGAGATCCGTCTATTACTCACGGCAACAGTAGGAGGCAGACAGCAGCATTTTGTCCTGGTTCCCTGAGCCCAGATTCCCACCCAGTGATGCCAGAGGGCCCCTGGGCACTGCACATGCAGTGGTTTGCATGATGGGAGGGAAACATACTGAACAGTGAGCATGCCCGCTTTGGGTCCTAAGGGAAACACTGAATCTTCTGTCTGTGTCAAATCGGGTCCCCCCAAGACATGGCGAAGTCCCAGGACCCATGATTATGGCCTTCCTTGGAAGTTGGGTCTTTGCAAAGGGGCAAGATGAGGTCATTAGGCTGGGTCCTGACCCAGTGCCACTGGTGTACTTATAAAGGAGGGCATCTGGGCGCAGACACAGAGGGGACATGTGGAGACGCAGGGAGGAGATGACTGCCAACGAGCCAAGAGCACCTGAGTCCTGCTGGAAGCCGGGAGGAGGCCTGGCACAGGTGCCGGCCCCGAGCCCTCCGGGGAGCCTGCCCACACCTGGATTTGGATGTCTGGCCTCCAGAACCGTGAGAGAGGACACCTCTGCTGCTTTAAGCCACCCAATGCGGGGTGCTTTGTTACGGCAGCCCCAAATACATCTTTAAGGCTTCTCACTGTGGTCGGAAGCAGAGAGTCTCAGTGCCACTTCTCTTGGGATGTGCAGAGGGCCTGAGACCCCAGGAGGACCGTCTCCTAGCAGATGGTTAGTGCTGATAATTATGGACATGGGGAACCTGGGACGGGACCAGACTGGGAGGCACTGTTTCCTTTCTCCTGAAGGAAGGTTGTCTTGTGGGGGGAGACCTCAGCCCTCTAGCGAGGTTGCAGAACCAGCATTAGCACCTGGAAGCTGCAGGGAAGCGGAGTTTTTTTCCTCCACGGAAGAGGAAAACCTTATCGCCCAGGCTTCCCCTGTAAGGGCGAGGGAGTGGCAGCTCGGGACCACCTGGTGGGGTTGCTGAAGTGTGGAGGTTGGCCCACACGTGTGATGATCAACCCAGGCGGCATATCAGAACCCTTGGTGGTAGATTTCTTTCTAGAATACCAGCTCCTTCACCCTCACCCCACCAGATGCTCTGATTCAGCAGATCTGAATCTGGTGGCCTGGCACCTGCATCTTGTAAGCTGCTCCCCAGGTGGGTCTAACGGGTCCAGGTCGGTGGGCAACTGCACAGCTGTGGCTCTTCTCACCAGTTCCGTTCGTTTGAAAGGCATCTGAAGTTGCCTTCACATAGAGCATCCCTGCAGGCCACCTCCCGGGGGTGTCTTGTCTGGACCCCTTTGCTCGAGTCCGCACAGCAGCTTCTAGCGCTTTCCTCCTGCCTGTGGCCACCCAGGTTCTCTCTGACACCCACGGCTCTTGTTTCGGCAGGTGCCCCGCGGGGCTGCCACTCGGGTCTCAGAGGTCAGCACACAGAAGAGTGGAAGCGTCCCTCTTAGGGAGCATTCCTCTCCCCTGCCCCACCAACGCCACTGCCTCCCGAGCCGGATGCTTCGGGGACCACACGCTGAAAGACACAGCACGGTCTTCAGAGGAGCATTCTGAGCCTTCGCTAACGTTTGGGCAGTAGTAGGTGTATTCCGCCAGTAATGAACTTTCCCCTCGATTCTAAAATGCTGATGGATAAACTTCTCCGTCTGTTTTCCGCACTTCCTTTCTAGAGCTTATTTTAGTTATGCTGCTCCTGTCGTATTATTACACTGTTATCTCTTCTCTCCTGTTTCCCATCTCTTTGCATTGTTGTTCTGACTCCTGGAAGATTCCCTCAGTTTTATCCTCTTGGCCTTCTGTGATCAGGCGTATAATTTGCCCGGAGTCGGACAGTCTTCAGCTGTTTACGTGCAAGATGGATGGTTGGCAACGTGACGGGAAGGTAGGCAGGGTTAGGATGGCAGGCTGCCGGGCATCCCGCAGGGGAGCAGAGGGGGCTTTGGCCGTTTCACTGGGGAATCCCGACGGCCGGGAATGAAGCTCCTAGCTCGGGTTCGTCACGTCTCCTCAGGGATTGAGTCCTGGGATCCCAGAGAGGGGAAGGGGCCTGGTGGGGGCACAAGTCCCGCTCTTCCGTGTGGGGACTCCACTCAGTCCCCTCTCTCCCTGTATGGTCCCACCTCCCCACCTTCAGGGCCTCCCTCCAGAATGTCCACTCTCCCTCTTTCCTCCTATGGGGACAAGGACAGTCATCCGGCTGCCCTGCGGGAGGACTGGACCTGGGGATCCGACTGCTCCCCGGACAAACTTTGAACCAGTTTTCCCGCCTTCCGCCCGAGGCGAGGAACCCACAGGTCACTTCCGAGCCTTTCTGGAATCCCGAGCTGCCAGCTGGCTGCTGGTCTACCCTTGGAGGCAGCTGTGCTCACCAGATTTCTGCCATCTCTCCTGTGCTTTCCTAGCTGCTCCTTTTCTGCTTGTCCTGTTGTTCATGTGTGCTGAAAGTAAAATCCCTTTGCTGCCTTTTGCTGTGGGATTTCAAGAGGAAGCCGGGATGTGGCCAGTCTTCCCCATAGAAGTGGAAGTGTGCTTTGTAGCGAGAAACAACTGGGCGGTCCAGTTGGGGCTGTGTTGGGGGCTCTGCTGGCAGGAAGGAGGGGCTGTATGAGGTTCTGTCCTTGCCCCCAGATTTTTCTTTCTTTTTGAAAATTGTCTCCTTTTTTCAATTGAAGTTTAGTTGATTTCCAATGTTATGTTAATTGCTGCTTTATAGCAAAGTGATTCAGTTATACATATAGAGACGTTCTTTTTTTTTTTTTTTTTTGCTGTACGCGGGCCTCTCACTGTTGTGGCCTCTCCCGCTGCGGAGCACAGGCTCCGGACGCGCAGGCTCAGCGGCCATGGCTCACGAGCCCAGCCGCTCCGCGGCATGTGGGATCTTCCCAGACCGGGGCACGAACCCGCGTCCCCTGCATCGGCAGGCGGACTCCCAACCACTGCGCCATCGAGGAAGGGGAAGCCCCTAGACATTCTTCTAACATTCTTTTCCATGATGGTTTATCACAGGACGTTGAATATAGTTCCTTTGCTGTACAGTAGGACCATGTTGTTTATCCGTCCTCTATATAATGGCTTGCCTCTGTTAACCCCCAAATCCCACTCCATCCCTCCCACACCCCCTCCCCCTTGGCAACCTGGAATTTGCCTGCTTAAGTCTACTTAAGTGTCACAGGTGGTATCTGGAGATGGTACCAACCCCGTTGGGTTGTGGTTCCAGCACTTTCTAGAGGCTTGAGCCCCTGGGCTGAAGTTAATTTGATCCACGTTGGCGTGTGGGCATGCGCGGTGCAGTTTATTTACGTGGATTGACAAACTTCCTCAGATGTGCCGTGTGCAGGTGTTTTCCGGAGGCCTGTATCTATTTCAGTTAGGAACCGAATGTTGGTTTTGTTTGTTTTTCTGACTTGGACTTGAGCTGGCGGCTTGTTGTAGGAAGCATTGTTAGACGGGCTTAAGGTAGGGAACTTGGTGTTTTCTTGCCTTTCTTCTGCTCCCACCCTGGCAGGAAATGCTAGTTTTACTGCCCAGACCATAAATTAGTCAAGCTTGTCACCTCCTCCACATTTTTTGTGTGGAAACTCCTTCCTCTGTTCTCTTTACCTCCATCCTGTACCCGTTGATCAGAAGTACCAGCAGGTAGCATCCGTTTAAATAAAGCAAAGCACGTCCCGTGCCCTGTGGCTTGGCGGGGAGGGGAGACCTGGTCGTGGCTACGTCTGGGAAAGGGATCCCCAGAGCTGATTGCTTCTGCGTCACTTTTTTTTGCAAGTGCATACATGGAAATAATGACATTTGTCCCCAGGAAAGTCAGCAAAGCCCCTGTCATTCCCACGCAGGGGAAGCCCCGAGTTGCCAGGTCCCTAACTGGTAGCAAAGGTTGGTGACAACTTGAACTATGGGACTCACCTCCAGAGGCTGTCTCTTGTTTTTTGAAGTCTTCTCGCAGCAATGGGTTGTGGTATTGAGTGTGTGGGGCTTTCACAGCTTTTGTCAGACTTTCCCTGAAGCACATTGTAGTTTTGGTTGATATCGTACTTGGTATTGTCTTTAAATTTCAATTTCCAGTTGTTCCCTGCAACTTTGTTGAAACACAATGGGTTGTTTTATATTCATCTTTCATCCTCGCATCTTGCTTAAATCACTTCACAGTTCTAGTAGTTTTTTCTAGGATTCCAATCAATCTTCTGCGTGGACAACGATGTTGTCTGCAAATAAAGACAGTTTTATTTCTTCCCTTCACATCAGGATGTGTTTTATTTATTTTTCTTGTTATTGAGCAGAAGCTGTGAAATTGGACACCCCTGTCTTGTCCCTAATCTTTGGGGGAATTTTTTTCAGTCTTTCACCATTAAGTATGACGTTCACTGTGGGCTTTGCAGGGATGCCCTTTATCAGGCCGAGAAAGTTTTCTTTCTAGCCCTAGTTTGCTGAGAGCTTTGTCATGAATCAATGTTGGATTTTATCAAATGCTTTTTCTGCAGCTATTGAATTGATCGAATGGTTTTTATTTTTCGTTTGTTAATATGGTGAACTACGTTGATTGATTTTCAAATGGTAAATCAACCTTGCATTCCTGAAATAAATCACCCTCGGTCATGAAGCGTTATATATTGTTGGATTTGATTTCTTCACGTTTTGCTTAGAATTTTTGCATCTGTGCTCGTGAAGGGTATTGATATGTTTTCTTTTCAGTATGAGGGTAGTAATATTGGCCTCGTAGCAGAAGTTGGGAAGCTTCCTCCTCTTCCATTTTCTGGAAAAATGTTTTTACTTCTCTGGCTTTCTTTTGATTACTTTTCGCCTATTGTTGTCTTTATTTTTAATATTCATTTCTTATTGGCAGCTTAGGGTTGGGTCCTATTTAATGTGAAATGGTAATGCTTTGGTTTCAATTTGTCATTGTGCTGTTTGTGTTCTGCTCATCCCATCTGTTATTTATTCTCATCTTTCTGCCTTCATTTAGATTAATAGAAGCATCTTATGATTCCATTTTTAAAAAATAAATGTATTTATTTATTTTCTGGCCGCATTGAGTCTTCATTGCTGCCGCACGGGCTTTCTCTAGCTGCAGCGAGCGGGGGCTACTGTTAGTTGCGGTGTGTGGACTTCTCACTGTGGTGGCTTCTCTTGATGTGGAGTTATGGGCTGTAGGTGCACAGGCTCCGTAGTTGTGGCACACGGGCTTAGTTGCTCCGCAGCATGTGGGATCTTCCTGGACCAGGCCTTGAACCCATGTCCCCTGCATTGGCAGGTGGATTCTTAACCACTGCGCCACCAGGGAAGTCCCTTATGATTCCATTTTATCTCCTTTTTTGGCGTATTAGCTATAACTCTATGTTTTATTATTTTAGTGGTTGCTTAGGGTTTCTCGCATACATCTTTACCTTCTCGCATCTCTCTTCCGTGATACCATTCCAGCTCATGTATAGTGTAAGAACCTTACCACAATGTGCTACCTTTTCCCCTTTCAACTCTTGTGCTTTTGTGGTCATATATTTTGCTTCCACATATTTTATAAACTCCTCTCTCTTTCTCTTTCTCTGTTTGCTTGTTTAAACAGTCAGTTGTCTTTTAAAGAGGTTTACGTATTTACCCATGGGGTCGTCATTTCCAGTTGTCCCCATTCTCTTGTGTGTAACTTCTGTTTTTTTTCCTGGTATCATTTTCTTCTTTGTGAAGGTTCTCCTTTAACTTCTTTTGTAGGGAAGGCTTTCTGGTCATGAGTCCTTTCAGCTTTTATGTCTGAAGAGTCTTCATTTTTGGAAAGATGTTTCCCTGGTTATATAATTCTTCTTTGCCTTTCTTTGGGTCAGTACTTTAAAGACGTTGCTCCACTGTCCACTCACTTGGATTGTCTTCAGCCAGAAGTCTGCTGTAATTCTTAAGTTTGTCTTCTGGATGCAGCATCTTTAATTTTTTTTTCTCCCTTTGTGTGTTTTTAAGATTTTTTCTTATATCTTTGGTTTTGATTTGTTATGATGTGCCTTGGTGTAGTTTTCTTTATGATTCTTGTGCTTGGGTTTCATTGAGTTTCTTAAGTCTGTGGGTTTATAGTTTCCATCAAATTAGTATAATGCTATTTTTGGCCAAAATTTCAAATAATTTTTCTGTGTCCTTGTTTTGTCAGGGACTCCAATTCCATATATATTAGGCTGACTGAAGTTGTTTCATAGTTTCCTGATAATCTGTTTTCTTTTAGTAATTTGTCATTATTTTCTCTGTGTTGCTTTTTGCAGTATCTTTAATTTGACTTTCTTTTTATCTGATATCCAATTTGCCGTGAATCTTATCCAGGGTATTTTTCATTTCAGATATTGTAATTTTCATCTTTGAACATTTGATTTAGGTGGTTTTTTTTTAATCTTTCATGTTTCTACTTGTCTTTTTGAACATACAGAATACAGTTAATATAATTTTTAATGCTTTGTCTGCTACTTGTAACATCTGTATCAGTTTTGGTTAGTTTTGGTTGGTTGATTATATTCCTCATTATGGTTCATACTTTTCTGCTCCTTTGTGTACCTGGTCTTTTTTTTTTTTTTTTTTTTGGGTGGGCGGTACTCGGGCCTCTCACTGCTGTGGCCTCTCCCGTTGCGGAGCACAGGCTCCGGACACGCAGGCTCAGCGGCCATGGCTCATGGGCCCAGCCACTCCATGGCATGTGGGATCCTCCTGGACCGGGGCACGAACCCGTGTCCCCTGCATCGGCAGGCGGACTCTCAACGACTGTGCCACCAGGGAAGCCCTACCTGATCATTTTTATTGTTTTATTAATATTTTTATTGCCAAACATTGTGAATTGTGGATTTTTCTTGTTGAGTCTGCATATTTTTGAATTTGTGTAAATATTCTTGATCTCTGTTCTGGGATTCACTTAAGTTACTTAAAGACAGTTTGATCCCTCAGGTCTTGCTTCCAGTATTTGCTGTGTGGGGTCATGGCAGCATTCAGTCTAGGCCTGAATATTTCCCACTATTGGGGCAAAGCCCTCTGTGTGTTCAGTGCCCCATAAGTCATGAGGCTTTCCAGTTTGGCCAGTGGGAGCAGGCATTGTTCCTGGACCTGTGTGATTGATGTGTGTGATGACCTCTAGTTCCCCTGGTAGGTTAGTCGCAAACATGGGCTGATCACACCCTCCAGAATACTCCAGGGACCCTCTGCAGGTCTCTAGTGACCTCTGTGTTCCAGTCTGTCCTCCTGTGTGCTCTGTCCTGCAGGCTGTCATTGCCTTGGCCCCGCCCTCTGTTCCCAGCCCCATCACCTGCACTCTGGAAACTCGCCCAGCATCACCTGGTCCTTTCTTGGATCATGGCCTGCACACTGAAGGCAGGAAGCTGGGAGAAGTCACAGGGATCACCTCACTTGTTTCCTGGCTCTCATGCATCACTGTCCTGCATGTTTCAAAACCGTTGTTCCATATACTTTGAGCAGATTTTGGTGGTTCCGGGCAGGAGGCTAAATCCAGCACCTGTTACTCTATCTGCCTGGAAGTGGAGGTCTCTCTCTCTCTCTCTCTCTCTCTCTCTCTCTCTCGTGTCTTCCCCTGCCCCTGTGTTTCTTGTCTCCACCTCTCAATCCGGCCTGGATTCTGTTTAATAGAGGGGAGTCAGGGAAGGTATTTCTTCTTCTTCTTCTTCTTTTTTTTTTTTTTTGTGGTACGCGGGCCTCTCACTGCTACTGTGGCCTCTCCTGCTGCAGAGCACAGGCTCCGGACGCGCAGGCTCAGCGGCCATGGCTCACGGGCCCAGCCGCTCCACAACATGTGGGATCTTCCTGGACCGGGGCACAAACCCGTGTCCCCTGCATCGGCAGGCGGCCTCTCAACCACTGCGCCACCAGGGAAGCCCGAGAAGAGTTTTGAATGCTGCTACTCCCTTGAGTGTAAATCTTTGGTGTATTAGTTTTCTGTGGCTGTTTTAGTAAATTGCCATGAGCTGGTGGCCTAAAGCAACAGAAATTTATTCTCTGACGGTTCTGAAGGTGACAGTTCAAAATTAATGGGTTCATCAGGCTTTGCCTGCTCCCTCTGAAGGGTCCAGGGGAGGATCCTTCCTCACCTCTTTCAGCTCCTGGTGGTCGCTGGCAACCTTGACATGACCTTGGCCTGTGGACACATCACTCCAGTCTCTGCCTCCGTCATCACCTGGCTGTCTCCCTGCTCCTCCCTGTGCGTGGTCTGCATCTTTCCATGGCTTTCTTGTAAGGACACCAGTCGCTGGATTTAGGACCCACTCTGCTTCAGTGTGACCTCATCTTAACTAAACTAATTGCATCTGCAGAGACCCTGTTTCCAAATAAGGTCCCCCTTCTGAGGTGCTGGGTGGATGTGAGTCTGGGGGGACCCTATTCAACCCAGTCCATTGGGGTTTGTGTTGCATGAATAGGACTTCAGCATTTGTGTTCCTTACTTTTCTGGAAGAGGAAACTCTTGGGCAGAAGTTCACATTGTTTTAGCCAAAGCCCCCTCTTAGCTTGTGGATGTGAAGGGGCATTTCTCTGGGGGATGTTTGTCTGGCTGGTCAAGGAGGAGGATTCAACAGTAGTGCCTCTCCGTGCTGGCAGCCGAGCCGTCCTGGGAAGAGGGAAGTGGTGTAAATACTGAGGCCAGCGCAGCAGTCAGCCTGCACAGTGGCATTTGGGGCCTTCAGCTTTACTCAGAAAGCTCAGATCGCAGCATGCTTGCCCGCCTGTGGTCCCAGCAAGAAGGGGAACCCGATCTGGAATTGATTTCTCCCCTTTTAAAATCTTATCCTCGCTGAGGGTTGAGAACGATTTTCCTTTTATTGTTATTGAAGTCTACAAAAGTCCAAATGCTTGCAAAATAAATGTAACAGATTTATAAAACACTGTCAGGCAAGTTGCGATACCTCTCTCTGCTTGGACATGACAGGTGTGACATTGAGTGGAGGACAGGATGCTCACCTTTCAGCCCCCATCAGCCCGTGAGGCTGTGGGGCTTTGAAATGCAGCCCTTACGACTGTCTTTGGAGGTTCCTGGCTGTGTTCTCTCGTGGGGGATTGCATGTAGGAAGGCATACGTGCTAATAACACAGTTCTTCTGCTTCTAAGAACCTTTCCTGAAGAAACCATTTGAAATATGGGAGAAGATGCTCAAAAGGCCGTTTCTTTTCAATAAAGTTCCACGAGAAACCATGCCCGTGGCCCTCTGCCCGTGTTCTTGGTGTCGGAGCCTTTCTTGGGCATCCTTCCTCTGTGTGAGGCCAGGGAGGGAGCTGGTGGGGTGGCAAGGAGGGTGGGGAATCTCGGCTGCTAACGTATTTTGAGAGTTTCCTTTGTGCCTGGGGTGTGTGCGCTGGGCTGGAAATTCTGACGGCCATCTGCCCCTTCTGGTGACACGCTCAACACGTCCCAGAGTGGTGCCGAGCGAGTGATGCTCGTCTCTTGTAGGAGCCTCGGGCACCCGTGGGGGTGTTCCTCTTACACCCACTCCTGCAGCCCTGGACCAGGCCTCCAGCCAAGAGCTCCAGTGTGGCCGGGGGTCTTGAGAGCAGAGGTGCGCCTTCCCGGATGGTATGGACTGAAAGTTTGTGTCCCTCTGTTGAAGCCCTAACCCGCAGTGTGGCCATATTTGGAGATGGGGCCTCTACGGATGTCATTAAGGTTAAATGAGGTCACAAGGGTGAGGCCCTGATCCTATAAGGTTAGTGTCCTCATAGAAAGGGACCCCAGAGTGCTCCCCCTCTCCAGGTGAGGACACAGGAGGAGACACCGTCTGTGGCCAAGAGGAGGGTCCTCACCCAGATGTGACCACACCGGCACCTTGATCTGGTTCCAGCAGAACCCCCGTGTGTGTGCTGGGCATCTGTTTTCCTGCAGCTCCTGTGATTTTATGCACAGGGAAGGTCCATAGTCCCAGAGGAAACAGCTGCTCCCCTGTCATTCTTGGGAGTCTCCGAGTTTTTACACCTCAGGTCCGCTGAGAGCTCATTATGGGGAGCGGTCCACATGCCCCTCCTGGCCGGCCTGTCCTATTATCTGGGGGCTGGAGCAGGAGTACACATGGAGGCCGACACGACAGGCCACGTCCTTCCTGTTTAAAAATTGTAAATCAAGCTAGCAAGCTCTTAGATAAAATATGTTTTCTTCTTCTGCTTTCACAGATCATCCTTCATAATAAATTTAAAAGTGTGCGGATTTACCCTATTATATGACTGAAAGCTGGCAATATACCAATATGAGTGGATTTAATTATTATTTGCACACTTGGGTACTGTGTTGATGCCCAGTGATATTTGGATAAATAGTAAAGATAAACTTCACTTGTTAATTATTATATATTCCATAAAATGTATTTGTCTTGCCTCCTGTTTAGCAAAATTACTACGCATGTTGTTATAATCCAATTTATGTAATCCATAAATTGTTACATAATTTATGTTCCATTGAGAGTGATAATCTAAATAATTAAAAATTTAATATGTTCAAAGTGTACAGAATCTGGGTGGATTATTTAAAATGTAAATTAAAATAAATTTAAACATTAAACCTTTTTTCACAAGGTTTCGAAAACAATAGCTACAAAAATATTTCTAATTATCCATTAGAAGGCAAAATACTAAAATAAATGCACATCATAATTTCAAATCGCGATATTTAAAGACGTTCACATTCAGTTTTCTGAAAATTTAATCTCATTGAATACTTTTATGAACATTAAGTGAGTCACAGTTCTGCCACTCAGATGTCTATGCAGAGAATCTGTATCTCATTCCACATGTTATGTCTAGATTTATGTAGATACACGTTTCAGAGTCACATGGATTCTTTAATATTGTCAAGTGTTCCTCAGATGCCACCTGCCACTATTGTGAATGTTGAGTCCCTCTAGGACGGGAATTGGAAAGTAAGTAAGGATACACACTCCTCTAGTAAAACTAAAGGTGCTCCATCACCGTGCACCCGCTGCTTTCATGCTGTCTGGAAAGACGTGCCTTGTTGGCCAGTCTCTTACCTAAGCACTTCCTCTGCTCACGTTCTCTGCAAGCTCAGGTGTCCTGTCCATCAGTCCGTCCATCTGTGCAGCGCTGGAAGGTGTGGAAGAGTCATCCTCCATTGGAGGTCAGCAGAGGGCGAAGGGGAGATGGTTTCCTGCCAGGGGTCACAGAGATGCTCCGTGAACTTGGCCTGGGCTGGGTCCTGAGAACTGGTGGAGTGGACTGTAGGGTCAGCCAGTGGAAGGCATTCTGGGGGGCTGCTCCCAGGAGAAAGCTAGGTGACAGCGTAAGAGGCGCCCTCGTCTCTCAACCCTGGCCGAGCATCTGTACCACCTGGGGGGCACCTGAAGGTGAGCGACTCCTGGATCCCAGGACAGCCTGAATCTCAGGTGGGGCTGGGAACCCCCAGGACAGGCTGAGTGTAGGGGTTCCGAGGAGGGAGCTCTGTGGGCTGGGTGATCTCACTGTGGGGTTCAACCAGGCTACGCACAGGTGAGTCAGAACTGACTTCTGGGCTTGGCGTTTGGACCTCATTCTCCTGCGGGGGGATGTGGTAGGTCCATGGGCTGTCGGACGGATGTGCTGACCTGAGGTGCGTCCCCCGTAGAGACTGCAAGAGTTTCTCGCGCTGGGAGGGTAGCTCGGTGGTTTTAAACTCCCGGAGGAGTAAGGTATTTCCTTAAGGTCCTTTCTTGGGAAAACGAGATGAAAGTTGAAACCATGGTTGCAGAGGAGAGCGGCTTCCCACAGCCGTTGGGATGACAGGAATTAAAGAAAACCCGTCCTCAGCTTAAACTCTGTCATTATGGGTGATGGCAGGACCAGGGAGGGTAGCGGCTGCCCCACCCAAGGTGCAGCCAGGGCCGTCCCCAAACAAGTGGCCACAGAGCTTCCTGCAGGGTCAGGGGCTTAGCGCCCAGACAGAGCACCCACCTACCCAGGCAGCACCTGATGCCTGGGAGCAGCACAGAAAGCTGTTGGGAGACCCCATGCTCCATCTGAAAAATTTAAAGCCTTTTTGTAACAGACTCGTCTCAGTTTTAAGATCTCAGGGACATTTCGTCTCCGCTGGACGTCTCAAGTCTGTAATCTTGTTTGACGCACCCAATTCCCAGACTCAAGACCTTGACCTCGCTGCTGGTAAGCCACAGTTCAGAAGGGGCGTCAGCCAACACTGTCAGCCAGCCAGACACTGCTGACATCCAAAGGCGGGGATGGGTAATATCGAAAGGACACAAGCCCCTCGCCCTCACTACTGTGACCTGGATTCTGAGAGCTCGCATGCCCTTGGGGGTATTTTCTCCGGGCTGTGTCACCTCCCAGGGGTGCCCCAGGGTGCAGCTGCAGTCCCGCGGGTGCCCAGCAGGAGGAGGGAAGGGGGAGGCGCCCAGGCCGGGACCCCACATCCTCACCTCTCACCCGCGTCACAGCCTGGTGGCCGGAACTCACCAGGGGGGCCCACACCAACTGCGGGAGCCTGAGGGGTGCAGGGCACCCCAGTATCCGGAGAGCAGCAGCCACCCGGGCCACAGGGGCGTATTTTGATGTTACCTTTTGTTTTCGATCCTGAGACAGGTTCATCAGAACTGGGTAAACTAGATGGGATTAGAGATCTTTGTCCTTTGCAGGCCTCTCTGGTCCAAGAGAAACTGCCCGGGAGGCTGGCCTGAGGCAGAAATGGTCTAGGAGTTAAACAGTACACTGCTTATCTGAGCGGGAGACAGAGCCGGTACATGGGAGCCCTCTGTACTGTCAGCTCCATTTTCTTTCAACCTAAGATCGCTGCGAACATGAAAATCTGTCACCTAAAAATATTATACATGTTTTAATAAATATCGATTATATATATCTTATATGTTTATATAGGTCAATAATATTTTCATAATATATTTAATAACATATTTAAAATATAAATTTATCTTTTAATATTTAATAATGCTATTTATAAATAACATATTTACATAATATACTTTTATATAAATATATTTAGTACGTTTTGTACATTTTAGGGAGTATATATTATATAGATTTAGCGTTCCGCCTTCTGCCCTTCAGCTCTCCTGCTGAGGAAGAGTGTGCTTGGTGCCCCAGGATGGAAGAGATAAGACCATTACAGGCAGATCCTACGTCGTAGTCCTTTAATTTTTTAAAGTTTTTATTTTTAATTAGAAACATTCTAAACATAGAAAGGTAGAAAAAGGTAATAACCATTCTATACTCACCATCAGAATGAGACATTCTAAGGTTGTGCCATATTTTCTTCCATTTTATTTCACTTTTTAAAGAAAAATTTTGAGATAACTCACACTTGGCTCCCATGAGTTTTCCCTCCTGAGTGTGAACTGCTGTTCTGGTTTTCGGTTATATATGTATATATATCGATAGGGCCATAGCCATCTATATAATTAGTTTATGTATGAAAACTTTATATCAGTGGGGTCTGTTCTGCGATGAGTTGATTTCCCCCTTCACTGTTCCGTGTCAATACATGTCACCTGAATCGGTTTGTCCCGGCTGCTCTGTAATTACTCCTGATGTGGACAGAGCGTCCTCACTTTGTTTCCTGGTGGCGTGGGTGCTGTTGCCCATCAGTTCCCTGGTAACTCACCAAGTGTCCCCGAGGGCGGGCGACACTCCTTTCTCGGCCCTGGGGGGCGCACAGCCAGATGCAAGGTCATCCCTCAGGAAGCATGTGGTCCGTTCAAGAATGGACATGCACACACGGTGTGCAAAGAAGGGAAGGATGGTGTATGTCATTCATGAGCAAGTGAGGAATGTCGGGGAATAAATGCTGGGGCCGGGGGCGTGGCTGGTGAGTGCAGGGGAAGTGGGCACGGCCTTGCTTCTGTAAACAAGGGGTTCACGCAAGTTCGTGGTGATTTGTTAACAGTGGGCACGAGAGGCTCATACGCCTGCATGTTAGGGTTTTGACCCAACCACAGGCAGACTTCTCCCAGTCACGAGCGAGCCTTGGAAGTGTGCGAACTCCAAAGAGCAGAGGCATCTCTCCTGCAAGGAGTGGCCGTTCCAGGGTCTGGGGACCTCAGTGCCACCCACTGTGTCACTGAGGTTGAGGACGCTGCCCTGCAGGTGCCGAGGCTGTGAAGACACTGCTTCCGGCGTGTAAAACAGCAAACTCCTTGAAGAAGCCTGTCTGGGGATTTCGCTTTCAGTTTTGGAGAAACTGGTCTCTACTGGAAGCAGACGTTCTGGGGACACACATATGCCAGAGGCCCAGGGGCCCAGAGGTGAAGGTGTGTGGTGGGCCGTGCCTTCCAGGCCCGTGCAGGGGCCGACCTGGCTGGGCGGGTCCCTTCCTCGGGCCCCTGTGGGTGAAGCTGCATGGGGTTGAGTGGTCTGGGCTGCCCAAGCCTGTTTGCCCGTAGGCTCTGTAATATTTTGCACTTGACTCTGAGGAAGGTGAGTGTCTCAGCTTGGGCCACCATCACAAAGTACTGAGGGCTACATGACGGGCTGTACTTATCCCAGAGATGGAGGCTGGACGCCCAGCGTCAAGGTGCCGGCTGATATGGTTCCTGGTGAGGGCTCGCTTCCTGCCTGCAGGCGGCCGCCTTCTCCTTGTGGCCTCACGTGGCAGAGAGAGAGGGGGACGCAGCGGGCGGGGGACTCGGGTGTCTCTTCCTCTTCTTAGGACACCAGCCCTATCTGATTAGGGCTCAGCCCTTATGACCTCATTTCACCTTAAGTACCTCCCTACGGGCCTCTCTCCAAATACAGTACCATTGGGGGTTAGGGCTTCAGCATATGAAGTTCAGGGACACGCTACAGTCCATAGCAGTGAGGCTTTAGGGGCTGCATTCGGGGCGCGATGGCGGAGCCCCCAGGGCCCCTCCCCATGGGCCCTGCACTTCGCTGCGTCCCGTGTCCATGGTTTTCCTCTGTCGCTCAGCCCTTCCGACGCCCTTGCCCACGTGCATCTGGGTCCTGTGCTTTGTGCTATTTGGGAACCCCTTCTGTGTCCTTGACACGGGTCCTTCCGAAGTTGCAGAGCTTTCAGGTGCCTGTTCTCTGTGTCTAATGGAAGTTTTAACTTCCACGTTACTGAATTTGTCAGTCTCTCCCTTTAGGCCTTGTATTTGGTGCTTTCTTGAAAGAAAGGCTTTTCCGCTCTGGTTTATTCGACAAATAATCATTTCACGTGTTTGTGGTAGGTTGAGTCACGGCCCCTGAAGATATCCAGGCTGTAATCCCTGGACTCCATGAATGGGACCTTATATGGCAAAGGGGGCTTTGTGGATGTGATAAAGGTCAGGATCTTGGGATGGGGAGGTGGTTCTGGACGATTTGGGTTGGCCCTGAATGTAATCTCGGGGTCCCCATTAGAGGGAGGCAGAGGGGGTCTGACACAGATGCACTGGAGGGAGAAGGCGGAGTGATGAGTGAAGGGGAGTAGAGGTCACCCTAGAATCTGAGGAGGGCAAGGAAACAGAGTCTTTCCTGGAATCTCTAGAAGGAATCAGCCCTGACCACACCTTGGCATTAGCCCCGTGTGGCTCGTTTAGGATTTCTGCCTCCGAAGCTGAGAAAGAATACCTTTCTGTTGTTTTATCCCACTTAGTCTGTGCTCATCTGTTACAACAGCGTCTCTGGAGCGTCCCAAACTCCTTGAAGGAGAGATCTCCTATTACGGTGTCATTTCGTATTTTTTTCTTCTAGACGTTTATAGTTTTGCTTTTCACAGTGAAGTCTTGAGCGCGCGTGGCGTTGGTTTGCGTGTACGGAGCGGGGTGGGCTCCGCTGCTGACACTTTCTACATGATTATACCCCACGATGTCCGCATCACGTATTTTACTGCTGCTTTTCCCTCCGACGCACGGACACACGTTGGATACCCGCATTTACGAGGCCTGTTCCGAGCTCTCTGTTTTTCCACTGATCTGCGTGTCTGTCTTTGTAGCAAGGTCGTCCTGATGTCACGTTATAACTGCTTAGGAAGCCTTGGCAAACGATCGAGTGATTCCCCTCTTGGTTTCCAAAGTTGTCCTGGTTATTTTGGGCTCTTTCCCCTGTTCCACAAACTTTACAATCAGAATGTTAAGTTCTGTGAACAGTGCTACCAGGTTATCTGTTGGAAGTTACAGCAGATCTGTATATTGTGGAGAACCTTTAAGATATTAAACCCTAGCACCTGTGATGATGGTGGATCTCTCCATCCATCTGGGTCTTCCTTCATTTCTTTCTTTTTTTGTTCTAAACGGTGTCCTATTAAGTTTCTCTGTAAAGGTCTAGCACAGGTTGTTTTACATATTTTTTCTTAGATATCTTTGGCTATCGTTGGGACTACGATAGTATTTTTTTTTAATTTAATTTAATTTACTTTTGGCTGCGTTGGGTCTTCGTTGCTGCACGTGGGCTTTCTCCAGTTGTGGCGAGCGGGGGCTACTCTTCGTTGTGGTGTGCGGGCTTTTCAGTGCAGTGGCTTCTCTTGTTGCGGAGCCTGGGCTCTAGGCGCGTGGGCTTCAGTAGTTGTGGCACACGGGCTCAGTAGTTGTGGCTCACGGGCTCAGTTGCTCCGTGGCATGTGAGATCTTCCCGGACCAGGGCTTGAACCCATATCCCTGGCCTTAGCAGGCGGATTCTCAACCACTGCGCCACCAGGAAAGCCCCCATAGTATTTTTTTTTAATGTTTTTTAATTGTCTATTGCAAATGTAACAATTCAGTTAACTTTTGTGTATTAATTTCTTATCTGACATTTGCTGCACTTTTTCACTGGTTTAAATAATTTATTACTAGATCCTCTTGGCTTTTCCACACAGAGAAGCATAATATCTGAAAAGTAATTATTTCCCCCCATCCTTTTAATCCTGAAACAATGTATTCACTTATCTGTTGGCTTGTTTATCGATTATATTGATGTTTGCTACAGGATTGGGGGAGATGCACTGTTCCAGTTAAGGAAATGCTCTTTCAGTTTTCGTGTTCTGAGAGTTTGGGTCCTGACTGAGGGTGTTTCATTTCCTAGTCCCCTGGCATCCACCTTGGGGCTGTCAGGGTCTGGGCCTCTGGTCCCTGAGGACACAAGGACTGTTGAACACAGCTTGGGTTTGAGAGGCGCCGGGAGAGGCCGCCTCCCAGGAGAGAAAATCGGGACTCTTCTTGGCCCTCATTTCAGCATCCCTCCAGGGAGCCTTTTTCTTTGGGTGAATTGATTCTTGGTTTCTGCAAGAATGTTAGACGAGTGAGCCACTCGTGTTGTGAAGAGATTAGGAGCTGGGTGCACACTGGTTGGTCAGAATCTCTTAATTTATGCTGGAAGGAAACGGAAATGTGGGCCTATGAAGAAAACAGGACTTCTTTAGAATTGTGTGGCCCCGTTTACCTTAGAGGCTCGGACGGGAGCCCCCTGTGGCCCTATGGGAAACCCAGCCTGGCTCTCTCCAGGACTGGGGGAGGCGGAGACCAAGGCCGTCTTGAGTCCGGACAAGGAAGCGGTGGGGACCACACTCCTGTTGCCTGGAGAGCACACACTCCTGAGGGAACTCTGCAGCACGGAAGGGAAGTGGGTTCAGCTCGTGAATGCTCCAAATCCCAGCATTTCTGTTAATCTACCCAGAACCCTTCTCAATACTCCCGTGTCCACGTAGAACACACCACGAAGGCGTGTGACCCTTCCTCTCATAGTCAGCGATCTTCGATGGAGACATCATTTTAATTCAGGCAGCTCCTTTTCTGATTCGGGGAAACTGATTTTGGCTGAAGGAGGAGGTACTGAGTAGCTGTAAGCCTGGAGCCCTTTTCTTCTGAGTAGAGGAATGTTTCAGGTTTCCTCCCGTGCGTGTCTTTACGCAGTAAGTACCTAGGGCGGCTGTGCTTGGCAGGGAGCTGGCCTCTGGGGGACGTGCACTGGAGGCGCGTGACACGGCTGCTGCGGGAGATGACATTTGTCCTCTCCAGGGGAAAGCGTTTCGGGGGCAGGTTCTTTTGGGAAATGCAGCATATTTGCCACTCTCTGAGACGACCACTCTGATAAATTCTGCGGTAAAGTGATTGGTGCATTTTTGTTTAATCTAGTTATGTTTCCCAAACTTCTTTGACCAGGGGTGGATTGGAGTGTATGTGATGGAATGGTTCTCAGAACACTAGCTGGGAATCATTGGAGGTTAACAGGGCGGTATGGACAACGGGTATTCCCGGGAGAGAGCGAGGAGGGTCTGTGTAGTTTTGGGAGTCGGGTCTGACCTGGGCTGGGGTGAGCCAGGCTTGAAGGAAAGACTTGGGGAGCTCGGGAGAGGGTCCCAGGGGGAAATGATGGTACCGACAAGCCGTGGGAAGAGAGGACAGACCTCGTCCTCTGAGTTCCTCTGAAGATGCAAGATGGGATGGAAATGGAGAGTTTATTTTAGACAGTGGTTATGGAGATGCCAAGAAAACCTGGCTACATGGCATATTCTGGTCATCAGTGTGGTTCATGCACCCATTTAAGGAGAACGTCAGGAGGGTCTCACCCCCGTGTGAGTTTCCTGGGGCCGCCGTAGCCAAGTCCCACAGCCCGGGGGGCTCACACGCAGACATTCACTGTCCCCAGTCCTGGAGGCTGGAATCCAAGAACCAGGTGTGCACAGGCTGGGTCCTCTTGAGGCCCCCCTCCTCCGCATGTAGATTGTCCCTCTGTGTGTGTCTGTGTCCTGACCTCCTCTTCTTATAAGGACACCGGTCCTGTGGGATTAGGGCCCCACCCTAGTGACCTCATTTCACCATGATCACCTCCTGAAAGACCCCGACTCCAAATACAGCCACATTCTGGGGTGCTGGGGGTCAGGACTCCAACATGTGAATTTGATGTACACAGGGGCTAACGCCACGCTGGTGGCTGGGGTCTGCATTTACACCACCCCCGGCCCTGCGGTGGGTTAGAGGATGTGGCCCTAACAGATGGGGTGGCTGCCATGTGGCGCCAGGTGGGCTGCAGCTGCGGTCACTCTGCTGGGGGTAGTTGAGGGGGGCAGCTTCCAGGCAGGGGTCCTTGGAAGAGGGAGGTGGTGCTTGACCTGAATCCTGGTGTCTCCCCGTACTCTGGGGTGTGGTCTGAACCCTAGACCAGATTCTGATTCAGTTACTGGGGGGCTGGTGTTGCAGCAACTTCCAGGGCAGCCCATGCCCCTGACCAGTGCCCCAGGGCCTCCCGGTCCCTTCTCAGTGGATGTGTGGTATGGGTGCGGGGAAAAGTAACACGGATTAAATAAACACAGAGACACAGGGCATGCTTTTTTCTCACCTTCCCGGGCTGCTCTCACGCTCCACCTGGCCCACTCCTTCCCGAAACCCACCTACTTCCACCGCCCTCACTCGCTCTCAGCCTACGTTGACCATCATCTGTTAGCAACTTTCAAACAGTGCGATAGAACCCGGGCTCCTCCCGAATCCAGTTCCAGACCTTCCAGTTCTGGTGGAGGCTGCTGCCAATCTTTGGCTGTGACCTTGACCCGAGTTCCCGTGTCTGTACAAAGTGCCAGTGCAGCCCCTCAGGGAAGGGGTGGTCTCACTGCTTTGAGGATAAGATAGTTAGTTATATACCTTGGAATGTGCAAAATAAATGAATAGTCACAAAATCTTGCTTCCAGTGTGTTAAATGTATGGGGTGTCTTTGAGATTCCAGTTGAATAAAACCCTCTTTTGCAAGAAAATCACACACACACACACACACACACACACACACACACACACACACACACACACGAAATAAACCAGAGCTCTCCCATTTTTAAGGTGATTTTCATATAGATGATTCTTGCAACTTTGACCTTGATAAAGTCAGCCTCGGCCATGGGTTTTTTGGTTTCTTTTTACTACCAAAAACAAACTGTCTTCTGTCCCAGGTCAGGTTTCATATTTTCTCTGTGTCTGGAAGGAACCAAGAGGAAAACCTAGCTGCCTGTTCCTCACAGCTGTTAGGGGACTCACGAGACAGTTTAAGATTTTACGTTTTCTTGGAACGATTGCATGCTTTCCTGGAACACTGCTGGCAGCAGAACATGGAGTCTTTGTTAAAATTGCTTTTACCACCGTGATTTTCTTTCTCCCTTATTAATAGGTACCCAGCAGGGCCAATGAAACAAACACGTTCTAAGAGACATTGAACTTTATCGACTTGTGTTTGTAGAGCTTGGTATTTTCCAGGAGAGGTTAGTTATGCTAGAAACGCCTGCCCGTGGGTGGTGAGTAACCTTCCCTGCCGTGTCCTGGCGCTGACTTTTCCTGGGGGAGGTGGTATCCAGACTGAGTTTTGGTCTTTCCGTGCCTATCCTCGGAACCTCCCCCGCCCCCTCATGATGATGGGGTTAGAGAAGCCTGTGTGATGTTTTAGTGTGATTATGCCCCATGCTATTTAGGAAGTCTTTAGGATAAAGCCTATCCGTTGTTTATCCAAAATGTAAATGTCCCCCGCTGCCCTCTGTGTCACCTGCGATCCCACCCACGGTTAATAATTGTTTTCTCAGCTGTTTGCTTTTCCCATGGATCAGGTGATCACGTTACCCAAGCCCGTTATTAAGGTCAAGACCTTCTTGCTGGGGCTTTTGGCCTGAACTCCTGGGACATCCCGGAAGGAAGCAGGTGGCCGTGCTGCCTTTTTCCTTTCAGACCCGTCCAGTGGGTGTTGGTGGCAGACACGTCCCTGTGTGACAATCACCCCTAAGCCGATGTGAGGGCCACCGTGGGGTCCTCGTGGCCAAATGATGTCTGTGGCCGGTGGGGAAGCTGGGGACACGGGACCCCTTCCCCTTGGTGTTGTCAGTTCTGTTCCCGGAGTCGATTTGATTGTAGCCTGGCACAAACATCCTCAAACCACCACCATCACTGCTTTCGCTTTTCTGGAAAGAAGACCCTGGGGTCAGGCACACTTTACTGTTTAGGCCTGCGTATCCACGATGGGTCACCAGCATGGGGTCTGCAGCTGCAACGTCACCCTGGAAAAACAACGAATTTCCAACATTTATACATTCCAAGCTTTTGCCTCTCATCTGACCTGTCTCAAAACCACCTGCGGATCTGGAAATGTGGGTTGTTCACAGTCCTGCCCAGAAGCAGTGGCTGGAGTTTAAAGGCGGCTGATGCCTGCAGACTCAGCATGAGGCTGAGCTCTGAGCTTCCGCCAGAACTTGGCACCTCCCCGAGGCCTGCTGCCCCCCACTCCTGCCCAGGGTTCAGCGAGTGTCCCCTGTGCCCCAGATGATGGAGGGACAGTGAGGATGGATGGAAATGCTGCATTAGCAAGAGGATGAGACGGAAAGCACGTCCGAGGGCTTTAGGAAAAATGGACGTGGTGGCAGTGAATGATTGGGACACAATTATTTTTAAAAAATTTCAAGCCATGGTAGCTGTTTCTGGAAGCTGACCTGGAATGCACTTGAGGGAGGCACACCAGGGCCTGGCAGGGATGGGCGGGGGCCGTGTCTGCTCTGACCGGGCTCTCCACGCGCCCGATTCTCGAAAGCTGGCGCTGAGGCCCACACTGCCTGAAGACGATGAGCTTTCTGGGGTCCCAGCTCATCCTGCATGGGAATGCTGCCCCAGAGACCCTCACCCTAACCCCAGCTACAACCCTGACCCTACCCCAACCCTAATACCTACCCCAACCCTAACCCTAACCCTAACCCCAACCGTAATCCCTACCCCAACCCTAACCCCTACCCCAACCCTAACCCCTACCCCAACCCTACACCAACCCTAACACTAACCCTACCCCAACCCTAACCCTAACCTTACCCCTACCCCAACCCTACCCCTAACCCTACCCCAACCCTAAGCCTACCCCAACCCTAACCCTACCCCAACCCTACCCCTAACCCTAACCCTTTCCTGAAGCCTTACCCTAACCCGTGCCCTAGTCCTAACCCATATACTAACACTAACCAGTGCCC